>NC_133331.1:197573204-197889954 GCF_042186555.1 Aquarana catesbeiana
AGGAACAAATGTTAATTATCTATTGTGTCTTAGAACAGTTCCGATAATTCCTCTTACAACACAAAGTATGAATAGTATATAATACTGAAAGATTAGTGCTTTGAAAAGTAATTTTGAACAGATCTAAGACTCGGTTCACACAGGGACGACTTGTCAGGCGACCTAGTCGCCTGACAAGTCGCCTCCCGTTCTGTGCTATGGAACCGTTCTAAGGGGAGCGACGCAAGTCGCTCCGACTTAGAAAAAGGTTCCTGTACGACTTTGGGGGCGACTTGCATAGACTTCTATACAGAAGTCGTTTTGCAAGTCGCCTGGGCAGTCGTGTGCAGGTTGCCTCGGTGAGGCGACCTGCAAGTCGTGCCGCCTCTGGTGTGAACCGAGGCTTATTGGAACGATTGTGGAAACAGATATAATCTCTAAACAAAACAAACATAACACTCTACTCATCACAGTCTAATTGGATCTAATGGTTGTTTTCACCCTAGATATGAGTGTTGTCAGTTTCTGGTGTGTCTCTCATGCCAGACCATCCATGTGTTCCATTGCAGGTCTGCCACTTGGAGACGATTTTGTGCTGAGGCAAACATCATTTCATATGCAGCGTGAGTGTGGGTAGTCATTATTACTTCTGATATAGTGGGAGCCATCTGGTCTTTCCAGTGGCGAGTTAGTACCAATCTAGCGCTTAGCAGGATGTGGGTGGCTATTGTTCTAGATTCTACTGGAATTTCCTCAATGTTAAGTGATAAGAGTGCTAGATCAGGAGATATATTAACTTGAATTCTTAAGATTTGTTTGAGTAAATAAAACACTGCTTTCCAATATTGGGTTATCTCATGGCATGACCACAAGACATGGTACAAAGTCCCTACTTGTCCGCAGTTCCTCCAGCGTAAGGCAGAAGAATGTGGGGCGAATTTTCTATCCTATGTGGGGTCAAGTACCACCTGAATGATATTTTTTGGGTGAATTCCCGGAGATTTACACTTGTAGCCGCATATGTCATTCTGAGAGCCATTTTCCATTGATCTGGTGTGTACGAGCACCCTAACTCCCTCTCCCAGGCCGCAATGGCAGATGTTTTAGTATACACATCCTTGTTATTTAGCATCTTGTAGAATAGGGATATACCTTTTGGTTCTAGTATTTGTGGTGAAGTAAAATTGATTTATGTTCCATGGTAGGGTTATTGTAGTCTTTGGGGAAGCACGAAGAAAGTGGGTGATTTGTAGGTATGCAAAATATTCATGGGAGGAAAGATCAATTTCTATTTGAAGGGATCGGAAGGTTTTTGGTTAAGGTCCTATCATTATGTCTTCAAGGTCTGTGATCCCTTTTGTAGCCCACTTTCCTATGTTCAGGTCAGGTATAGCAGTATAAGTGTTTCCCAGGCTTTCAGGGATGCCACTACAGTAGGTGATAATTTTGGATTTTGTGAGGAGCAATGGCGACCTATGAGAAGTAAATGGTGTAGATTATACATGTGAGTTTGGGAGCTCTCTAATTCCCTCCATCTATTATGTTTGGAGGAAGGGAACCAAGCTTTGAGCTGTGTTAATATGGTGGCTATATAGTAATCTTTCAGGTGGACCATTCCTATTCTACCCACTTTTCTGGTCGTGACCAGTCGTGAGAAGGCACACCTCGCCCTTTTACCTTGCCATATATATCTATTGATAATTGACTGGGTAGTAGTAAAGAAGGATTCAGGAACAGGTATCGGGAGTGTTCGAAATAGGTAAATTAGTTGGGGAAGGATAGTCATTTTAAAGGCCGCTAATCTACCAGTCCAGGAGAGTTCTACTTTAGCTAAGTCTTGCAGTTTCAGCTTCAGTTTGTCTATAAATGGGGCATAATTAGCCTTGTATAGATCGTCTGTTTTGGGCGTCAAGGTGGTACCCAAGTATTTTATCCCTATATTTTCCCATATATATGGATATGCTTTGGCTAGTCTTTGTTGTGTTGCTTTAGGAACATTCATATTAAGTATGTATGATTTGGATTCGTTCACTTTGTAGTAAGACATGCGACTGAACATTTGTAACATATGGTGAACCGAAGCCAAGGAAGTTTCCACATCCGTGAGCATTAATATAACATCATCGGCGATTAGGCTGATGGTATGTGAAGAATCATGCATTTTAAACCCTGATATAAAGGGATGGGTAGGAATGTGACACGCCAGAGGCTCCATTAGCATATTGAATATTAACGGAGAGAGGGGGCAGCCCTGGCGCGTCCCATTCGTAATTTTAAACGGAGTTGAGAGTCCTCCAGATGTAAAAACCATTGCTGTAGGGTTGGTATAAAGGGCCATTATTGCAGAAAAAATAGGGCCCGTGAAACCAAAAGCAGCTAGCACCTCGGCCAGATATCCCCAGTGTATGCGGTCGAACGCCTTCTCTGCATCCAAAGCCAGGAGCAGAGAAGGCATCCCCGTCATGTTTGCATTGTGAATAATATTAATTAATCGTCTAGTGGCATCTGAGGTTTGGCGCCCTAGTGAATCCAGATTGATCCGGATGTATAAGGCTAGGAAGTATATATCTGTTAATCTTTGTGCTATCAGCTTTGCATGTAATTTCACGTCGTTATTAAGAAGTGAAATAGGCCGGAAATTCTGCGGGGCGGATGGGTCTTTCCCCAGCTTCGGTATAGTTATTATTAGTGCTCTTAGCATTTCTAAGGGGAAGGAGGCAGAGGCAGCAGCGTCGATGAATACGCGGAGTAGATGGGGTGTTAAAATCTGTTTGAAAGTTCTATAATATTCCCCTATAAATCCGTCTGGGCCCGGAGACTTGTTGGATGGTAGTGAAGCTATAGTCTTGTAAATTTCTAATGCAGTGGAGGGCTGATTTAACTGCTGGAGCTGTTCTGATGTTAACTGAGGTAGGGATAATTTGGCTAAGAAATTGGTTATCTGTTCGGGAAGCGGTTGATGTGTGAGGGGATCTGCCTCTAGATTATAGAGGGATCCATAGTAGTCACTGAAAGCATTCGCGATATCTTTTGGGTGGTAGTGTTTATGTTTAGTGGTAGGGTGTATTATATATGGAATTCTGGATTTATATCTATAACCTCTCAGGCGTTGGGCAAGAAGCTTCCCCGCCTTGTTACCGTTGGTGTAATATGACATTTTTAGTCTGCGGGCGGATTTCTCGTAGTCCGCCAGGAGACAAAGGCTAAGATCATTTCTAGCCTGTAATAATTTGTGAGATAGGGAAGGTGAGGGTTTCTGTTTGTTTTGGGTTTCAAGATCATGAATGCTGTCAGTGAGCTCCCTTACCCGTCTCTACCTCTGCCTCCTTATCCCCGCACTAAGTTTGATAAAAATCCCCCTTATGAACGCCTTGTGAGCGTTCCAGACTATAGTATGGTCAGATACAGAATCTACATTGAAAGCAAAAAATTCTTTCATGTGGTCTCCAAAACACTCCTGGTATTCTCTCTTTGTAGGGTAACTGGATTTGCCCTCCAGATCGGGTTAACTCCGGTCGAAAGAGAGTCTGCTAAGGTCAGAGACACTGATGCATGGTCCGACCAGGTGATATTATTGATTTACGTTTTAATCGTCCGGGTTAGAAGACATTTATCAACCAGAAAAAGGTCAATGCGGGAGTAAGAGTGGTGTGGTGCTGAGAAGAAGGTAAAATCTCTTTCTCCCGCATGACAACAGCACCATGCATCAAATAAACTGTGTTGATGAAGCAGATTTTGTATAGAGGGACCTATTCGTGTGGAAGTAGAGGTTGTGTCGATAGCTTTATCTGGAGCAAGGTTGAAATCTCCACAAATAATTAGGGACCCCCTCTTGAGCAAGTCAATCTTCTTTAACATTTTGTTAAGAAATTTAAGTTGATGGGTATTGGGGGTATAAATATTGGCAATGGTGTAGGTGGTAGAGTTGATATCACATATAAGGATGAGATATCTTCCCCCGGAGTCCTTAAGTTCTTCATGAAGTTTGAATGAGACCGTATCTATGATTGCAGTGAGGACACCTCTCTGTTTTGATTCGGCGTTTGCGGTAAAAATGTAAGGGTAACTTTTATGCAAGCATTTTGGTGGGGCAGCGGCGCAGAAGTGTGTTTCCTGTGCCCAAAGGATGTCACTTTTAGTTTGCAAATCTTCAGCCCAAAGTGATTTCTGTTTTGCTGGGTGGTTAAGACCCTTAGTGTTAATAGATAGGAATGTCACCCCCATGTAAGTTGTACAAAAAAACCTGTCCTGTAGTGTAGGAATCCGATCGAGGTACTCACGTAATGATAAGGTCTCCTTCGTGGTCAACTGGGTGAGATGATCGAATATAGGTAACAGTTCCGAAGGTCCCATGGATTAATTTCCAATAGAGGAGTTGTTGAAGTGGAGATCTTTGGATGTGGTATTTATGAAGTGCAGTTGACTGTGATGAATAGGAACAAGATGAGAGAGAAAAGAAAAACAACAAAACAGCGCCAACAAAAAAAAAATGTAAAACGCAACCGTAGGACAGACTCCCAACCAGAAGGAATCATTCTGAGGTCAGGAATCTACCGCAAGGGTCAATATATTTAACTGTGTATTCGAATGCAGCTATCTGCTGCTCAAGCGTAAGTTGAGGGTTAAGTTTGTGGCAATGAGGATTGCTCCCCAGTTCCTCGGGACTTGTATTACCCTAGATATATATGTGCAGTTTAGGTATGTGACTTTGAGTTTTTTGCAGTGACCATTCTCCAATCTGATTCCCCCTGGGTGACTTTCTTAGGGTGAGAGGAGTTGTTGTCTGCATCCGGGACAATGTGCCACTCCTTTAACAAGGATAGGCCTTTATCAAGTGAAGACACAATATGCGTGTTTCCGTCTTTGGTAATAGTGATGTTAGTAGGGGATACCCCCATCGATAGGTTATTTGGTGGTTCCTGAGTGCTTTGGTGATGGTGGCTAAGGTTCTCCTATACTGAGACAGGTCTGCAAAGAATTGTAGGTGCTGGTACTGGCTTGGGATGCGGTCTTTGGTACGCATAAACACCATGAGCTGCTCTTTGACATGATAAAAATGCAGTCTCAGTATCACATCTCTTGGTATGTCATCAGGGAGGTAGGACGGTTTAGGGAGGCGGTGGATTCTGTCTATAGTGACATCCATCTTAGAGCGGTCAGGCAGGAGGTCAGTAAACAGGGTAGTGGCGTAAGCTCTCAGGTCTCCCTGTTGAACAGATTCCGGGATGCCGCGGATTTTCATGTTGTTCCTCCTGCTTCTGTCCTCCATGTCTGCCATGTTTGCCTTTATGTCCTCCATCTCATCTTCATTCCCTTCTTGTGCATCTACTAGGTCGTTTATTGTAGATGCAAATTCCCCCATTTTACATTCGATATGTTCCACCCTTGATTCCACCTCCTGAATATCAGTATGGAACTTCTGCATACAGGACATCATGTCAGTCTGTATGGTGCTGCAGAGTGAGAGTAACATATCTTTCAGCACTGTGTCCATAACAGGTTGATTAGTAGTGGGAAACTTTTCTATTCTGTCAGGGAGTTCCCTAGTGTCTTCTTCAGAGTCTGCCTCTAGCCCTGACGCTGAGCTGCATACAGGGCCATCCATCCTAAACCTAGCCTTAGCAGGGCTGGTGGATTGTGGTGTGTTGGGGTAGGATTGGATGCTCCCTGGGGATCTACTATGTTTGTTGTGGGAGGTGGATGGCGGCTGCGGGGAACGTGTGTTGTGGGCTGGGGTTGATGCGTTGCCGGCGCCATCTTGCCTACCTCCGTCGTGACGATATTTGTAGAATTCGGTCAGTTTTTGTGGCTTTCTATTGTCCTTTCGCTTCCGCGACATTGTCCTTGGGTTCCGGAGGGTGTCTGTCACCAAATTGGGGTGGAAGGATATCCAGGGGAAGTCGATGGGTGCCGCTAGATGTCCCGGTCTAGAGGAGGTCCTCTCTCAGGCAGCCATCTCCTTCTGCGGTTAGCCACGCCCCCCCAACGCCTGCTTTTAATGCCAGTGTGAACTGTGGATCTGTGCTTGCTCCACCTTTTCCTGCTGTTTCTTAAAGTGATTGTAAAGTCTTGTTTTTTTTTATTCAATAAAAATAACAAACCTGTTATACTTACCTACTCTGTGCAGTAGATTTGCACAGAGCAGCCCCGATCCTCCTCTTTTCGGGTCCCTTTTCTGTGCTCCTGGCCCCTCCTTCCTGTTGAGTGCCCCCACAGCAAGCAGCTTGCTATGGGGGCACCTGAGCCAAGTCACAGCTCTGTGTGTCCATTTAGACACAGGTGCGGCCCGGCCCCGCCCCTCTATCTCCTGGTTGGCTGACTGACTTTGACAGCAGCGGGAGCCATTGGCGCCACTGCTGTGTCTCAGCCAATCAGGAGGGAGAGTCTCAGACGGCCAAGACATTCGTTTACATCGCTGGACAGAGAGGGGGCTCACGTAAGTATTAGGGGGTGCTGGGGAGGCTGCTACACACAGAAGGTTTTTGTTCTCTGTCACATATGATAAAAGCAGCCTGAGTTTTGTGTTGGGAAGGATGCTATAAATAGATTAGCAGAGCCCTGAACGATTCAATGAACAGAGCTGAAAGTCTCTACCTATGAGGAGAGGGGGTGGGAGCCTTTCCTCCAATCAGCTGTCTTGCCTGCATGCCCAGGCTTCACTGCAGTGCTAACAGGAAAGAGAGAAAATGTAACACAATGTTCATGTTCTAAACACTATAAAAGGATAAAGATATACATGTAAAATGTATGTAGGGAGATTTATTTCATCTCTGTGTATCATCTGAGGCTGTTCACTTCACTGGGTATACGTGAGGGCTTACATCCACTTTAAGGTAAAAAAACCTTCTGACTTTACAACCCCTTTAAATATTCCCCTATCAGTCATTACACCAGTAATCAGGTGGCACATCTCTGACATGAAGAAGCAAAGCCTTACCTCTACCAAGATGGCCTCTAAACATAGACAGTGCAGAATAAGGCAAGATTGCTGACTAGTCCTTTGGTCTCTGCTTGGCTTTTATTGACCACAGCTTTCACGTTTCAAGTCCTCTTTAAATGCATCAGATTAGCTGACTGGTTTTGAGTGATCATATCTGGTTGTGGATAACTAGCTTGATAGCATTTGCAGAAGTTGTGAAATAGCCAAGAGTGATTATTTTCTGACTTGTCTCCGCCCATGGTCTCTGTTATCTCTTTTCTGGGTCTTAGGATTTAAAGGAAGGGAATAGTGAGAGATGCAACATAAAAAATTCCAGTGATCACTTGATCCGTCTATTGTACAGGATGACTAGTAGGACACAGGATAAATAAATGCTTTCTATATTTAATATAGCAACATTGCTTGGTAATTCACTTTTATCACTAATTCACTTTAAAAGAAAGTGCCTCACAATGAAAAACATCTTGCAGCATTACTTTAGTTAAAAGGACAACTTCTTTTCTCCACTGCTTATACTTCTTGGTCTGGATCAAAGCTTCCAGTCTGTATTAATTGATGAATAATAAAATAATTTAGGGGAGAAATGGTTATGATTTGCATATTTGACCTCCATAATGGGAATGTGGTATAGATAGGAATAGTCATTTCAATTGCAGTAATTTTTTGCATGTATTTCATATAATAAGTGTTTCTAAACAAAAAAACTGTTCACTAGTGTTGTTTGTGATATACTGCAAATGGTTTAAATGTGTATTTTGTGGACTATTTTGTTAGGGGCAACTCTTAAACAAGTTGCTTATAGTTTATATTGCTTTGTCTAATTATTGCTTCATATAGGAATTAAGACACAGAGTCAGGTATGTCTGTATCAAAGTTCTGAGCATCCCAAAAAGGACTGCTCCCTTTACTTCTTTTATAGGCAGTTCCAAAAGCAGTAATCTTATCGGCATTACCAAATGAGGTTAAGGTACAAAGAGTTTCTCATCAGCGAACATGTAATGATTATTCAGCAGTTCCAAATTCCATCTAGATACAGATTGATAGAACAATTGATACGTACACAGGTAAGAAAGGAGCACAAATAATTTAAATAGAACAATTGATACGTACACAGGTAAGAAAGGAGCACAAACAATTTAAATAGAACAATTGATACGTACACAGGTAAGAAAAAACAGAAACAATTAAAGTGGAACTCTAAGTCATTATTTCAACCCTATCAATTTCCCCCTTTGACATCATCCTCTCCTTCCCCCTGGGTCCTCATGAATAAGTTCTAGTCAGTTTTTCCCCAGAGTCCTTTCCCTGACCGCGAGTTGTCAGAGGGGTAGAACCCATCCCCCTAGGTATTACCAACATCTTAAAATTCAAGAAGAGGAGTTTTATAGGAGTAGGGTGATGTCAATACACATTTATCAGTATACCCTGTCTATTCTCCTAATTTTCCTATTTATTTTCCTGTATACACATATATTCGTGATTGTAAGTGATATTAATATTAGAATAATAATTACCATTGGACTTAACAACCAGTGAAAGGTATTGGTTGCTGTAGAAGACATTCCACTAAATATATCCCACCAATGTGGTGCAGTATCCTGTTGTATCTGTGAGGAAAGATGTACTAGTCTACCTTTGTCAATAATAATTTGCTACTTTAGGATCATCTATAGCCCATTCGAAAGTTGTTGTTTCCTCTACTTCAAGTACATTAATACCAGGAGTCCATGCATATATTTGTAAAACAACAATCTTCAACAAAAAATATGTAAGTAGATATTTCATCATGTTGTTTTCTCGGGTTGTTTCTTGCAATGTGATGCGTGTATCCAGGTAGGTTTTCCTTCCAGCTTTACTGAGGTGGCTGTGGTCAAGAGTACTTGGTAAGGACCTTCAAACCTGGGTTCCAATGTCTTTCTGGTGTGTTTCTTCACATATACATAATCCCCTGGTAGCAGAGTATGTGTACCTGTTATTGAATTAGGGTCTGGAAGAGAAGAATACACACTTTTGTGGATCTTAGTTAGACGTTGTTGTAATTGTATCACATATGCAGTCAAACTATCACATTGCAATTGCATACTCTGTGGAAAGTATAAACCTAATCTAGGTGCACTACCAAAAAGTATTTCGTATGGGGATAATCCTGTTTTTCCTGTTGGAGTGTACCTTATAGAGAATAAAGCCAAAGGCAGGCATTCTGGCCAAGGCTTGTTTAACTCTTGCATGGCTTTTTGTATTTTTAACTTTATTGTCCCATTTACTCTCTCCACTGATCCTGAACTCTGTGGGTGGTAAGGGGTGTGAAAACTTTGTTGAACCCCTAACATGGTCATCACATTCTGCATGATTTCTCCTGTAAAGTGTGTCCCCCTATCTGATTCTATGGTTTCAGGAAGACCAAACCTAGGTATTAACTCAGTGATCAGTTTCTTAGCTGTGGCTTTAGCTGTAGCCGATTTTACTGGATAACTTTCGGGCCAACCTGAGAATAAATCGATACACACGAGGACAAATTCAAAAGGGCCGCTCTTAGGCATTTGTATGTAATCAACTTGCAGTCTCTGGAAGGGGTATTGGGCCCGGACCTGGTGTTTACGTGGGGTTTTTACTCTCTGTCCTGGGTTATTCAGGAGACAGATTTGGCAGGCTGCACAGTAGTTTCTTGCAGTGCTACTGAATCCAGAGGCGAGCCATCCTTGGTTCACAATCCTATACATGGAATTGGAACTGACGTGTGTGGGTAGGTGAACTGCCGCTGCCATTGCTGGGTACAGAGAGGCAGGCAGGCATATTTTGCCCCCTTCCCTCCATACATTGTCAAGGTCTGGTGCTGCTCCCATCCTGACCCACTTATCTTTCTCGCTCTCCCCTGCTTGCTCCTGTAATTTACTCAGCTGCTGCCATGTTGGTTCTGGGATACTCACCTCTACCGCTGCTAAGGTCTCAGGGCTTCCTTCCCCTAGAGCTGCCTGTTTTGCAGTCAAATCTGCAAATGCATTTCCTTTTGCCTCAATAGTTTTTGCGCTCGTGTGTGCCGCTATCTTCATGATGGCCACTCGTTTAACCTTTTGAAGATTGTTCAGGACTCTCTTAATCCCTTCTCCATGTTTTACAGGTGTACCTGCTGCTGTCAGATAACCTCTAGCCCTCCATATGTGGCCATAATCGTGCGCTACACCATAAGCGTAGGCAGAGTCAGTGTAAATATTCCCTTCTCGTTCTTTTAAGTATTCTAGGGCTTGTTCTAAAGCTTTTAATTCTGCTTCCTGTGCTGACATGTGGGCTGGTAAGGCCTGTGCTTCAATTACCTGCGTATCAGTCACTACAGCATACCCTGTGTGATATTTACCCTTGTCATCAGCAAACCTACTACCATCTATATACAAGGTGTACTCAGCGTTTAAAATTGGTGTATCTGTAACGTGTGGGAATCCCATTGTCTCCTGTTCCATGAGCTGAAAACAATCGTGCTGATCTACTTCTTTAAACAAAAGAGTGTCAGTGTCCTCATTTCTTTTCTCACTAGTACTATTAGCACTATCATTCCCCCTTGCCAAATCTGGTGACTGAAGAGGCAAAAAGGTGGCCAAATTTAAGGTTGTACAGCGCTGAAAAGTGACATTTGGAGGTAAGAGTAAAGTACACTGTAACCTTAATTGCCTAGCCATTGGAATGTGTTTGGGCTGTACCTGAGACAAGATTGCATGTATGTCATGTGTGGTATGCACTACGACTGGATTGTCTAGAACAATCTCTGATGACTTATCTATGATAATTGACACTGCAGCTACCGCCCGTACACAAGACGGTGAACCTCTAGATACTGGATCTAATGCTGCTGAAAAGTAAGCGACTGGTCTTTGTTTTACATGTGCCTGTGTCAGAACACCTGTGGCGTGTCCAGTGATCTCAGCAATGTACAGATTAAATATCTTGGTGTAATCTGGTATACCAATAGCCGGGGCAGAAATCAACAACTTTTTCAAAGTGATAAACGACTCATAAGCTACTTCTGTAAGCACATACGGTACAATTTTCAAACAATCGTATAATGGCTGCATCAAAGCGCTAGCATGTGGTATCCACTGTCTACAATATGACACGATACCTAAAAACCTACGCAATTGTTTGAAATTCCGTGGGGGTAACATTCCCTTTATCACTTGAACCCTCTCCTCAGTGGGATGTCTCGTACCCTGTGATATACAATGTCCCAAAAAGATAACTTTTTCCTGACACACTTGTAACTTTTTCTTATTAACCTTGCAACCTTTTTCTGCCAAAAATCGCAACAAATTAAGGGTGGTGGCCAAACAAGTTTCTTTGTCAGGGCAGCATAACAATAAATCATCCACATATTGTAACAATACACAGGAATCTGGTGGTACCCATTCTCCCAACACCGTTTGCAATGCTTGCGAATACAAGGTAGGCGAATGCACCATACCCTGAGGTAGGCGTGTCCAGGTTAGTTGCCGATTTTTTATTGAAAATGCGAACCAAAGTTGGCATTCTTCAGCAAGCGGGACGGAAAAGAAAGCATTCGCTAAATCTATAACCGTAAAGTACATACTGGTTGATGGTATTTGTGACAGTAATGTATGTGGATTGGGTACTAAAGGTGTCATCGGGGCTAGTATTTTGTTGACCGCTCTAAGGTCTTGGACCATTCTATACTTAACCGGACTACCGGCTACTGATTTCTTTTTAACCGGGTACAAGGGAGTGTTTGCCGGTGATTTTACCTCTTTTAGAACTCCACTTTTTAAGAAGGATTGGACCTGCATTTCTATGGCCGTCTCTTGGGGTGCACTAAGTGGATACTGCTTTTGTTGGGGAAGCACTGCTCCTGGAATCAGCTGTAGGGTAACCGGAGGTATGGGCAAAAGTCCAACATCAGCTGGATGTTTTTCCCATAGTTCTCCTGGAAGGGACGACAAAATCTGATCTAAGTCTGAAGGAGGTGTGCCGGACAATTCCGATTCCTCCTCTAGGTATTGTATCAGGTTACACATCTCCATGTGTTCTTGATTATCCCCTATAGCTAAGGTGACAGTGCCATCTGGGTGATAGGTAATGTTAGCTCCTATTTTCTGCAAAATGTCAGCTCCTAACAAATTAGTGGGGGCTCCTCTGGATACCAGAAAGCGTGAAAGGAACATGTGGTTTCCTACTTTAACTTTCAGAGGTTTTGTAAGCGGGGCGTCGGCTAAAATGCCATCATATCCAGTTATTAGTAAAGTGTCAGGTGGTTTTTGGCCAGGGAGTAGTTCAGAGTCAGAAAGTAACGAGCGTTACTTGTTACAGTAGTTACAGTAGTGACAGGTAAGGGGTTTGCGAAAGGAACCTCTACCTTGCTCTTGGGGACCCCCGAGTGCGTTGATAGCATGAGATTTCCTCCCTTTGGTTTCTGCTAAGTCCGCCTCTATGCCTTGCGCTTTTTGTAACAACGTCCCTCTATCTCTAGTTGCCCTCCACTCTGGTGTGCAGGCTTTCAGTCTCTCACTTATCTGTGGAATTAATCCCTCCATAAATTGTCTATTGAAGGCTCGGATTGTGACTGGCAGGGCCAAGTCCAATCCCTCATCTGCCATCATACTTTCCATAGATAAGTAAAATTCCGATACAGTCTGTCCTGGCATTTGCTTCATGGGTGATATGGACCCCCTCTCCTGTTGTTTTGCCTGACAAAAAGCTTCTAATCTAGCAATAAAAGGGGCCCTTGAGTCTATATGTCTGACATGTCCTGTCTCTAAATTGCCATCCCCATCAACTTGTCCTGCAGGTCTGTGTGGACCTATTTCTGTCATAAACTGGTTAAACAGGGTCAGAGTCATTTTGTGTCTGCATAGATCCTCCCCATCCTGCCAGGTCGCTTCATGTGTATTCATTAACTGTGTCACAAATCTACAAAAAGCAGCTGGCTTTGCTACCGGGTCTGGGGCGCTCTGTATTAATGCCATAAGGGTGTCTGCCGACCATGGTGCCCAAGTCCTTATTTGCATTCTACGAGTGACAGTAGGCGGGGCATTTGGATGGGCTGCTTGTCCAAATTCTGGATTGTTTACCTGAACAATGCGTGTATCAGTGCGTACGGGAGCTACAGTTTCTGGATGAGGTTTTTGTGCCCCACAATGCACACATTCTACTGCCCATTCTGGGTTTTGTGCTCCACAATCCTGACAAACCCATCCTCTCCCCTCAAGTACCGGATATATCTTGTGTGGTTTGCGTTCTACGTCAGTGTATGGGGGTGGGATGGCTGAGCTGGGAGCCTCGACATTTTTTGTTCTTCTATCTTTCATATCCCAACCATCACAATCTGGATTATACTTCCACCCCTCTTCTTTCGCTCTATTTGAGACCTTAATTAAGCATTGAACCTGACGCATCCATTGCTTCTCTAACACCTCTCCTTGTCTGTCCCTTTTTATTTCACTCCATACATCCGGGTCTAAGCCCGCTGCTCCTTTCACCTTAAATTTACGAAGGACATCCTTTAAGTCCTGTGCTTCGGTTTTCCCATAAATGTTCTTAATTATCTGTGGCACCGTATAGTGCGCCACAATTCCCTGACGGGGTTTTGTGTTCCTCTGGCCCATTCTAACAGTCCTGCCTAGGTAGCGTGTGGGACACTTAGTGTACAATATAATGCGGCTACAACATATACAAGAATGAATAATTACTTTATATGCTAGCCCAATAGCAAACCAGCTAAGTTACACTAGTTCCTCGTTGCCTTCCTCCTAGGGTGCTAGAATTCTAGAAACCTCTCCGGAATGAGATTTCTGAAACCGAATTACTTTATATGCTAGCCCAATAATAAATAATTACTTTATATGCTAGCCCAATAACAAACCAGAATGCGGCTACAACATATACAAAAATGCGGCTACAACATATACAAGCATTCCTTTAAGTGGCCAGGTATCCGACTAGATCTCGGGACTTTGTTGAGACCTTATTCCCTCCCCGTATCTGGGAATCCCTCTCATACACTCTTATCCCTGCTTTATGGAGCAGACAGGGCTTATACTCTCAACCCGTCTATGGTTTATGAGTTAGATGTGAGGTTAAGCATAAGCGTCAGACCCCCAAGCTCACAAGCCCTCAGGTTCCCAATCGTGTGAGGTAAGGCGCATTCCGTTGCTTAGTTTGGCAATCCCCTTCTAACTCATACCATCCTTGACAAGGCTCATTCACTTTCTCAACAAGACAGACAAGACAAACACAGATAACAAAACAAACAAATAATTCCAGCAATATAAACTAAAATATGCAGTAATTCTAGACTCACCACTACAGAGGCTGGTGTTTTAAAACCAGGAGAACCGTAACTGACAGAACGGATAGGCACAAATCAGGGGAGCACAGAATATAAGAAAAATAAAGCTTTTTCTTACCTGCGCAGGTTTTTTTTGATCTGTGGTTCCCGGAATGCCTGTCTTTTTGTTCCATCAGCCGCGTTCGTCCACCTCTTGTAGTATCATCGGTGAGTCCCTGTTTCGGGCGCCAAAATGTTAGGGGCAACTCTTAAACAAGTTGCTTATAGTTTATATTGCTTTGTCTAATTATTGCTTCATATAGGAATTAAGACACAGAGTCAGGTATGTCTGTATCAAAGTTCTGAGCATCCCAAAAAGGACTGCTCCCTTTACTTCTTTTATAGGCAGTTCCAAAAGCAGTAATCTTATCGGCATTACCAAATGAGGTTAAGGTACAAAGAGTTTCTCATCAGCGAACATGTAATGATTATTCAGCAGTTCCAAATTCCATCTAGATACAGATTGATAGAACAATTGATACGTACACAGGTAAGAAAGGAGCACAAATAATTTAAATAGAACAATTGATACGTACACAGGTAAGAAAGGAGCACAAACAATTTAAATAGAACAATTGATACGTACACAGGTAAGAAAAAACAGAAACAATTAAAGTGGAACTCTAAGTCATTATTTCAACCCTATCAATTTCTTTATACTGTATGTAAAAACCATAACATCATATAATGTAAAGTACATCCCAACTTCAGTTTACCATAAGGTGTTCATGGACCAGTTCTTAGGGCAGCAGGATAAGGGGCTGCACCAAAACACATTTACAATTGGTGTTCTTTTATTCTGTCCATTTTGCATTACCTGACTACCTTTTGGGCACTTGCTGGTAAATCCAGCATTAGAACTGAAGGAGCAAGGAATGTAGATACTGAGAGGTCCACCTCTCAGCTTGAGGACTTCTTCTCCGCAATTAATGACAACAATAGGGGGATAAGGTTTGTCCATGAGAGCAGCTACGAGAGGATTAATTTCCTCGATCTCACCATCTCTAAGGAGGGTGATATGTTTACAACCATTTCCTTTTTTAAGAAAACGGATCAGAACTCCTTTATCCCCATTGGGAGCTGCCATCATGATCCGTGGCTTAAATCCATTCCGAAGAGCCAATTTACCAGAATGAGGCGTAATTGCACTGACATTAAAGACTACAGGGTACAGGCTGATATCATATCCAAAAGATTAGAAGAAAAAGGATACGATAAAGAACTTCTAGTTAGAACTAAGCAACAAGTTGAAGCCCTTGACAGAGCCTCACTATTGAATGAGGCCCCCAAGGCTAATTTGGGGGGACCGTCATTACCGTTCATTACGGGCTTTTCCACTCAACATTATCAGATCACGAGGATCTTGCGAAAACACTGGCACCTTCTAGAAAATGACAGGATCATTAAAACAATCTTGCCCCATAAACCACAGATTGTATTTAGGGGGGTCCCTTCGTTGCGGGACAGAATTGCCCCTAATGTTGTGGACCCACCCACTCAAAAGGTATCCTTCTTCCAGAATTTATCTGGTTACCACCAATGTCGAAGGTGTCAGATATGCTCACTCAACAGAAGCAAACAGAGAAAAACAGAATCCTTTGTATCCTCCAGTACCTCTAGGGTCCATAAGATCGAACCTTTTGTCACTTGTAGCACTAAAGGGGTGGTGTATTTATTGCAATGTCCTTGTGGGCTGCAATATATAGGCCGTACCAAACGCCCCATGCAGGTCCGCTTAGGAGAACACATTACTAATATCAAGAATGGATATCAATACCATTCGGTATCAAAACACTATGCTTTACATCACAATAGGAACCCTGCTAACACTCTATTTTTGGGGATAGATAGGTACAGTGCACACTGGAGGGGTGGATCCTTAGTCAGAGAATTATCTAGATTGGAAATGACTTGGATCCATCGTGTCCGGTGTTACACCCCTTATGGTTTGAATATAGACACTGATGTGAACGCCTTCATTGATAATGGTTGATTGTTTATGTGTGTAACCTTCATCTGAGATCATGGTGTCCGGAGGTGGGCTAATAAGGTACGGGAAAAAAAAAAAAAAAAAAAAAAAAAAAAAAAAAAAAAAAAAACTCCCCATAGCACATTCTTCCTTTTTTCTGTTTATTTATTTTTATTAATGAAATTTGGGACATGGAGGGCTGTGTTTTTTATAGAGCATCATTCTCTATGTTCATTTTACATTTGGACTTTCATAGGGCATTCTACAATCAAACTTCTCTTTGGATTCTATGCTCCATTGTTGCAGAGATGGACCAATATGTATAGGTACACACTGACGGTGTGATCGTCTTTAAGTTTTATTATTATTATTCATTTAATTTTTTATTAGAACACAAAGGGTTACTCTATACAAGAAAACCTTGGAACCTAAGGGTTAAATTTTCCTTGACTTGATGTTGCATTAGCTCACTAGGGTCCCCAGTGGCGAATCTACCTAGTTTCAGCCCCAATTAATGATAATATCAGGCCACCTGGGCATTTTTACATAGATTTTTTTATTTAAATAGATGTTATTTATTTAACAGATAGTTTGTATTTTTGTTTTCATTTTTTGCTTATTATGCATCTAATATCAGATGCGGTATTTTCCGATCTGAATTTCTGCATCCCTTTGACATCCATTTTTTTGTGGTCTATACGCTGTTGGCAACAATGGAGCGTATAATCCTATTCGCCCTGTTATAACCCTTTTTGCCCGGGTTGTGACGGTATACATGGTAGTGAATCAACAACATACAGTTTCCGCTTGCCCCATACAAAGATGGCGGCAGCGGCCTCGGACGCCCTGATCACAGAAGGGGGCGTTCCTCTGCTTTGAGTTCCCATATAGGTGGTGTGTCAGCATGCCGCCCGTACCCCAGGAAGACGACAGATTTGTCGAAACGGCGTAGGGAGGAGCGGCGTGCTGACGTCACCACCATACCACGCTGAACCCGGAAGAAACGGGCAGCAGCTGAAGCCGGCCGGCGCTACATGTTTTTATAAGCGATCTTTACTGCACAAATTGTAAGTGCTTTTCTTTTATAAATTAAAGTGGATTTTAACTGTATTACGCTATGGAGCATTTCTTTCCTATTTATCCATGGTCTGTGAGCGGATAAATCACGTTTGGATTGATTTCCTGGAGAGGTGGCTTCCGATCTGCGCACTGACAGAGACCCAGTGGCTGGGGGACACAGCCACATGTGTGCATGATCTCTGTGACAGGAGATCTTTGGATCTGGTAAGGGGCTTACCTTACTTGAGGTGGAGGATCTTCTCTCTATTTTAACATCACGCTCCCTACGGAGATA
Source organism: Aquarana catesbeiana (assembly GCF_042186555.1). Lineage (NCBI taxonomy): Eukaryota > Metazoa > Chordata > Amphibia > Anura > Ranidae > Aquarana > Aquarana catesbeiana. The sequence goes on from NC_133331.1 coordinate 197,590,774, forward strand.
ATCTTTATATCACTTGAAGGAAGGGTGTCTTTCTCCCTCTATCCAACCATTTTCTACACCCACAAGACCTACAGTTCATTTCAATCTATGACTAAATGGACTCTACTTAATCGTTTTTGTTTACTGAATGTTCCACTCATTTTTTTTGCATGCGATTCTTTTTTTTTTTTTTGCATGCGATTTATGTGCATTTTTTTTTTTTTTTTTTTTTTTTTTTTTTTTTTTTTTGTTATGAAACAATTCACTTGTGTTCATTCATAATTATGGTATTTTCAGTTAATATGATCATGTATTTGCACTAGCAGCGCAGCCTTTAAATTGTATAGATACTGAGAGGCGTCATACATTTCTCTGATATTCAAGAATTGTGGCAGCTCTACATACCGTATATTGCATATATTGCACATGAGTTTCTGTTCTAGTTGTGCACCATGATAATAAAGGACAACTTCACTTTTAGTGTCGGCAGAGTGATGTTCACAGCCCATTTTTGTGATGGGTTGTCAGGGATGGGTGTCTGTTTGCTTTCACAGGGCAGGAGTGCTTATACAGCATTTAACAGATGAATTGACATAGATGGTTTATATTGTTTTAGCAGAATCTGATATGAAGCAGGTAGCTAGGGCTCTGTCCCCAGGTTGACTGAGTTAGGAATTCATTTTTGGACTTTCAGCCAGAATGGGCAGGCCAAAGAGCTGCTCTAAAGTATGTGAATCAGCATACCAGGTTAAGATCAACATCACCAGCATGCCTTAGAGACTTGGTACTAATCCCAGACCAATGGGCCTCACTCGCCTCCCTGCAGAGGTTTAGAGCTACCCTTTACCCCCCTTCCTCTTTTGTGACCCCTCCTTCCTCCCTTTTCTTCTTTTTCCACTACCAGTCTACTGAGTTTCTCTGTGTCCCTTGATAGGGGCATTAGAGGGGGGCGCTGAGTGAACCAAATCAGTGACCCTAGGGTGTTGACCCAGGCCTCTCTCTGTGGGATATACAGACATATTCAATGTGGACAAGTTGAGGAATGTCTTCTTTTGGTATCACTGTAATGTGTGCTCTGTGTCTGTAGGATTTAGTGACCCTTGGTAACTGGGTCGGGGCTCTGTGTCTGAATGGACACAGGGAGCTGTGACTCGGTTTGGGTGCCCCCATAGCAAGCTGCTTGCTGTGGGGGCACTGAACAGGAGGGAGGGGCCAGGAGCACAGAAGAGGGACCCGAGAAGAGGAGGATATGGGCTGCTCTGTGCAAATCCACTGCAACAGAGCAGGTATGTATACCATGTTTTGTTCTTTTTATAGGAAAAAAAATAGTCTTTAGCCCTGGTTCACACTGGAGCGTTTTGACATGCGATTTGACATATCAAATTGCATGTCAAGTCGGCAGCAATTGCCATCAATGGCACTGTCCTAATCGGTGCCACGCCGCATCTGTGGCGCTGCACCGATTTCAAAAAGTAGTTTCTGTACTACGTTTTGCGATTTCGGCCTGTTATTTACATTGACATCTGTGCAGGAATGTCTCTGAAATCGGGTGCGTGTGAACTCACACGGCTTCATTCCCGCAGCTCAGTGTGAACCTGGGCTTACAATCACTTTAAATTCCTTAAAAGACAACTGTGGTATGCAAAAAAGATTTGACATGCTGGAAATTTGTATACCCTTCTCCATTGTTCAGCTTGATTTGCAGAGATAAGGCAGCGCCACCCTTAACTGTAAGCAAGAAGATCACCTAACATGGACTGAACAGTGTGCTTGTTATGCCTCTTCTCAAATGGTGGCACCTTCATCAATTTTATTATTTAAAAAAAGAATAAGCCAAGTGTATATGTTAATTTATGATTTATACGTTAAAACTTAAAATCAGAAGCACCAGCTCTGTGCCTAATAACCCCGCTTCACAGATAAATATATTCTTATTTCACTTACGGCTTGCAATAGTCCCTTGCTCCTGTTACACTGAGTAATCTGTGATTTAAATCAGTTTTACGTGCATGTTTTTTTTTCTTTTCCCTAAATTGGGTGTTATAAATCTAGAGTAGTTGCTGGATATAGCACACGGGAGGATTTCTTATACATTTTAATGTTGCATAAGTAAGAAATAACTGTGGTTCAGCAATAAAATTGCAAATGTAAGCGAAAATAACGATTTTGCATGCCTCTCCCCCACCAAAAAAAATTGTAACTAGGTTACATTTGTTTTGTAAACTCTGATCGTAATTTATTCTTTTATTGAGTGTGCCTCTCACAAGTAGACATTTCCCACTACGCTGCAGTGGATTAGCAAAAAGTCACGGAGTAAAACAATTAGCAATTTATCTCCATAACTATAACACAGGTAATCATACCATTCACATCAACCAAGGTTTATTTCAACCAGACAGAGAAATAAGAAAAAAGCTGCAGCAACAGATACACTTTGAGAAAGAAACCTGGTACCATAGGCGTTGGTGATGGTAATGTGTAATAGACAAAATAGAATTCCTTCCAACTTTAAGTCCAATGTTTTGTATCTGTGCTATGTTTTCTTCTGACAGGCCTTAGACAGGCCTTAAAACCACAGAGAGAGTCAGCTGTGAGGTATGCAGGAAGTTGGCATGTAAATTATACATATGATAGATTGTGAGAGTTGGAAAATACAGTTTTATCTCTGTGATGAAGCTCTACTTCCATGCCAGGTATATGCAAGCTGAAGATGATGGCGAGGAACTTACAAGTTCTTGTTTACCATCGTAGCTACTGGGATTTTCTAGATGATAGAATATAAGGTTTAGTAGCTTTCCCATACATCACCAGATAGATATATAAACAGTCTTAATTAACCACTTCAGCCCCGGAAGGATTTACCCCCTTCCTGACCAGAGCACTTTTTGCGATTCGGCACTGTGTCGCTTTAACTGACAATTGAGCGGACGTACGACGTTGTACCCAAACAAAATTGACATACTTTTTTTCCCACAAATAGAGCTTTCTTTTGGTGGTATTTGATCGCCTCTGCGTTTTTGATTTTTTTGCTATAAACAAAAAAAGAGCGACAATTTTGAAAAAAACGCATTATTTTTTACTTTTTGCTATTATAACTATCCCCCAAAAATATATAAAAAAAAAACAATTTTTTTCCTCGGTTTAGGCCGATATGTATTCTTCTACATATTTTTGGTAAAACAAATCGCAATAAGCGTATATTGATTGGTTTGCACAAAATATATAGCATCTACAAAATAGGGAATAGCTTTATGGCATTTTTATTATTCATTTTTTGTTTTTTGTGCATGTTTTTGCACCAAACATATCTTGGAATTATAGCTAAAAAGTCCAACCTTGGTTTCATCAGACCATAACACATTTTCCCACATGCTTTTGGAAGACTTCAGATGTGTTTTTTTTAAATTTAGCCGGGCTTGGATGTTTTCCTTCGTAACAAAAGGCTTCCATCTTGCCACTCTACCCCATAGCCAACACATATGAAGAATATGGTAAATTGTTGTCACATGCACCACACAGCCAGTACTTGCCAGATATTTCTGCAGCTCCTTCAATGTTGCTGTAGGCCTCTTGGCAGCATCCCTGACCAATTTTTTCCTTGGCTCTAGTTCTTGGTAATGTCACTTTTGTGCCATATTTTCTCCACTTGATGATGACTTTCTTCAATGTGTTCCATGGTATATCTAATGGCTTGGAAATTCTTTTCTACCCTTCTCCTGACTGATACCTTTTAACAATGAGATCCCTCTGATGCTTTGGAAGATCTCTGTGGACCATGGCTTTTGCTGTAGCATGCGACTAAGAAAATGTCAGGAAAGGCCTACTAGAACAGCTGAACTTTTATTTGGGGTTAATCAGGGGCAGTTTAAAAGATGGCAGGTGTGTACTGACTCCTATTTAACATGAGTTTGAATGTGATCGCTTAATTCTGAACACAGCTACATCCCCAGTTATAAGAGGGTGTGCACACTTATGCAACCACCTTATTTTAGTTTTTTTATGTTTACTCTCCCCCCTTAAAAGATTTCAGTTTGTTTTTCATTTGAGTTGTACAGTTTATAGGTCACATTAAAGGTGGGAAAAGTTCTTTATCTTTGCCCCATTTTTTTTACATCACAAAAACCTGACATTTTAACAGGGGTGTGTAGATTTTTATATCCATTGTACCTAACGGCAAAACTTTTTTTTACATTTTTTTTTTCAGCTTTGGATAATGTGGAGAGAGGTTAGAACACCTATTATGTTAAATATTGCAGTCTGTGTCCCCCTTAGGCTGGGTTTGCATCTCCGACAGATGAGGCTCGCAGCAGGGGTCCGGTGTGTCCCTGTTCTCTGTTTCGAGGGCGAATCAGGGCCGAATTGTTGGATGAATTTCTGTCTGAATTCGTCCCTGAAATGGAGCCAAAGGACCTCTGTGCAATCCGCTCCGGAGTCGCACACAATCTCCGGAGCCGGTCACAATCTCCTGTCATGCGAATTGGATGCAGGGAAACCCACATCCAATTCGCACTAGTGTGAACCCAGCCTCAGGGAGATTCACCCTCTTTATTTGTCCCTTTTACCACTGGTATTGAAAGTAAAAGAAAATACCAAATTTTGTGTTGTCCCTAAAAATGAATAGAGGGGAAATCTTCCAATGTGGGCACTACTTCAAGTGACCTGGTGTGCCCCATTGGCTTCCCTTATTTTTCAGGAATTTCCTCTCACTTCCTGTTTGGCTATGGGACAGAAAGATGGCAAAAAAAAAATAAAAAATTGGTAATTACCCACCCTTAAGGACCGTACACACGGGTTGAATTGGCCAGTTCAATAGAAACCGGCTGACATTTGGCCGGTGTGTACGGCAGCTGGTCCGTCAGAAGTCGGCTGTTCGGCCAGCTTCTTTTGAGGGGGCATGACCAAAAAAAGGCCTACCGATTGGCATCCGATCAGTATGTTCTAGCGAGGGGCCGTCCCCCTGTCAGAACAGAGTAGCTCAGCAGGGGAGATTGATATACTAACATCGGATTGCTAGTACAGTGGCTCCTCCCGAGCTCTTCAGTTTGTTTTAGTTCAGCCCGCTTGGTTGAACGAAAAATAACTACTAGTGTGGCTTTACTCTTAAAAAAAATTGTTTTGACCAATAGTTCTACTTTAACCCCTTTTCATGGCCAGGTTTACAAAGCAGTTTATAGGATATACAGCTTATGAGGTAATAAAAGAAAACAGCACCCCTGCAACAAATACGCAAAAATTTACCCAACAATAATTTTAACCCTAACTATTACAAGCTTAATTTGTTCAGTAATTACTGCTGTCCGATTACCCTGCTTTGTTTGATAAATATACCTTTTATATATATTTTCTTTAAAAAAAATCTTCTTTTTTCTTATAACCTGTTTTTTTTTTTTGGCATTTGTGGTAATCTAATTAGTCAATTTTAAGTATCATCAGTTCAGTGGTAGTCTAGGCCCCCAAGCTAGACACTAGCTGCATGAATATCCTACAGGATGTATCGCCTATCTAAAGGGAATTCCTGGTAAAGTTTGTTCTCAGCTAAATGTGTAAAAATGTCTGTATTCTCCTGATTAGGAGGTATGCACTATCTTATAGATTGTACACATACAAATATATATATATATATATATATATATATATATATATATATATATATATATATATATATCTGATTGTGTTTTAATTAAATATTTTATTAATTATTCAACATTTTCCTTTCTGACAACATTCTGTCTTTTTCTTGTGAAACCATTAACTTTACAATATGTTTTCTGTTTTTGCCACGCTATAATATTTCTCTTTGTAAATTTCTGTTTGATAATGTAAAGTATTCTTAGTTCATTGATGTAAGTGAAAAAATGCAGATGTATTGTTAAGAAGTTTTTTTTTAACTCTGAATCCAAATTATAACAAGGTATTATTTTACCTTTTTATAGCTGTCTGGATTCTTAATGCATAACTCCCTTTATTAATTAACAAAATATTTTTGATGTTTTCCTCCTTTGTTACAAAGCTATCCTGCTACCTCTTGATTGCTGGCGCTGCAGGCTGGCATTCACCCATAGCTTTGTTTGAATGCTTTCTGTAGACAAGGGAGCAGTAGGCAAGGTCTGGCTGATGTTGATTAATGTATGTTCGAAGGTAAAAGACTCAAGGGCCAAGCAGCATGGTCCATCCTGGTGGCATCTGATGCTGATTGGCTGTTCCCAGTGTGACTGAGCTAAGAGAGCGGACATTAAGATTAAGTGAGGCTGTCACAAGGAGGAGCACTGCACTGCATCATTCTGGGGAAGAGACAGCTGTGGTGGTAATCCTTCATCGCCAAGGGAGAGCTGCCAGCCATAAGATAGACTGCTAAAGATAACCCTCTATAACTTGTGCTAAAGATCAGAAAACTTTGAATTCACATCCATCTGCTTAGCCCTGTACTAAAGATGAAAGATAGGCAGAATAGGAAATAAGAAAAACTCCATGGGGATTAATCTTGAGTCAGAGCATGCACTGTGCAAGGGCAAGAATGAACCTTCTAGATACCATTCTAAAAGTATTTGCACCTTTCCCTCTCATTTATCAGGCAAAGCTGTATCAGGTCTGCTTAGAAAGACTAATACTCCTTCCTTACAGAAATGACCTTTTTCATGTAAAGTCCTCTGTACTGTCCTTTCCTTGTTCAAGTTCGGCGATGCTGTAAAATCATTCTGGTATGAATCGTGATAAAAACCTTAATTAATTTACAGTTTGCATATTTTGTATAATTGTACGCACTGAACTTTACAGCAAACCTTTCCCCCTTTTACTAAAAATCACATCAGCGTGCAGCTCTGAAATCTCACATTCGTTAGTTAAACATTTTTGCTTTTAATTACAATTACTGCGTTTCCACATCCTGGTTTCTTGAGGCACTGGTGATATAACCTTGGCCTCACAGATGCATCCTGGGAATTTCCTGTCACATGTTCCAAGAGGCAGTCTCAGAGTTCTAGGCAGTTTTCCAGGAAGCCAAGGGATCATCTGCCCTTAGTAAAAATGGCCACCATGAGAGGAATGGGGAGGAATAATAAAATAAGGTATGCAAAGAATAATAAGCCTGCATCTATCTATACGTATCTGTTTGTAGATACAATTACTAAACATTTCTAAAGAGCCTTTGCTGTAATTTTTATGATAAGGGTAAAGGTCCTCTTTAAACAGAAGACCATGCTTTTCCCAATTGTTATCACTTTATTAATTCATTGAATATTAAACTGGTTCACTGGTTCATTTAGTAATTTTTGTTATTCGAGTATGTGTAAACCCCCAAAGAGCTGGAGGAGGAGAAACAGCAGCACACCAATCTTCCCAGTGAAAAGCTGTGTGGGGTTGGGGGGGGGGGGTGGGCGTGTCATGGCAAGTCTGATCATTGGAGGGGAGCATGCTGAGTTCTCAGCACAGCTAGAGAACTGTCCATGCTGGCTGTGCTCTTATGCCTAGATTGGTCAGTTTTTGGTAGGAAAGCAGAGGGACTGGCAGGAACACCCTTTATTTTACACAAAGGAAGCAATACAAAGAGAACAGGATACTTTATCATACAACTACATGTTACAGCAGGCACATATCAGGGATATGACATGTTGGGTTTACAGTGGGGAAAATAATTGATCCCCCGCAGATTTTGTAAGTTTGCCAACTTTCAAAGAAGTGAAGGGCCTATAATTTTTATTATAGGTGTAACACAACAAGTGCTATACATTATGTTGCAGTTCAGTGAGTAAAATAAGGGTTGGTCCCCATCAAAACATGACTTGGTACTTGGTGGAGAAACCCTTGTTGGCAAGCACAGAGGTAAGACATTTCTTGTAGTTGTTGACTAGGTTTGCACATATCTCAGGAGGGATTTTGGTCCACTCTTCTTTATAGATCTTCTCTAAATCCTTAAAGAGTAACTTCACTTTTGCTGAGAAAAAAAGCATTCCTTTCTGGGTGATCTATGTACATTGCAAGGATTATAACAATCTTTTTTGCAGATTCCTACCTTTGTTCTGAAGTAATTCCTGTATGTTCCTCTGAGCCTCAGACCCCTTTCACACTGGGGCGGTTTGCAGGCGGTATTGCGCTAAAAATACCGCCTGCAAACCGCCCCTAAACAGCCTCCGCTGTTTGTTCAGTGTGAAAGCCCAAGGGCTTTCACACTGAAGCGGTGCACAGGCAGGACGGTGAAAAAAGTCCTGCAAACCGCTTTTTTGGAGCGGTGAAGGAGCGGTGTATTCATCATGTATATGAAATCAATGGGACAGCGCGGCTATACCGCGGCAATGCTGCGGCTATAGCCGCGCTGTAAGAGGGATTTTAACCCTTTTTCGGCCGCCAGCGGGGGTTAAAACCGCACCGCTAGCGGCCGAATACCGCTGCAAGAACGACGGTACAGCAGCGCTAAAAATAGCGCTGTTGTACCGCCGACGCCCCCACCGCCCCAGTGTGAAAGGGGCCTTAGTGATGAGTGGGTCTAATGGGAGTGGTTTCATAATTATCTATCAGGTGTGCACTTGCAGAGCACTAATGAGGACATTTGCTGGGCCTGCATTCCTTTAGACGTGTTCCTACTGGGAGTGTCTCACCAAAAATTACATTTTTGTTGCAGGGGATGCCTGAAATCTGACTTGTATCTTAGGCAGACTTCATGGAAAATTGGTGAGCCAATCACACAAGCAGAAAATTATGTTTCTTGGGGTGGTCAGTACGCACTCTGTATAGAACAACTCCAGGTAGCCATATTGCAATGCATTCTCAAAAAAATTACAGTGACTGCAGATTGAAAAGGAAAGGTCATTTTTAATAACATTCAATTACAATATGACTTGTGTCACAATTGTATACACTATATTTTTTCTTTATTTGCTATTTATTTTACCCAAGTGGAGTTACCCTTTAAGGTTTCTTTGCTGTCTTTTGGCAACTCAAAGTTTCACCTCCCTCCATACATTTTCTATAGGATTAAGGTCTGGAGACTGACTAGGCCACTCCATGACCTTAGTGGGCTTCTTCTTGAGCCACTCCTTTGTTGCCTTGGCAGTGTGTTTTGGGTCATTGTCATGCTGGAAGACCCATCCACGACCCATCTTCAGTGTTCTGGCTGTTTTGGTCTCATCTGACCACAGCACTTTCTCCCAGTCCTTCTCTGAATCATTTAGATGTTCATTGTTATGACTGTATATGTGCCTTCTTGAGGAGAGGAACTCGCCATGTTTGGAGGAAGAAAAATGCTGACTATGACCCTAAGAACACCATCCCTATAGTCAAGCATGGAGGTGGAAACATTATGCTTTGGAGCTGTTTCTCTACTAAAGGTACAGACCAACTTTGCCGCATTGAGGGGCCAATGGACGGGGTCATGTATTGTAAAATCTTGGATGAGAACCTTCTTCCCTCAGTCAGGACACTGAAGATGGGTGATGGATGGGTCTTTCAGCATGGCAAGGACCCAAAACATACTGCCAAGGCAACAAAGAAAAGGCTCAAGAAGAAGCACCTTAAGGTCATGGAGTGGCCTAGCCAGTCTCCAGACCTTAACCCTATAGAAAATGTATGGATGGTGCTGAAACTTCGAGTTGCCAAGAGACAGCCAAGAAACCTTAAGGATTTAGAGAAGATCTGTAAAAGAGTGGACCAAAATCCCTCCTGAGATGTGTGCACACCTGGTCACAAACTGCAAGAAAAGTCTTACCTCTGTGCTTGCCAACGAGGATTTCTCCGCCAATTACTAAGTCCTGTTTGTTTGGGGATCAAATACTCATTTTTATTCCCTGAACTGCAGCCCAATTTATAACATTTGTATTATGTTTTTTTCTGGATTTGTGGTTGATATTCTGTCTCCGTCATTTAAAGTACACCTTATAGACACTTAATTCCTTTAAGTGGGCAAACTTACAAAATCTGCAGGGGATAAAATTATTATTTTCCCCACTGTATTTTTTAAAAGCTGTTTGCAAAAGATTGAAATTGCCCGAAAAGTGGTATGTGTATGGCCAGGATTAGGATAGCATCAAATGGGTTTTTTACTTTCTCATGCAGAAGAACAAAAACACCACACTACAGCAGTTTCATGTAAGGATTATTACTTGGAAAACTCCAACCTTCTGTTTTTTGTTTTTTTTTGTTGTTTTTAGATTCACTCTTATACACTTTGGTTTTGAATGTGTCTACTACAGTTTAGCTTTTTTCTTAGTGCCAAAGCACAGATGTACTGCTAACACAGAGCAACCTATACACATACTGACTCTAGTAATTGCAACTACTGGATCCTTATATGCTACTGCTATACAATAGAAGAGAGCCGAGTTTGGTCTCTTTCCATGGGGTGTCACCTGATATGGGTTGATTAACTATAATAGATGCTTATTTTGCTTTGGTTGATTGGTTTCACTTGATTAATCTCTCACACCATTAACCCTTATTTCAGGGCATCCTTCAGAGAAAGCGGTGACAGATGCACGATTCTGAACTACAAACATACATCATTAAGAGATTATGTATTGTGTGAATACTTTGCACTGCATATCTTTCCATCATATCATTTGCTGAAAAGAGCTTTCATTGTACTAGAGGGTGGGTGGTGCTGAAAGTGGGGACTGATGTGGGATGGTAAACACACATTTTGCTGGTAATTTCCTTTTTTCCATCCACACTGTTACCCTTGAATTATGTTGTTTAGTGTTGTACTTCTAAACATGTCAAACATCCCATTTAGACATTCTTGATTTATCTTTTTTAAACATGGCTGTTTAACCATTAACAGTCAGATAAATCTGAAAAGCTTACAATGCAGGATAATAGTGTAACTGATGAATTGATGTGCTGGGTCAGCATTAATATGTGCTACAGCACTGGTCTGTGTTAACCCTGCAGATCTTAAAGTGGAACTTCACGCTCCCAATCAACATTGATTCATTTAATCCTCATGCTGCTAGCATTAGTAAATAAATTGGTAAGTATATCATATTTACTTGTTTTAAATTTTTGTTTTTTAACATGTTTGCAGTTACTTCCTGGTTTCCTGCCTAGGCATATAATGTCATACATCCCAGAAATCTTCAGGAGGAGGGGCTTTCTCAGCTAAGCACACCCTCCTGATTGCATGCTTGAGATGAGGGCAGATGGATTCCAGGAAGTAAATGCTACATGAATCATCTGCCCTCACACGAGCCATGGCCAGAAATGCTAGGAGGGTGTTTTTCAAAGTGATATCTCAACAAAATTAAAGCTTAGAGACACGGATGGATGGGGGAGTTTGCTTTGAATATTAAAAATGAATGAAATAGTGTTTTTGGTTTGTGATGCACAGATGCAGTGAAGATCCGCTTTAATCTTATCAGTGGAAGAAAAGGAAGAGCAGCGCCTTTTAAGTGCAATATAAAAATGGTTTACTATGTTAAAAGTAAGGGACACACTCACAGGATTAAAAACAATTCCAGCATTTGTTATATGTATGGGGGTCATCTGCTCTATCCCAGATGGGATGCTGCTGGTGTGTCAGTGGCCAGAGGTCCCAGCGCTTCCAAGCGGGCTCAAAGACACTCAAACACTCAGAGGCACAGGTGACGTCACTACCGGGTGCAGCAGGCATAGCTCACGTTCGGAGCATGTATGCTCCTTTGTCAGGCTTGGCTTGGAGCCACCAGCGCACCCAGGCCTCTGGCCACCAAAATACCAGCAGCATTCCATCTGTGGTAGAGCGGATGAACCCCATACATATAACAAACGCTGGAATCGTTTTTAATCCTGTGAGTGTATCTCTTACTTTTTACATATTAAACCATTTTTATACTGCTCTTAGATGGCGCTGCTCTTCCTTTCCTTTGTGTTTTCGGAGTCCCTTCTAGCACTAATTGGAGCTGGCAGCCACTAAGGATGCTGTCTAATATTCATTTATGGACTTAAAACCTATTATGGACTCATGGGCTGTATTTATGGTTATTATTGCCATTTGACCAGGGCATTATAGCTTGCACAGCCTAAACTGGAGTCCACCAATATTATTTGTTCTCTGTTATTCCTATAAGTGTAATATAGTATATGTGTGTATAATATATATCTGTATATAGTTTCTGTACGTTTTTTCAGGCTGTGTGCTTGGGGTAGTACATACCGAACATTTGTGTCATTTTCTTCCCTGTTTTTCCCATTACTTCTATCAGTCTTACCTAATTTTGTCAGCATTTTTATGCTGCCAGGTTTTGCTTGCTCGCAGCTGCATTTTACATCTTTGTCTCCATCCTTAAAGATGAGAGTCATTTTTTTAAGCTGTAATCTATCCAGGGAAGAAAAGCAGTGTAGTATTAGATATTAGTCAGAGCCATCTTTCTGCACTGTCCAGTCTTCTTGGCTGTCTTTGACCTGCCCTTGCCAAGACCTTTCAGATCTAAAGCCTGCAGGCTTCCAATATCACTTTGCCTGTTGTCAGATTCTGTAGTTCATCACAAGATATGTGTCTCTCAGTTGAAAATAATGCATTGTGACATATTCAGATTTTTGGACCTAAAATAAATTAATGAAGTCCTTTGTCCCCCATCATGCGCATTTTTTTTTTTTTTTTTTTTTTACAAGGCCTCCTGCTGCTACTGTAGTATCTAGTTTGTATACCATTAAAATGGTTAATTATATTGCTTCTGAAAGCAAAGTAGGAAATACTTGATTCTCCTGGAAATCTGACTGTGCATGCAGGGACCAGAAAGATGGCCCCTTTTTAAAATCATCGCTGTATAATCTGCATACCTAAGTGTAGCAAGCCTGCTCAGGACCCTTTCCTTCCATGACATTGACATATTAGTTACGCTGCCTTTTGCAATTTGATATCTTTAAATTTGCCAGCTTGTTAAGTTTTGATTAATGCGATTCCATTTCACCAAAGTAATTGGCTTGGCCTGTTGTGGAAGGAATCAGGTCTTCCACGGAACAAATGCTGGAACATGCTAATGAGGGAGGGAGTTTGTTAAATTGATGGCGCAGAGTGACAGTTATTAATGATTGTTATGATAAACAGACGAGCCAGGGATTGGGACGAGTCGGGCGAAAGTGACAGTTTAAAAATAACGTATATTGGAAAGTACTAACGAAGTAATATACTGTTACTAAAACAATCATGCAAGTTGTCAGGGGAAGAAATATAATTACACAGCTGCACCGGCTGTGGAGGGAGAGCTGGGATCCGGTGCATAATGGACACGTTTTTTATGTTGGCAAGAAGGAAATTTGTTATGGCAGAAAGGATTGTGGATTGATAAATTAATTGGTTGCCTTGACCAATCTGAAAATGACTTCAATAAACCAGGAAAAAAGAGGACACAGCTAGGCTGCTGACTACTTGCACTTCCTATGGTATTATGGATGTGCAAAAGTATTTTTATACCCGCTTATAAGTAAAAGTTGCTTAATTCTGGTGCCCTATCACAAATTGATAAGATTCTTCAGTGAGAATCGTTATTATTTGCGTCAGCTAAGACTTTAAAGATACACTCCAAATCAGAATGGAAAATTAGCTTTAACAAAGCATACAGGTAGCAAATCCATCTGCATGGGGCTTTAGTTAAGTACCCAGGCATTGCTGTATTGCTGTCGAAACCACCCTATTGGTTGGTCATCTGCCAGAGACATCTTTTATATAACTCTTTGTAATGCAGCAGAAGTGTTTCCAAACAGCCTGACTGAAGGCCCTTTGTTTTCTCTTCTCTGATTGGTGTCGGTGTCAACAAGCAGAGAGAGAGGTTATACAATATAGGTTTCAGGAAGAAGAACCACCCAGCTCACATGTATGGATCTGTGCAAAATCTGGCCCCATTGAATTACACAGAATTCAGATTGAGGTTAATTTTAGCTATTTTTAATATAAAATGTTAGCATATGTATCAAAATGCTACATTATTCTTTTGTATCAGTAAGAGATTGTCTGAAAATAATGTCCCGTTTTCTGTATATAGTTACAGATTCTTGATAGGAGATTGGATGTTTATGATTCATGGATTTTTGTTCTTCACTGCTTACTGTACTAAGTAATGTACAACAAAAGACAAAACTCATGATAATCTAATTTGCCATTTTATCCTTATTTACACATTGTTATTGTTCTTTGCAGATCTATTAACTCTAGTAAAACAGCAAATGCCCACATAATCTGCATTAACCTGTTATTAAATAGGGGGAAAAAAAAATCACTGCCTAACAGGAAGGAAAGGAAGGATGTAGAATGACCGATGGATTTTTATGTTTGATGGTAGTAAAGTCAGCTATTACAAAAATCGCTGACCCTAGAGGTCTCTTCTGTCAGAAATCTCCCCCCTGCCTGTCAGCGACTATTGTGATCTGAGCTGCACATGCGCAGCTCAGACCACATTTACGGCCCGCTCTGTGTGCTACTGCAATGTGACTCCCGTGCGCATGCGCGGGAGCGACGTCACCCCAGCACAGCCAGTCAAGCGGCCGAACATCACAAACCTGGAAGAAAGACCAGGCGAAGATGGAGCTGCCGGGGACAAAGGAAAGCGGTGAGAGCACAGCGCTGGAAGGCTGCGTTTGTAGGCAAGTCTGTCATAATGTACTAGTATGCAATTGCATACTAGTACATTATGGCTTAAAGCTTCCGGGGGGGGGGGGGGGGGACCCATTTGTTAACAAAACAGTATAGACTTTACTACCACTTTAAAAGGGTGTCTGGTCAAAACCTCTTTTCTCATGGTACTTTATAATTCACACACTAAGTTCGTTCTCTGTAGTGTGTTTATTGCCAAATACTAAAACTCACTTTTAAACACTCTTGTTTTTTGATAAAACACTTGGGAAATATAATTTTAAATTATGTTTGCATAAGCATTTACTCCTTAAAGTGGATTCTCACTGCATCTAAAGGATCACAAACACTATTAAATTCATTTTTAATATTCAGCGCAAACTCCCCCATCCATCCATGTCTCTATGCTTTATTTTGTTGAGAAATTGTTTTGAAAAACAAGCCCCTAGCATTTCTGGCTGTGGCCATCTTTAGTAAGGGCAAATAATTAATGTAGCATTTACTTCCTGGAATCCATCTGGCCTTAGCCCAAGCATGCATACAGGAAAGTGTGTTTAGCTGAGAAAACCCCTCATCCTCTCCTCCCTTCCTGAAGACTCTTAGGATGTATGACATCATTTGCCTAGGCAAGAAATCGGGAAGCAAATGAAGAAATGTAAAAAAAAAAAAAAAACTGTTTAAAACAAGTAAATATGATATACTTCCCTATCTATTTACTAATGCTAGCAGCATGAGGATTAAAAATAATCAATGTTGATTGGGATAGTGATTGATTGGGAGAGTGAAATTCCACTTTAAACTAAGTTTAACTCCCCTATTTATGTTATGTATGTGCAGATTGGGATGTATTCACCCCAGTTGGTTGGGCTGGCCCTGGAGTGGCGTACATGCTGGATGTTGAGATGAATTTGGCACGAAAGCATATAGTTTGTGCCAGACTATGTGCCCAGGTTCTGAAGATTGTATTTTTATTGTGTTTGCATTCACTTGATTGAGTGTTACATGTGGATAACTGGACTGAGCTTCCAAGAGCTGCAGTAGTTGTCCTCAGTGTGAGAAATTGATGACATCCAGGGTATACTGGTCACTTGATTTGAAAGGTAATTTTTCAATTAAGGAAAAATCACCCTTGCAGCCCCTGGATTCTGCAAATTAGATAAGATCTCCATGAGCTGTAACTATAGCTTTGTATTATCTTTGCTTATTCAGCAGTGAACATTGGGAAATGTGCAACAATTTTCTAACCAAACCTATTGATGACCCAACATTAATGCGGGGTTCACCCTTTTCTGATGCATCACGTGCATGATGTGTTTTACTGTGTGTTGTGTTAGGGCAGCCCGTTCAAATGAATAGGCTGGAGATGTAAAACAAAATGGAAATTTATCAATGCAGCGCACCGTATTGCACAGTAGTGCATTGGTGAATGTTGTCATGCTCTGCAATACTTATGCGTTGGTTAGTTCAAATCCAGCATTTACTCTTTGGGGCTGCTTTGGGTCCATGTATGATCAACTTGTCTTACAACTACATCTTTATCATTTTAGATACATCAACAGTTGGGTATGGTGGACATAAAAGTGCTAACTACACAAAGTAGGTTGTTTAAAGGGAAGGCAAAACGTTTTTCACTAATAACATATTTTGAGGTACTATTGCAGATCTTATTTTGAGCTACCATTGAAAAAAATACCATAAGGCCCAATTGAATTTTTTTTTAAAATGAAATACATTTAGGCTGCATTCACACCTGAGCGTTTTCAGCTCATAAAACGCCCAACAAGCAAAATCCCATTCATTTCAATGGCACCTGTTCACATCTGAGCTTTTTGTCACCTGAAGCAAAAGGCCTGAAAAAAGCTCAAAAAAGAACATGAGCTTCTTTGGGGCAGATTACAGGCATTTTTCTGCCTTTTACATTGGCGACCTGAACAAAATTGCTGCAAAAACGCATAAAAATTGTGGTAAAACGCACGACTTTGAAACGCTCAGGTGTGAATGCAGCCTTAGGGTGAAACTCAAAATGTTTTAATTTAATTAGCCCTGACAAGCCATATAATTAGCCATCCCTCACCCTCCATGTTGTTGTTCCTGTGTCTTACTTGATAAAGCAGTGGTGTGGGCATATCCTCTCTCCTTCATTACAGACCACCAAGGTAAGGGACACTGTATCACCAAAAATAACTATCACCAACACAACATATGGGGCACTTCACCACTGACCACCATTGTGAGCGGGCACTACTTGGACCACCAGTATAGGGGATCCTTTCACCACTGGCCACCAATCTAAACAAACACTGCACTGGCAAGCTTCATTTGGGGGCACTACACTGACCGTCAATGTAAGCAACAAGTTACTGACTACTACACCCTGTAACCTGTGTTGTACTTTCTAAAACATTTTCTGGCCAAAATGTTTCTTAACTAAACAGTTGCTGGTTGCTAAGCATCCCTGAACTATTTTGGTGAAGTTCTCAGTTAAGGTAAGCTAAGATAGTGCATGAACTGAATCTGTATTCTGTGCAGAAAAAGCACATGTAATGAAATGGTTTTACTTTTAAAAATTAGAACCGGCGCTGACGTTTATGTGTGTCTGCAAGACCCCTGCTAGTTAGAACAGGATGTCTTTTTACCAAGTACTCAGAACCTCATAAAAATATAAGATAGCCATAAATGGACAGAATAGAAATGTGATCAGACACTGCACTACACTCCGCTACTCCAGAACTTACTGAAGTGTCAGACTGGGGCAGGGGTATGCGTTTCTGTCTCTAGCTCTCATCTACATGCTAAAAGCAGGAGGGTTGGCGGAGGCGACAGGATCCTTCTTGGACATGGTGTGGCTCTACCCTGTCACCTAATAGCAGGACAATAGCCTGCTTTTAACAGACTCTGGGATACAGGAGAACATCAGTAAATGTACTCCTGTGACCCAAAAGAGATATAAGGCTAAAATAGATTTGTCCACATTTTTCTTTAAAAAAATGAATAAATAATAAGACGGATGAATGGTATCATTTCCTGTGGCCAAATGAGGCTACTTCTGGTGGTTGGTTACAGATTGTATATGACATTAGTATTATATGACAGATTATATGCAGTGACTTCAGTCAGTATGACAGCCTTTGGGAGATTCTGTACAGTGACTTCAGACACAGTGACAATTGATAATACAACAATGTAAATTATATACTAAAGCATTAGTTGGTATAACTGTGACAGATTATATACTGTAACATTTTTTTTTTTTACAAGAAAATATACTGTAACATTAGTTAGTGAAATCGTTAGAATAACAGAGTTTAATACAGTGATATTGGTATGATAGTCAGTTGGAGAATTGGTACCATGACATTTGTAAATCCTAAAGTGATACTAATCATTCATTATTTTTTTTGTTTAGTTTTTATTCAAATAACAAACATATCAAACTTACCTGCTCTGTGTAGTGGTTTTTTTTTTTTTTTTTTATAATTGACAATTTTTATTATTTTTCAACAGAAGAAAAATTAACAATTACAGCACTATAGTGTTGGGTACAGGATTAAAAAGAAGTCATAGTGTCACATTTCAATTTGGCACATAGTCATCCAAACATTGGACGGTTAAGCCTGGTAATATAAACAGTTAGTAATGAAACGGAGTAGATTAACTAGACAGTTAAACGTTTCATACTTTGTATCCATTAGTACCCTTTACATATGTATATGGTTTCACAAAAAGGAAAGAGAAAAAAAAAAAAAAAAAAAAAATTTAAAACAGTAAAAAAGAGAGAGAAAAGAGAGTAGGTAGAGGGGGGAGAGAAGAGGGGGGGGGGGGGAAGGTCGCCACCCATCACCGAACCCGGGACACGTCTGTGGGGGACGGATTATAGGTACATGAATGACCTATATCATTAAGTCACAGGGGTCTCAAACAGAACCCAGGGTTCCCAAATACGGTTATGTTTCTCAAGAGTGTCATTTAATGAGGCCGTAAGATATTCCATTCTTTTAACATCTCTAATCCTGGAGTGCAGCTCAGTCAGTGAAGGAGTCTCTCTTTTTTTCCATTTTAGAGCCACCAGGCAGCGTGCTGCAGTAAGCACATGTGCTAAAAGTTTTTTGGAGGTTTTTGAGAAGGTGGTAGGCGGAAGGCCTAAGAGAAAGATCTTCGGATCTAGAAGCACTCCAGTATCAAAGATAGACTGGAGTAGGGATTGTACCATACTCCAGTAAGGGCTGATTAGAGGGCAGGTCCAATAGACATGAAATAGTGTTCCCCTATCCTTATAGCATCTCCAACAGCGAGAGTCGGCTGTGGGATATATAGAGTGGAGCAGGTCAGGGGTCTGATACCAATGGAATAGTATTTTGTATTGATTTTCTTTATAAAGCGTACATATGGAGCTTTTAGTAGCCTGGTTCCATATAAATTGCCAGGTCTTAAGGGATAGATCTGAGCCCAAAGCCTGCTCCCACTTAGCCATATATGGGTGTCGTGGCCCATCTGGTGAGAAATCAGTGACCAGTATTTGGTAGGAACGTGAAATCATGCCTTTAGGAGACGAGCCCTCTAAACATAGTTTTTCGAAGTCTGTCAGGGGAGAGAATCTTAAATTCGACCTCAGCGATTGTGCATAATGGCGTATTTGTAGGTAACTGAAAAAAGCCTGTTTGGGAAGATCAAAAATTTTTTGTAGTTCTTGGAAGGATCGTAGCATTCTAGTTTTAGGGTCAATTAGTTGTCCATACCGAAATATAGCCTTGTCCATCCAGAAGTGGGACATCTGTGAGGTTAAGCTGTCAGGGATATTGGGTGTGAATAGAAATGAGGTGACTGGGGACGTCATTGTGGTGAGTGGATATTTCAGTTTGGCCCGTCGCCATAGTGTACGTAGAAGAGCCATTGGTCCTAGCAATTGTACGCTGTTTGGAGGTATATCAGAGCTCCAAAGCATGGAATTTAGGTGTATAGGGGCTAGCCATAGCTTTTCTATCTGTGTCCACCTATTGTAAGCGTGTAGGGTACACCAGGAGGCTATAGGTCTTAGTTGGGCTGCTAGATAGTACTTAGCTATATTGGGGAACGCCAGTCCTCCTTGGGTACGTGGGGCGTATAGAACTGATCTAGCAACACGGTGTCTTTTATAATTCCAAAAGAAGTTTATTAGGTCACCCTGAAGTTTTTTTAGGTGTGAACTCGGGATGGGGATAGGGAGCGTCTCGAACAAATATAGAAGTCTAGGTAGTATCGTCATCTTCAAGGTTGCAAGTCTACCAAAAAGGGACAATTTCAGGGATCTCCATTTATTTAAGGAGGTTCTAATAGAAGCGAATATTTGGGGAAAGTTGGCCTTGTATAGAGTGTCGTATGTGGGAGTGACGTGCACCCCTAGATATTTTAAGGAAGAGGTCCGCCAAGAATATGGAAAAGTTTGTGAAAGCGTTGAGAATGTCTGGGGTGTTAAATTAAGAGGGAGAACCTCTGTCTTGGAGCTATTAATTTTGTAACCCGAGAGGGTGCTATATCTCTCCAGCTCTGCTTGTAAATTCGGAAGAGATATGCGGGGTTGGGTGAGAGTGAGGAGGACATCATCTGCAAATAAGGAGATTTTGAAATCTCTAGTACGGACTGGTATACCGTGTACATTTGGGTTGTTTCTGATATGTGCTGCCAGTGGTTCAATGCATAGGGCATATAAAAGAGGGGAGAGTGGGCAGCCTTGGCGGGTCCCATTAGAAATTAAAAAAGTAGGGGAAGTTGCAAAGTTAGTGCGAACCTGGGCTGTTGGGGCCGAGTATAGGTGGGTGATAGCTCGAAGGAACGGGCCCTCAATACCAGCCCGGTTGAGAGTCGCGAACAGGAAGGGCCAGCCCAGCCTGTCAAAGGCTTTTTCGGCGTCCAAACTGAGCAGTATTGCCTCTAAGTTGTTCCTGTTCGCGATCTCAACCAGGTCAATGACCCTCCGGGTGTTATCCCCAGCCTGTCGACAAGGAATAAAGCCTACCTGATCTCTATGGATCAGAGACGGCATAAAGTTGTTTAATCTATTGGCCAATATTTTCGTAAAGATTTTTAAGTCAGTATTTAGAAGTGCTATCGGCCTGTAATTGGATGGGAGGGTGTGGTCTTTCCCCAGCTTTGGGATTAGTGTCAGGTAAGAGTTTTGCATATCTCTGGGGATGGGTGCGTTAGAGAGAAATGAATTAAAGAGGTTTGTCATATGGGGGAGTAAGTGTGTTAGAAACGTCTTATAATAGAGGTACGGTAGTCCGTCAGGCCCAGGGGCCTTATTATTTGGTAGCAGTTTAATTGTTTCTGTTATCTCCTCCTCTGTGATGGAGGCGTTAAGAGTCTCCAGGGCAGAGGAAGTGAGCTTGGGAGTGTCTGCTTCTGCTAAATAGGTGTAAATAGCCTGGGTTATGTCAGGAGGAGGTGGGTTGTGCGGGACATTCGGGTCGTTATACAATGCGGAGTAAAAATCGTGAAAAAGTTGTGCTATTTTGTCAGGGTGGGAGTGGAGGACGCCATTTGCCCTAAGTTGTGTAATGGAAGCAGTTGCTGCCTGATCGCGAAGCTGTTTCGCCAAGAGTGTGTGTGGTTTGTTGGCTTTGTCGTAGTAAGTCTGTCTAAGCCTGACTAGCGCCTTTTCTATCTTCCCTATTTCGATATCTCTCAGTCCAGCCCTTACACTAGTGAGTTCTCTAAGGGTTGTCAGTGATGGGGACTTGAGCAGGCGCATTTCTAGATGCTTGAGTTTGTCCAGAAGAGCGCTGCGTGTAGCATTAGCGTTTCTTTTTAAGGCTGTGGAAAGTGAGATACATTGACCTCGTAAGACCGCCTTATGGGCCTCCCACAAAGATGGGGCGGAGATCTCGGAGGAGCAATTTTCCACAAAGTATTGCTTCAAAGTTTGTTCTAGTTCCAGTCTGGATGGGTCATGTTTAAGTAGGAAGTCATTTAGGCGCCAGTGGCATTTGCGAAGGGAGCTCGGGGAGAGTGTCAGAGATAATGTAATCGGTGCATGGTCCGACCAGGAGATGGCCTGAATGTCTGGTTTCGTGCATGTTCGCAGCGTCGGGGCATTAACAAAGAAATAGTCTAGTCGTGAGTGGGACATATGGGGATGGGAATAAAAAGTGAATTGTTTAGCTGATGGATATGTGGTGCGCCAGGTGTCGAACAGGGCATATTTCCTAGTAAGTTGGCGAAACTGGGTGGCTGTTCTATTGGTGGTTGCCTGAGATTTCCCCCGGCCCATTGAGTGTTTATCAAGACCTGGAGAATGGACAAGATTAAAGTCTCCTCCGATCACCAGGTATTGATGGGGGGCCTTAAACAGGCGGTCAAAGACCCTAGACAAAAAAGGGATTTGATTCGTGTTTGGGGCATAGATATTGCATAGAGTGATACTCACTCCTCTCCAAAGGCCTCGGAGGATGAGGTAGTGTCCTCGAGGGTCAGAGTATTGGGTTTGCAACTGGAAGGGGGAGCCTTGCTTAAAAAGGATTGCCACCCCTGCCCGTTTATGTGGGCCAGAAGCCTGATATATATGAGGGTATTGCCGTCGTGCAAATGTCATGGTGCCTGTTTTATCAAGGTGGGTCTCTTGAATGAAAATAATGTCCGCTTTAGACCGTTTGAACTCTCGTAGCGCTAGGCTTCTCTTAACGTTTGAGTTAAGGCCCTTTACATTTAGTGAAAATATATTAATCATGGTGGGTGTTTAGTGGAAAGGTACAGTAGCTTACCTAGCAGGTGCAGCAGAGCCTTGGAGTGTAGGAAGTCCCTATAGTGGGTCTCCATGGTGGTTGCGGTATGAAAGCCTATGGCCCCCTGAACATGAACCTGGTCCCGGAGACGGGTGACGGCCAGGGAGTTGGGAAGGGAGTGAGAAATAGGGATAGCAGTGGGAGAAAAACATAAGAAAAGGTACAAAAAAGAGAAAAAGAACACAAAGGTTAGTGCAACATTAAGGTTATTCAACCATTCACAATATAACCCACCTACACAGAGTGATGGGATGGGAGACTCCGAAGGGCCCCCTCCGACGTCGGGGCCAAAAATACCAGCGTCAGAGAAAATAAAAAAGGGAGCCATTCGGAGAGTCCCGGGGGGGAGGAAAGGATGGACCCAAAGGGGAGAGGAGAACCCCCCTCCGGGCCTGCCCGCATCTAAGAAAAATTTTATGAAAACTTAAGTAACAGAAAAAACAGGGAACCTGCATGCATAAAAATGGCAGCCGACATGTCTATACTTATGTCACTGATCTGAATGAAAGAGTAAACCCATGAGGCTTTTGATTCGTGGAAGTTGAAGCAAAAGTAAGATAACTTCTATGGGTTCAAAAATGATGGTATAGAGGTATACGTATATGAAATTTTCTCTATGTAATAGTATTCTCCTATAGTCTAAACTCCCACAAGGGGGAGGCAAAACGGAGAGGGGGTGCCATGTCCCTCCCCTGAAACAGACAAACAGTGAGAAAGAGAGGAGAGAATGAGAGTGGGGAGTAGGTGCAGATGGATGTAGGAGAAGGGAGAAGGAGAGAGGGGGGGGGGGGAGGAAAAAAGAGGGGGGAGGAGGGGGAGAGGGTAGAGAAGAAGAGGGTGTGGGAGAGAGAGGGGGAACATGGGGGGGGAGAAGGCACAACCCAACTAGTTACGTAAGTCTTATCTAAACTTAATAATCACATTCAAACATGCGTTGCTAAGTCAAAAGAGAATCCGTTTGCTGAGTAAGTCCATACTATATATGAGTAGGGTGAACAGGATATGTCTCCGGGTTCTCAGGTAAAAAAAAAAAAAAAAAAAAAAAACAGAAAAGGACAAACCATACGAAACTGAGGTGATACATCTGGGCATGATGAGAGTTCAAATGAGCAACAGTTCAGCGCTGACGAGGTGGAGGAGACGGACCCGCGGATCGTGGTCTTGTGCGTTTCCGACCTGTAACCTGGATCCAAGGGTCTGGGCGAGGTGGGGGAGGTGGCAACGGTTCCCATCCAGGGGTAGGTGGTACCGGTATGTCCAGTTCTCTGCAGAAAAATTGAAGATCCTCCGGGTAGCGAAGGGTTGTGGACTTTCCGTCTTTTTTTGCCGTGAGGCTGAAGGGGAAACCCCAATGATAGCGGAAGTCGTGCTCTCTGAGCAGGGTGAGGAGTGGTTGCAAAGATCTTCTCTGTTGGAGGGTGATCCATGAGAGGTCTGGAAAAAGTTGCAGGGAAGCCCCGTCAAAATCAATAGCATGCATATTTCGCGCCTTTCTCATAATGTCCTCCTTGAGGGTATAGTTGTGGACTCTGCAGATCACGTCCCGTGGACGAGATCCTGGCCCACGGGGACGCAGAGCTCGGTGTGCACGGTCCAGTTTAACCCGCTGGTGTTCTGGGCGACCTAGAATGCTATTGAAAATGGCTTGTAGAGTCACATTTAGGTCTTCCTCATGTGTCGCCTCTGGTAGACCCCTGACCCTAATATTGTTACGTCTGCCTCTGTTGTCAAGGTCCTCAAGGTGGCGTTGGAAGTCCCTGAGGGTGGCAGCTTGTGAAGTTAAGCGGTCGTGTATTTGTGAGAGTTCAATTTTCGTGTCATTTGTTTCTTCTTCTAAGGATGCGACTTTAGTGGACAGCTGATGAAGATCAGTGCGAAGCATATTAATCTCTGTTCTACATGTGTCACGCACTTCTTGAATTAGCATTCGGCTGTGTAGTGGTTTTGCACAGAGCAGCCCCAATCCTCCTCTTCTCTGGTCCCTCGCCAACACTCCTGGCTCGCCGACACTCCTGGCTCCTCCTCTTCACCGAGTAACATTTAGTTACCAGATTGCAAAAACTCAGAATGATGCTGTGCTATGTGTCCATATAACCACTTACAATGAGGCAAATCTAGCATGGCAATGTCTGTGGAGAGGACCTAATCACCGCAGTAGATGTGGACACTATTTACTGAGCATTGCCCATGCTTATACAGAAAGCGCTGGTAGGGATGCAGACATTACTTACTGGGCAATGCTTGTGGGGAGCACATTTTCACTCCTGAAGTTGTGGACATTACTTACTGTGCACTAATTTTTGGGGAGGACATAAACTACTGTGTTTAGGCAGGTGTTAAAAAATGCTGTCAAATAAAAATGCTTTCAGAAATAGAAGTGTTAATAGTTTATTTTTATCAATAAACAAAATGGAAAGTAAATGAACAGATGGGAAATCAAAATCAAGTCAATATTTAGTGTGATCTACCTTTCCTTCAAAACAGCATCAGTTCTTCTAGGTACATTTGCACACTTACATTTGTTTTTGAAGGAACTCGGAAAGTAGGTTGTTCCAAACATCTTGGAAAACAAACCACATATCTTCTGTGGATGTAGGCTGCCTCAAATCTTTCTGTCTCTTCATTAAGGATGGGCTCGGGCGTGTTCGCACACTTCACGCGCAGAGCCCGCCAGTAAGTCGGCTCGGCGCTGCGATAATCACAGGAAGTGAGACATTTCCCGATCTCTGCAGCCGCACATCGGGAAAATGTCTCACTGCCTGTGATTAGCGCAGCGCCGTGCCGACTTCCTGGCGGGCTCTGCACATGGAGTGTGCGAACACGTCCGAGCCCATCCTAATTCTTCATGTAATTCCAGACAGATTTGATGATGGTGAGATCAGGGCTCTGTGGGGGGACCAAACCATTATATCCAGAACTCCTTGTTCTTAATTAACCACTTGCTTACTGGGCACTTAAACCCCCCTCCTGCCCAGACCAATTTTCAGCTTTCAGTGCTCTCACACTTTGAATGACAATTACTCAGTCATACAACACTGTACCCAAATGATTTTTTTGTCCTTTTTTTCATACAAATAGAGCTTTCATTTGTTGGTATTTGATCACCTCTGGGTTTTTTATTTTTTGCGCTATAAATGAAAAAAGACAGAAAATTCTGAAAAAAAATGCTTTTCTCTTCGTTTCTGTGATAACATTTTGCAAATTAGCAATTTTTCTTCATAAATGTTGGCCACAATTTATACTGCTACATATCTTTGGTAAAAATAACCCAAATTAGTGGATATTATGTGGTCTGTGTGAAATTTATAGAGTCTACAAGCTATGGTGCAAAGCATAAAAAAATGATCACATCTGATCACACCTGATGTACTGAGGCCCATCTCATTTCTTGAGACCCTAACAAGTCAGGAAAGTACAAATGCCCCCCAAATGACCCCTTTTTGGAAAGTAGACATTCCAGGGTATTTAGTAAGAGCAGTGGTTCTCAACTCCTGTCCTCAGGACCCACTAACAGGCCAGATTTTAAGTATTACCTTGGGACCAATGCAGCCTAAAATACTGCAATCACTGAGCAGCAAATTATATCACCTGTGACGTATTTCAGTTATCTTACAAACCTGGCCTGTTAGTGGGCCCTGAGGACCGGAGTTGAGAACCACTGAGTAAGAGGCATGGTGAGTTATTTGAAGTTGTCACTTTTTACCACAATTCTTTGCAAATTAAGGTTTTTTTTTATTGTTTATATTTTTTTCAGAAAATTGTCATTGTAATAGCTTATTTCTCTCACATGGAAGGTGCATACCACAAATGACACCCCAAAATACATTCGGCTACTCCTGAGTATTCCAATACCACATGTGTGGGACTTTTTCACTAACTGGCCACATACAGAGGCCCAACATGCAGGGAGCATCATCAGGTGTTCAAGGAGCATAAATTACCCATCTAACTTGTTGACTACCTATTACACTTTTGAAGGCCCTAGAGCACCAGGACAATGGAAACGCCCACAAAATGACCCCATTTTGGAAAGCTAACACCCCAACGTATAATCTATGAATCATAATGAGTCTTTTGAATGGTTCATTTTTTTCCAGAAGTTTTTGGAAAATGTGGAAAAAAATGAAAACGCATTTTTTTTTTACACAAAGTTGTCCGTTTATAAGATATTTCCAACACATAGCATTTACATAGCAAAAATAACACCCCGAAATACATTCTGCTACTCCTCCTGAGTAAAACGATACCACATGTGTGAGACTTTTACACAGCCTGACCACATACAGAGGCCTAACATTGAAGTAGCACCTTCAGGTGTTCTAGGAGCATAAATTACACATCTCATGTCTCACCCACCTATTACACTTTTGAAGGCCCTGGAGCACCAGGACAATGGAAACGCCCACAAAATGACCCCATTTTGGAAAGCTAACACCCCAACGTATAATCTATGAATCATAATGAGTCTTTTGAATGGTTCATTTTTTTCCAGAAGTTTTTGGAAAATGTGGAAAAAAATGAAAACGCATTTTTACACAAAGTTGTCCGTTTATAAGATATTTCCAACACATAGCATTTACCTAGCAAAAATGACACCCCAAAATACATTCTGCCACTCCTTCTGAGTATGGCAATACCACATGTGTGGGACCTTTACACAGCCTGGCCACATACAGAGATCCAACATGCAAGGAACACCGTCAAGTGTTCCAGGGACACATAGCATGCACATACCAAGAATTACACCCCAAAATACATTATGCTGAGCAAAGAGAAACAAAAGATTACCTGTGGTTTTAGTAGTACAGTTGTCCACAGGAGGATAGCACTGGTCCAGGCAGCAGGCAGGGACTTGGTCAGCACCAGCGAACACAATTTTTCAGGCAGCAGGCAGGAATACTGTCCATAGTCAGTACAGGCAGCAGGCAGGGATACTGTCCATAGGTCAGTGCA
This sequence comes from Aquarana catesbeiana, assembly GCF_042186555.1. Lineage (NCBI taxonomy): Eukaryota > Metazoa > Chordata > Amphibia > Anura > Ranidae > Aquarana > Aquarana catesbeiana. The sequence goes on from NC_133331.1 coordinate 197,617,996, forward strand.
GTCCAGGGTCAGTGCAGGCAGAGGTTGTCAGCAGTGCCAAAATATTGGTCTTGGTAGTAGGCAGGAACATGGTCCATGTGCTTTGGTCAGTGCGACAAACAGAGGCATGACGGCAGTAAGTCCTACAGGCAGCAGGCAGAAGTAGGGCCTCGTTCAGGACAGAATGGGGCAGGGGTAGAGGCTTCTCCCACCCAAATCTCTTTGAAGCCTCCGAGTCTCCAGACCCTAATGTAGGAATGAGAAAACAAAGCAAAAAGGTTTTCTTCATCCAGAAAAACTATTCTGGAGCCCCTCACATATGTGAGACCCCTGTGTTGAATCCCACTAGTCCAGTTGCAGGGTACAAGATCAGTCCGAGAGGCAGGCAAGAGGCATGGTCAAACAGTCCAAGGTCAGTTCCAGATCAGGCAGAGGTATGTACAGAATCGTTAGGCAGAAGCATGGTCGAATAACAGTCCAGGGTCAGTTCCAGATCAGGCAGAGGTATGTACAGAATCGTTAGGCAGAAGCACTGGCTCATAATTTACGTCAGAATCCAAATTGGAAAGGGAATCCGAAAAAGAGAGCTCCCCATTGCTCTTGTCAGCCGTGGAAAGAATTTGGTATGCCTCCTCGGGGAAAAAGCTTTTTTTGGACATGGCTGCTGGTGGTTATGAGATTGCACAGGTGTGTGCTAAGCCTGCACTGATGAGGTGGCACTGATGAGCACAGATGTGCACTGATTGATGGCACAGATGTGCACTGATTGATGGCACAGATGTGCACTGATTGATGGCACAGATGTGCACTGATGAGGCGGCACAGATGGGCACTGATGAGGCAGCACAGATGGGCACTGATGAGGCAGCACTGATGAGGCAGCACAGATGGGCACTGAGGCAGCACAGATAGGCACTGAGGAAGCAGCACAGATGTGCACTGATTCATTGCACAGATTTACACTAATGAGGTGGCACAGGTGGGCACAGATATGCACTAATGTGGCACTGGTGAGGTGGCACAGATGGGCACTGATGAGGCAGCACAGATGGGTACTGAGGCAGCACAGATAGGCACTGAGGAAGCAGCACAGATGTGCACTGATTCATTGCACAGATTTACACTAATGAGGCGGCACAGGTGGGCACAGATATGCACTAATGTGGCACTGGTGAGGTGGCACAGATGGGCACTGTTGAGGCGGCACAGATGGGCACTGTTGAGGCGGCACAGATGGGCACTGATGAGGCGGCACAGATGTGCACAGATTGCACAGATGTGCACTGAGGCGGCAGAGATGGCCACTGATTGGTACAGATGGGCACTGATGAGGTGGCACAGATGGGCACTGATGAGTTGACACAGATGCACACTGATGGCACAGATGGGCACTGATGGGCACAGACAGGCACTGATGGGCACAGGCGCACTGATGGCACAGATGATGCACTGATGGCACAAGTGGGCACTGATGCGCACAGGTGGGCACAGATGGCACTAGATAGATGTCACTGTGGGCACTGTTGGGCACTTTTTGGGAACACTTCTCTTTTAAACTGTCAAAAATTTACTCACAGAATCTCTCTCCTCACACGCTGTCTCTGTGTGTGGAGAGAATGCCGGCAATAAGAGATGATCTCAATTGTTTACATTTCAGATCATCTCACATTGGAGGCGGTGATCGCGCTGTAAACGGCCGCTGTGATTGGCCGTTTACAGCGATCTGTGATTGGCTGTGTCCAAGGGACACGGCCAACACAGATTTTCCCCGAGGCGCGCTCATGAGAGCGTGCTGGGAACGAGGAAAGGGGACGTCAATAGACGTAGTCCCGGTAATGTAGATCCGCGCTGTTGCCGTCATTTGGCAATAGCCCGGATCTGAAGAGGTTAAATTGGCTGTATGTTGGGCTCATTGTCCTGCTGCAGAATAAATTTGGGGCCAATCACATGCCTCCCTGATAGTATGGTATGATAAGTATTAGTCTGTATATCTCAGCATTGAAGACACCATTGATCCTGACCAAATCTCCAACTTCATTTGCAGAGATGCAGCCCCAGACTTGCAAGGAACTTCCATCATGCTTTACTGTTGCCTGCAGACACTCGTTATTGTAGTGCTCTCCAGCCCCTCGGCAAACAAACTGCCTCCTGCTACAGCCAGTTATTTAAAAAATGGACTCCTAAGTCCAGAGCACCTGCTGCCATTTTTCTGCACCCCATTTTCTATGTGTTTGTGCATAGTTCAGTCGCTTAGCCTTGTTTCTATGACAGAATAATGGCTTTTGGTCACAATTTTTCCATGAAGACTACTTCTGGCTAGACTTCTCCGGACAGTAGGTGGGTATACCTGGGTCCCACTGGTTTCCGCAAGTTCTGCGATGATGGCACTGCTGGAAATCTTCCAATGTTTAAGGGAAGTATGCATGATGTGTCTTTCATCTGCTGCATTAAATTTCCTTGGCCAACCACCTTGCATCAATGGTCTTCAACTTTGCCTGTTTCTTTGTGCTTCTTCAAGAGCTTGAATGGCACATCTTGAAATCCCAGTCTGCTTTGAAATGTATGCTTGCGAGAGACCTTGCTGATGCCGTATAACTACCTTGTATCTTGTTGCTTTGCTCAGTCTTGCCATGGTGTATGACCTGGGACATGAAACTGTCTTCCACAACCTCACCCAGTAGCTGAGTTTGGCTGTTTCTCACCCAGTTTTAACTGTTTTCATTTCAGTTAATAACTGTGTTTCAACCTTTCTGAACAGTGTCATTGTTTGGGATATGGACATTACTTAGGACTTATGGTATTTACCGCCCCTCTGAAAAGTGATCCACAAAGTCCAGTTGATAGTTGGCTGGGAGGGTAATATGTTGCCTCCTCACTACCTGGTTTAACCTTTGAAAGACCGCAGCAGCATGCTTCAACTCCATGTATTATATTCACTTGAATAGGTCATGCTTGGCGGTGGTGCTGCCTGCTGAACATGACATGGGGTATAATTTTTAGTGCGGCATGTGTACCGCCTTATCTAGCCACTGTGTTAGGTAAAGATGGGGGGTAAAGCTGAAGCTCAACCATCTATTTTTATCACCCTTTTCTGCATGTTTTATAACTAATGTCTATGCAAATGTTTTCGCTGAAACCTGTACTGTTCCTGGTAGGGATGTATGGTCAAAAAGTAGGTATATACATGTTTTTGATTGTATAGGGTTAGTCCTTTTCTCGTGCTCTGAGTTTGGTGACTTTAACTAGCAAAACAAGATCTTAACAAAAAGGACATTTAATGAGTAAAACTACTACGTACCTATTACAAATATTTATGAAAGACAGCACAAAAATTAAAAATTAGCATTTTTCGCAAAGGTGTCAGTTTTGGAGGAATTATTTTACACACAGAACAGAAAAAATTAGGAAAAGCACTACTGTTTATAGAGCTACTACATGTGTTTATGGGGATAAACAGTATGCATGCCTGTATTGCTGTATGGGCTTCATTTGGGGCCTAAAGTCAATGGTAGTGTGGCTTTCAGGTTCTGTTATCTCATGGTTTTTTTTCTGACATCAACATTAGTTTGTAGTGGTCTTGAATTGCCAAAGCATCAAAATCAACCCAGCTATAAAAATGGACACCCCACAGTACGTTATGGGGCTGAAGGCAAAAAAGCTGTTCACTTTGCAAAGGAAATGGCACTGTGCAAAGGAATTTGCCCCAGAGCTTAGTGAATTAGGTGAAGCTCTGCTGACTTCCATCATCCAGTCATGTACATGCAAAAATATGTGTTTTTTTTATGTCTTTTTTTATTTTTAAACACAAAGTAGAAAACACTATGTTGCAAGCAGAGGGAACATTTGCTACTGTAAAAAAGTTGAATTTTTTCCCTGTGATCAGCATTAGCACCTGATTGGGAACCACAGATTAATTTCTGATTTTCTTAACAGGACCCCAAGGCTACAAGCTGAAGCCCTAGATTCAAAGCTGAACGCTCTTACAGAGCGCCCAGTGAAGAAATGAATAAAAAGTGTTTGCGACAATCTTTGTCTTAACTTGCAGCCAATCAGCTTTTAACTTTTCATTTTCTGAGCTGTGTAAAAATTGAAATATAGAAACCCCAATTGAGATAGAACTCTCAGTCCTTTGTTTATAATTTCCCCTCAAGGTGATTGTAGATAGGGGGAAGGTATGCAACGTTACCCAATTTCCCTATTTTCAAAGTGCTTATTATGGTGATCACATGACACGGAATCAAATAATTTTTTCCTGATCTCTTTTGCAGAACGCAAGGCTTCTAGTAGCAGTTTGGTTCTGCGGCTTAGTGTTCCTACTAAAGCGCCTTGCTGCGATGTACCATAAATGTCAATTAATGTTCTCTGGGCATGGGGATCTTTCTGGGAGAACATTATTCTACAGACTGCAGGTGCTAAGGGTAATGAGAAATGAAGTATAAGCCAAACATTTCCCAATCTTTCCAAGTTTGATGCAGTCCTATGAGCATCTCGTTGTCCATAGGCAAATTTCTATGCAATTGAATTCATTCCAGTACACTTCTTACAAAGAAGTTAATAAAATTAGAGCTCTTATGAATATTTTCAGAGTCACAGAATTCCATTCTAACTGCCTACATATCACTGTCCATACTTCACTCACTTCACAAAACAACTTGAGAATATCATTATTGGCGAACGTGAGGTAACTTCATCTGTGCTCAATACACAATTCAGCTCATACCTCTTGTGCAACTGCACTTTTCTCTCAAAGCATAGTTCTAACTCCTAATTGTCCAAATGTATATATCATAAGGAGAATTTACTTTACTTACATATGTAAGTTGTGCTTTTAATTAGTTTGTGTTCGCAGCATTTGGATCAATTTTGCACCTCTTTGCATTTAACTACTAACTCGAGTTACATTGCAAGGGCATTATAGAGTGAAGGGAGCCTTAAGCTGCCCATAAATGGATTGAAATTCGGTCAGTTTAACAGGGGCCAACTACATTTTTATCCATGTATGGCCACTGTGGTTGAACAGAAGCTGAACTACTGATCAACTTCTGTACAACCACCCTGCTGGAAAATTTCCTTTTAATCAGCGCTGTAGGCTGTAGTGTACAACACTGATTTGTGTATTCTGGCAGCAGGGAAGTCTCCTCACTGTCATAATACGACATAGTGGGAGGATTCCCCCATCCACCATGAATGTATGGGTGGAGGAATTTGGTCAGTTTTCTTCAACCTGCTGGCTGCCTTAGACTAATGTCATTCCATATTATAAGATCATGACTCTCTGGGCTTCCTGTCAACATATCCGCATGTTTCCATTTTGATATTCATATATTTATATGTGAATACGATAAACTGAATGTAAACGTGCTTTAAAACCTTGGTCTCTTAGTTTGCATATGCAAGATGTCATACTGGCTCATTACACTTTTATGCTATCCTTCATACTGTATGTGGGGCAGTTATGTCTCACCACTCTATCAAATTGGTCTATGGTGCCTCAGACATTTGAAATTCATAAAAAGGTGTCAGTGACAGCTATATGTATTGTGCTAAATGATACTTTCTGTGGGTGACTTGGGCTGGTAATAAACAACCCAAACCCGCCCTTATCTAATAACCCAATGTGTTGTTTAGGTGAGAACCAGAATGTTTAGGAATTCCCCACAGGACGCTTTAACAAGCTCTTTGGATGTCGGAAATAGTTGTTTTCACTCACTGAGAATGCAAAACTCCATGCAACCTATCTAGCCCTTCATTATTCCTTTTGAGCAGAGAGAAGAAGGGCTGTAATTGCTCATGTAGTGCTATAGTTAGCATTACTGGCTAATATTTTTTTTTTCTTGGAAAATATGCTGTAGTGTTAATGTATCCATGATGACCTTACCAAACTGGATTTTGCATGTTAAAGCAGATACCACCATGGTGATCTATGATACCTAAAAATTGCAGAAATCTTTTAAACAGGTACTGACTTCATCAAGGAAGCTGGCACCTAGGTCCACCACTTACAATGTTTACCCACTATCATGATAGGCCCTACTAATCAATAATGGGGCACAGGAGGGGCCAACTATCTAAAGTCCTTGTCTAAATAGCAGAATGACCCCAGACACTTCAGAAAACAATTGAACCTACACACAAACAGTGGGAGGTGTCTGCTTTGATATGTAACTGTCACCTCAGTAACCTTACAGTGGTCATATATTTGCTTTATGTAAGAGTCCTAACTATAATGTTTGACCTATGTATCATTATGCCCTCTAGTGGCTACAAATGTATATATGAAATAATATGAGAAAATTGTATCAATTTTTAACCAAGCATACAAAATGACGTGAAGATAAATGGGGAGTAAAAGCATACCTTCTACAATAGTTTAGAATAGCTTTTTTTTTTTTTTTCTTTTAAAAGAGGTCTGGTTTTGGGTTAGAAGCCATCTACTATAAGACAGAAAGAAGTTTTATTCTCTGCTAAGTTGCTTATTCATCCATCCAGTCAAATCTAGGGCAGCTGGGGTACATTTACACTTCCTCAAAATAAGCTTTTGATCGTTCTGGACATCCAACTGAAAACTGTTCTAAAGTTTGTTCAGGGAACGTACACTGGGCTTCCAGCCGTATCAGGCCGGAAACGTGAATGTTTTATGTTATACCTCTGAAGTGCAGAGAGCTCTAATGGATATGTACAGCTGCCCCAATGTTTTTCACACCCTCTCCGGAAGCAGTGAGGTTACTGAATTGTTATAACAGCTGTGTAGTTTGTGTCGTCACCCTTGGCTCCACTCACCTCTCATCCTGTGGAAAGGAAAAAGATACACGGTTGCCCTGACAGATCCTGTAGGCTTCTTTCTCCAAGTCAGTGGCTATTCTCCCTGTTGACCTCAGCCTGAACTTTGACCAGACCTTGTTACCGGTGGTCATAAATAAAACAGGAGTCCCTTTCATGAGGCCTGTCAAGTCCCTGCCTGACTAGAGGTGATGTATAGTTCACAGAATGACTCCATGCTGGGACCAAACAGTAGGTAGAGATAATTTATATCAGCAGTACAAGCAGGGTCCTGTCATCAAAGCACAATAGCTGTGAACGGTTCACAGAGACAGATCTTTTGGATTGTAGACACTGCTGCTTTGAATACTAGCTAGTATTGTGGAGGTGCATGTGAAAGGCAAGTTACTCTGCGTTTTCTCCAGAGTTTATTTTGCACACATATATTGTATACAACACCTACTGTTCACAGATGTATTATCACAGGCTTTTTTAGTTATTCATTGCTTTTTGTTCCTTTGTATCTTTTGCTGTAATATGCACATGTTTATATACCAATTCGGAAACCAACTTCTTAAGAACATATGAGAATGGGCTGTATTACATTTTTTTCTATTAGACATATTCATTGCATATTTCAGTAATTGGTTTGGGATGCTGCAGTGGTAAACAACTAGGTTAATTTCTAGAGCATTGCTATAGTTATTACCCTCTAAGATCCATTACGAATGCTGCTGCCAGGCTCACCAACCTTACCAACCGTTCAGTGTCTGCTACTCCTCTCTGTCAGTCCCTTCACTGGCTTCCACTCACCCTACAAATTAAAATCAAAATACTAACAACAATTTACAAAGCCATCCACAACTCTGCCCCCAGCTAAATCACTAATCTAGTCTCAAAATACCAACTTGTTCTGTTCGTTTTTCCCAAGCCCTCCTGCTCTCTAGCCCCTTCGTCACTTTCTCCCATGCTCGCCTGCAGGGCTTTTCCCGAGCCTCTCCTATCCTATGGAACTTCCTACCCCAATCTGTCCGACTATCTCCTACTCTGCTTTTAGACTCTACATCTCTAAAATTCGCCCTTTTTTTAACAAATGAAACCACCAAGCTCCTCATTCACTCCCTTGTTATCTCTCGCCTTGACTATTGCAACTCCCTTCTCATTGGCCTACCGCTCCATAGGCTATCCCCTCTTCAGTCTATCATGAATGCTGCTGCCAGACTTATCCACCTTACCAACCGCTCAGTGTCTGCCAACCCTCTACTTCAATCCCTACACTGGCTCCCAATCACCCAGCGAATTAAATTCAAAATTCTAACCACAACATAAAAAGCCATTCACAACTCTGCCCCAAGCTACATCACTAATCTTGTCTCCAAATATCACCCAAATCGTCCTCTCCGCTCTTCTCAAGACCTCCTGCTTTCAAGCTCTCTCATCTCCTCCTCCCATGCTCGTCTCCAGGATTTCTCCAGAGCCTCTCCCATCCTCTGGAACTCGCTACCTCCATCTATCCGGCTAGCCCCTACTCTTGCTACCTTCAGGCAATCCCTGAAAACTCATCTCTTCAGGAAAGCCTATCACGTCTCCAACTAATCTCCTACCACTTCCACCAGCTCATTCCCCACAGTTACAACCTTTTGTACCACCTGCCCCACCCTATTAGATTGTAAGCTCTTCTGAGCAGGGCCCTCTTAATCCTATTGTATTGTATTGTATTATATTATAACTGTATTGTCTCCCTTTTATATTGTAAAGCGCTGCGTAAACTGTTGGCGCTATATAAATCCTGAATAATAATAATAATAATAGACGATCCCTGAAAACCCTCCTCTTCAGAGAAGTTTATTCTGGCTGTTCCTAACAACTGTACTTTTATTTTCTCCATCAGATCATCCCCCACAGTTATTACATTTTGTATCACTTGACCCTCCTAGATTGTAAGCTTTCAATGAGCAAGGCCCTCTGATTCCTCCTGTATTGAATTGTATTGTAACTGTACTATCTGCTGTCATGTTGTAAAGCGCTGGGCAAACTGTTAGTGCTATATAAATCCTGTAAAATAATCTAAAATAAGCAAAAAATAGAGGTTTCCCTGCATAAACAATGCAGGTTTAAAGTAGGAATATATGGGCAAAAAAATTTGGTGCAGTAAGTAAGGGCCTGACCCTGAAATCTATTGCCACTCTTATCCTAATGCTAAGATCCAGTGATTCCCTGCCACAACAAGTTGTATTTCTGTCAACTATCTAAGCAAATGCAGAAATAGACTTAAAGCTGTAGTCTGCAGGTCTAAAGCCACAACCCTCCAGGTAGGTTCCAGGTAGAGCTCCAAATACCAGCAAAATAGTACAGGTGGCTTTAGTATTTTTAGTTAGGTCCCCCATTTAAAAAAAAAAACCCAATATATTCTGTTTTCTTTGCACTTTTGTAATATACTGGCCAAAATAAATTTTAACATTTAAAAAGATAATGTTATGTTCACACATACCACTGCATTATATGATTTAATCCAGGCAAGCATAAGTAAAGGCAAAGCTTTTTTTTTTTTTAGTTTTTGAATAACATGGAAAGGGATTAGAACGCTTGTCAGTTTTTATTGCTGTCTGTGCCCCTATACACCCTCTCTATTTGTCCTGTTTACCATAATCATTGAAAGTGAAAGTAATAGAAAATCCCAAATTTTGGGGTGTCTGCAGAAAAGTAATAGAGGGGAAGTCTTCCAGTGGGGACCTGGGGGTCCTCATGGAATTTCTTTAATTTGCAGGGATTTCCTCTCACTTACTTTTTAGCCTGTTTTCCTGTTTGTCTATGGAACAGGAAGTGAAGGGAAATCTCCACAATGGGACACAGATGGTGAAAAATAATCTGACGGGGCTTATAACCCCCCCTTGCTCTATCTAAAATAAAAATAAAAAGTCTTGCGTATAGTTTGACTTTAAGTTATTATTTTACTTTACTGATTCAGCACTAGCAGATTTTGCAGTGCTTTACAGAAGGGATCAAACCTCTTCTGGTACCATTGGAGCCTACGCTCTACGGCTTGACATAGCTGGCTAGGATTTGAGCCATGAGTTGCTCTGCAAGCACCACTTGGCTTGACAAAATAAAATTTAAGCATCATCTGAGCTGGGTGGAAAATGAATGGCCAGACAGAGACTGCATCCTGTAAGATGTTCAGAGGTTTCAAATGGTGCTGATGAGCAGTGACTGCATCTGGAAGAGCTGGGTAGTGCCTGCGGCTTGAATTTTTGATCCATCTATCCATCTATGGTCAGCCCTAAATCTTTCTAAACACAGAAAGAAAAAAAAAACTCAATGCAGGTACTGTAGTGCATTGGCCGGACTTGAAACCAGGGATTTATGAAGCAAGGCTAACAAAGGACTAGCCATACTAACTCTTATATGTTTTTCTTCGTCATACGTTGTTTTAAACAGACTGTGGATTTGTGATTCTTTCAGTGTCATATGTTACAATTAAATAAAACAAAAAAAAAAAAAAAGCTAGACATGTGAGCAAATATTCCTAATGTTACTGTTGTCATTGTTGAACCATCAAATACCTTATGGATAAGTTATTCTGTCAATTAAGCCGCAGTGATGAAAATGGGAAGACCTATGGCCTATAGATTCTTTCAGTGCCTTTGCTTGGTGACAGTGCAGAAGACACAGAACACCTATAGCCTCTAGATTGATTTTCTTCCAACTCAGGATGATTATTGTTCCAGTTAAGTGGTTATATCAGATATTTGTAACGTATAACATGTTAAATATTGACAAAAAATATATAATCAACAATGAACAAGGCATGAGACTGTCATATTGAAATTCACTGGTGACATCTTTATCAATGCCTGACATTCTTCCATTCAAGTGTTTTCTAGATTGCCATTAAATTGTGTACAACAATTAAAATAGAAAAAAGATTAAATGGTGTATAGTTAACTACTAAAATGCAAATAACAGTGGCAGTCTATTGTGAAGAAAATAATTAATAGTTTTAGCCATGTTATCTAGAAAAAGAAACCCTAATCAATATCTTTCTAATAATTTAAATTAACACAGGGATCCTACTTTACAGGCATTTACAAATGTCTTGACACCAGTGACAAGACACCACTATACATTGTGACCCTTATACTAATCTATAGGAGCACCCAAATAACATATAACAAAAAATTAATAAAATACATATATAAATGTAATATACGGTCTTCAGCTGGCAGAAAGTAGACCTGTATAAATTATTACATAAACATACGTGTAAGCTGAACTAAAATCCCCCTGAGCTGTTCATTAAAGTGAAACAGGCCATTGTAAGGCTTCAAAAATGAAACAAATCCATCAGAGAGATAACAGCAACATTAGGGGTGGCCAAATCAACAGTTTGGCTCAGCAACATAAAAAGGCCTGGACGTCCACGGAAGACAACAGTGGTGGATAATCACAGGATCCTCTCTATGGTAAAGAAAAACCCATTCACAACTTCCAGACAAGTGAAGGGCACTCTCCAGGAGGTGGGCGTATCATTGTCAAAGTCTACAATCAAGAGAAGACTTCACGAGAACAAATACAGAGGGTGCAAATCATTCAGCCTGAAGAATAGAAAAGCCAGATTAGACTTTGCCAAAAAACATCTAAAAAAAAAGCCAGACCAGTTTTGGAAAAGCATTCTTTGGACGGATGAAACCAAGATTTATCTGTACCAGAATGACGGGAAGAAAAAAGTGTGGAGAAGGCTTGGAACAGCTCATGATCCAAAGCACATAACATCATCTGTAAAACATGGTGGAGGCAGTGTGATGGCACGGGCATGCATGGCTTCCAGTGGCACTGGATCATTGGTGTATATTGATGATATGACAGAAGACAGAAGCAGCTGGATGAATTCTGCAGTGTTTAACCACCTCAATACAGGACACTTACACCCCCTTCCTGCCCAGGCCATTAATGACAACGTGGTCATGCTATACTGTAACTATGTGAAATTTTCAAAATTTTCTATACACAAATAGAGCTTTCTTTTGGTGGTATTTAATCACTGCTGGGTTTTTTCTTTTCTACAAAAAAAAAAAGACAGAACTTTTTGGGGAAAAAAAGTTTTTCTTAGTTTTTCTCCTTCACTGATGTGCGCTGATGAGGTGGCACTGATGGGCACTGATGAGGTGTCACTTATGGGCACTAATTAGGTGGCACTGATGAGGAGGCACTAATATGCTGCACTTATGGGCACTGATAGGTGGCACTAATATGTGGCACTGATGAGCACTAATAGGTGGCACTAATAGGCAGCACCGATGGGCACTGATAGGTGACACGGGTGGGCGGCACTGATGGGCATTGATGGGTGGCACTGATGGGCATTGATGGGCAGCAGTAATGGGCATCGATGGGTGACACTGATAGCCAGCATTGACTGGCATCACTAATGGGTACTGATTGGTGGTACTGGTGGGCACTGATTGCTGGCACTATTGGGCACTGATTGGTGGCGCTGTTGTAATCAGGTCACTTATAATCAGTGCCCTGATTACATGTGTACATGTCTCCTGCGAGGAGAAGCCACTGATCATGTGAGGCGAGGTGCGCCGATTACCGGCATCTCCGTGTTTACATGTGACCGGCTGTGATTGGACACAGCCGATCACATGGTTAAAGAGCCACTTCCGTGGCTCTTTACAGAGATCGGGGTTGCGCCGTGTCCTAGCAGAAAAGAAAGAAGGTTTCCCCGCAGCGGGGTTTTTAGGCAGCACAATAATGGATGTAGTCAATGTCGTAAGAAAAAATATAACAATTTTATTGAAAGCTATACCAAAAAAGGTTAAAAACAATGAGCTCCAGTGGGGAGTGCTTAAAAACTAAATAGCTGAACATACATAGCAGACATATATTCATAACACAATTCCTATCATGAACATAAGACCTGACGCGTTTCAACCCTTAATAGTTGGGGTCTTCTTCAGAGGTTCGGTCTGCTAAAAAGAACATATCAATGACATTGGTATATACATGCATAACTTTCATTGCATAGTATAGTAGTAATTACATTCATGATGCAATACACCAATATAGAATAGTTACCAGAAAGGATGTATGTCCAACAAGCGAAGGAGAACTTCCCACATGGAGATCCCTTAAAATGATATGTTGTATTTCCCTCTCAAACCAAAAGGGGGCACAAGATGTCTCCACCGCCACCTCAACCCAGACCGGGGTAGTGAGAGGCAAAGTGACTTACAAGAGGCCACACATTCGGGCGTCGCCCGCCACAGCAAGAAGCCGGCCAACGGGCACTAGGAACACCTAGGATGAAAAATTGATGGGACAGACTAAATACACACCCCAAAAAAAAAAAAAAAAAAAATATATAATAATCAGATTTTTAGTGGGCAGAAGCAACCACCAAGGGACCAAAGTCACCCATATGTAGTATCTATAGTGCATGTGGTTCAAGCCAAACCAAAAAGGAGGTTCCAACCATATTTATATGGTATGTCTTTAAAGACTAATAGGATAAATAGTATCAATAGTATATAGCTATAAGGATATTGGCAAAAAACTCCTTTCAAATGAAAAAAGTGAGGTAGTGAGAGGTGTGGGAAAAAAGGAAAAAAAGAGAGAAAAAGATGTGAAATTGGTGGGAGCATGAAAACATCATGCAAAGAAAAAATGAGGTGTAAGGGGAAGGAGTGTGCTGTGAAGTGTAAGCAAGGAGATGATGGGGGGGGGGGGGGGGGGGGGGGGGGGGGGAGTGAGAAACAGCAATGGTGATGAGGTACACGCCTAATTATTACCTCAAAAAGTGCTAGCCATTATATGTAACTGCATCAAAGAGCCCCATGAGGACTAGACTGACACCTGTTTGCCAACCCGGGATTGGTCACAGGTTATATGGGACTCAGAAGGTTAGTATCCACATCTAAGTCCACTAGTCTAGAAATAAAACAAAAGGGAAAAGGAAATGTTTTTGTATCTATGAAAGAAAATATAAGCATATTAAGATAATAAATGGTCAAACAGTAAACTATCAATAACAGATAAAAGGGTCAACAGGCCCTAATTGTATGGGGTAGAACAATGATGCAGAGGCATAACGCTAGGAAGACATACTTACTGGGTAGTGACCGCAGATGGTGGCAAAAAGTGATGGTAGGCAATGGAGAGTGTGTATGATCATCCAAGCCGGAAAAGGATTGTGAGTCTATTGCCAATAGCACTTATATATCCTTGATTAATTAGGGGCGTGCATAACCTGTCCCATCCCATCCCAGGTGTGTCCGGTCATCCAGCAGCTGCGTGGGGGGCAGCATGGCCGCCATTAGGGCAGCCGTGTGTGGCTTCCCCGGCGTCCAGGAAGAGCGTACGCTCCGAATTCTCGTCATTCTCGCCGAAATCTCGCGATACCCATGACGTCACGTCGCACGCGCGGGGCCCCGCGCATGCGCAGTGGCGAAGGGCATCCGAGAATGTTCAGGGACGCCGCCGGCAAGGAGGGATAGATCCCCAGTGCGGCGCACGGTGGCCACCCGATCGCCAAACGGGGGATAAAGGGGGGGGGAGGAGCCGTCTAATCGTGTCGGCCCATTTCCCCCCCCCCCCCCTTGCCGGGAAGGCACGTCACCAATCACCCCCACACTGAGGAGCGATGGCGGAGAGAGCACCAGCGCCCCCCCTGGCTGGAGGGAAAACAAACACACATACAGAGAACATTGTATTTTAGGCTCATCAATGTTAAATTCATGTTACGTTAATACATTACATACAAGTAAACAGAGCGTCAGTAAAAAGGAGAAATTCAATCATATGTAATTGGTAACCACATAGCATCAAAATGGAAGATAGAAGAACAATGAGTCAAAAGAACAAAACAATATAAAATAAACAATATGAAATAAACATAAAATATACAAAAATATGTATAAAAAATGTAACATAATCAAATCAAAAATATATAATGACACCGGAGGCGAGAAGAAGAGAAAATGAAAGGGGGGGATTTTTGTGGGGGGGGAGGGGGGGGGAGAGGGGGGGAGGGGGGGGGGAAAAGGGGAAGGGGAGGGGAGGGGGAAAGGGGGGAAAAAGAGGGGAAGGGGGAGAAAAAGGGGGGGAGGGGAAAGGGGGGGAGGGAAAGGGGGGAAGAGGGGAAAGGGGGAAAGGGGAGGAGGGCGAGACTGGATCCTAGCAATGAAATACTGATTATTGAACTGCTTTACGTCATATTCCACTCTCAGACAGTCCAGAGAGAGGGAATATGCCTATTGTGTTTTACCAGAGACAAAGCCCTTTAGGAATGGAGCAAAAGGGGATAGCATCGTTTAGTCCTGGAAAAGAGGTGGAATTTAATTTAAATATCCACCTCTGTTCATGCTGCAATAGGATTTTATTCCAGTCGCCGCCTCGCATTGGTATATGAACTCGATCGAGTGCGGCGAAAGATACTTTAGGCATTCTGTAGTTGTGGGTTTCCATCACATGTCGCCCAAGTGGCAAGTACGGATTGCTAATTTGCATGTGGTAAATATGTTTGGATATGCGTCGATGGAACTCTTGTTTGGTCTTACCGACGTAGTGTGCCCCACATTCACAAGACATGAGGTACACTACGCCCCGTGGTACGGGAGTTTGGAAAGATCTCTTAGTGTTTGTTTAACAAAAATCTCTATATTAGGGTTTAGACTGAGGGGTGGAAATTTACCAGAAGATTTTTTGAAACTCATTGCAGATTTCTGGGTAGGTTCATTTGCGCTTTCTAATAGAGTTTCCAAGTCAATTTGATAAGATCTAAAGTGTTGTTTTCTTGGAATAAAAGCGTCAAATCGCGCAGGGCTTTGAATTCTTTCATACTGAAAGTAGCCCATTCAGTCATATCCGTATCGGTGTCAGTTTTTGCATGGAGGCTCTTCAAAAGGAGCCGACGTGCAAATAGTTGTAAATCGGTTACAACTTCAAATAAATCGAAGTTCTCTTGGGGACAAAAGGTCAGTCCACGTGATAACACATCGATTTCAACTGCAGATAGTGAATAGGATGATAGGTTTATCACGCTGAGGGATTCTGTGGAATCCGCGTGATATACGCATCCAAATTCCCTACTCCCCTGTTTGTTTGGGATGGGGAGAATCCCTGTATTTGGTTTAAAAGATTCTGTGACCCAAGTTTTGAACCTCCTAGTGGTGGGTTTGAGTGTTTTTGAATTGTTGACGTACTGGGCAGGACATCTGTTTCATTGATAGCTGTATTCAATATATCAGATTTGGATCCTACATGTCTCACCTCCTCTCTATTGGTCTCCGGACTTGGTTCCGAAGGGGCCTCCATAATCCGTTTTTTTCTATCCTGTTCAGGGGAGCCCTTGTTGTGACGGCTCCTCTTAAATTTGCCACGTTCTTTAATTGTTTTTGAATTCTGGTTGGAATCGAAGTCTTTTTTGGACTTCGATGTACCACCAATTTGTTTAGATTGTTGCTGTGATACATATTGTTTGTTTTTTTGGAAATTTGTTTGGGAGTTGTTATTCCATTTGTATGCTCGTCCTTCCGAGAAGGCGGCATGATCCCTCCAGAACTTCAACTCCTTTTTCTGCAGCACATTCCTGTTATAGGTCGACAGGTCATTCCGAAGATTGGCCTGCAGCTCCGAGTACAGGGTGTGCTGCATAAAAGGTTTTAGGGAGGTGTCTATGTTGCCAATCTCTGTGTCGAGTAGTAGCATTTGTTTGTTGTATTCCCTAGTAAGGATGGCCATCATTTCCTGAGAACAGGCATTCAGATTGGCCTCCCATTCGCTTTTACATTCTGCGCTAATTTGATCTAAATTGGGAAATATTTGAATACGTAGACCTAAAGGGTTGATTTTATCCTCTTTGTATCTATTCAAAGTTTTGATGTGCCAAAATAGTGCAGATTTTTTCTCAAGTGTTCTATTCAGCTTATGGAACAGAGATGAGATCTGAGTTTTAGCTCGATCCCCTTGTTCAAATTCTGTCTCATAACCTGACATTAAATTTGTCCATTCTGTACCCTGGAAATGACTCATATTGATATCAATTCTCAACTAAAACCATATAGGTACCAACAACAAGAAAGAAAGATTAATCCTATGCACTGGAGCTCATGTTTCCATTCTCATGTGTCATAGGGGAAGGGGTGTTTAACCACCCAATTGACAGTTGAAGAAAAAGAAAAGACACTGAGGAGAAGGAAGGAAGTTGCTGCTCACCCCTTGGATGTTAAAACAGAAAAGAAAGAAGGTTTCCCCGCAGCGGGGTTTTTAGGCAGCACAATAATGGATGTAGTCAATGTCGTAAGAAAAAATATAACAATTTTATTGAAAGCTATACCAAAAAAGGTTAAAAACAATGAGCTCCAGTGGGGAGTGCTTAAAAACTAAATAGCTGAACATACATAGCAGACATATATTCATAACACAATTCCTATCATGAACATAAGACCTGACGCGTTTCAACCCTTAATAGTTGGGGTCTTCTTCAGAGGTTCGGTCTGCTAAAAAGAACATATAAATGACATTGGTATATACATGCATAACTTTCATTGCATAGTATAGTAGTAATTACATTCATGATGCAATACACCAATATAGAATAGTTACCAGAAAGGATGTATGTCCAACAAGCGAAGGAGAACTTCCCACATGGAGATCCCTTAAAATGATATGTTGTATTTCCCTCTCAAACCAAAAGGGGGCACAAGATGTCTCCACCGCCACCTCAACCCAGACCGGGGTAGTGAGAGGCAAAGTGACTTACAAGAGGCCACACATTCGGGCGCCGCCCGCCACAGCAAGAAGCCGGCCAACGGGCACTAGGAACACCTAGGATGAAAAATTGATGGGACAGACTAAATACACACCCCAAAAAAAAAAAAAAAAAAAAAAAAAAAAAAAAATATAATAATCAGATTTTTAGTGGGCAGAAGCAACCACCAAGGGACCAAAGTCACCCATATGTAGTATCTATAGTGCATGTGGTTCAAGCCAAACCAAAAAGGAGGTTCCAACCATATTTATATGGTATGTCTTTAAAGACTAATAGGATAAATAGTATCAATAGTATATAGCTATAAGGATATTGGCAAAAAACTCCTTTCAAATGAAAAAAGTGAGGTAGTGAGAGGTGTGGGAAAAAAGGAAAAAAAGAGAGAAAAAGATGTGAAATTGGTGGGAGCATGAAAACATCATGCAAAGAAAAAATAAGGTGTAAGGGGAAGGAGTGTGCTGTGAAGTGTAAGCAAGGAGATGATGGGGGGGGGGGGGGGAGTGAGAAACAGCAATGGTGATGAGGTACACGCCTAATTATTACCTCAAAAAGTGCTAGCTATTATATGTAACTGCATCAAAGAGCCCCATGAGGACTAGACTGACACCTGTTTGCCAACCCGGGATTGGTCACAGGTTATATGGGACTCAGAAGGTTAGTATCCACATCTAAGTCCACTAGTCTAGAAATAAAACAAAAGGGAAAAGGAAATGTTTTTGTATCTATGAAAGAAAATATAAGCATATTAAGATAATAAATGGTCAAACAGTAAACTATCAATAACAGATAAAAGGGTCAACAGGCCCTAATTGTATGGGGTAGAACAATGATGCAGAGGCATAACGCTAGGAAGACATACTTACTGGGTAGTGACCGCAGATGGTGGCAAAAAGTGATGGTAGGCAATGGAGAGTGTGTATGATCATCCAAGCCGGAAAAGGATTGTGAGTCTATTGCCAATAGCACTTATATATCCTTGATTAATTAGGGGCGTGCATAACCTGTCCCATCCCATCCCAGGTGTGTCCGGTCATCCAGCAGCTGCGTGGGGGGCAGCATGGCCGTGTCCTAGCAAAACGGGCACGCGAGAGCAGCCGTTCTGGGATGACGTCATATGACGTGGTCCAGAACGAGATTCGCACTGCCCCTACGTCATTTGACGGTGGGCGGGCGGCAAGTGGTTAAAGATATACTGTCAGCCCAGATTCCGACAAATGCAGCAAAGTTGATTGGACAGCGCTTCACAGTACAGATGGACAATGACCAAAAACACAATGCAAAAGCAACTCGGGAGCTTTTGAAGGAAAAGAAGTAGAATATTTTGCAATGGCCTAGTCAATCACCTTATCTCCAACCCAGTTGAGCATGCATTTCACTTGCTGAAGGCAAAACTAAAGGCAGAAAGACCCTCAAACAAAGAACAACAAAGCATCAGCAAGGGTAAAACCCAGTCATTGCCAGTAAAGGATTCTCTAAAAAATATTAAAAATGAACATTTTATTTATGATTATATTCATTTGTCCAATTACATTTGAAGCCCTGAAAATGGGGGGGGGGGCTGTGTATAAAAATGGTGGCAGTGGTTATGTTCAACCCCTTGAATTAGAGCTGAAAAACTGCACTTCAAATTGTGCCTGTGTCCAAATATATTTCGACCTTATATATATATATATATATATATATATATATATATATATATATCTATCTGTATATAGATATATCTATCTATAGATATAGATAGATAAAGTTAGGTCCAAATATATTTGGACACCGGCACAATTTTCATACTTTTCAGAATAAAATTAAAATAAAGGAGAAATAAAGCAATCCAAATGAATTTGAAGTGCTGTCTTTAAGCTGTATGTTTCATTTTTGCTTCATTTCACTTTTTTACAAGAGTTATAGGACACTTGTGGGTAATTAAAATGATCACTATCCAACCAAAATCGAGAAACCCGTTTTGTGTGAGCTTAAGCCGGCCATAGACGGATCAAAATTCGGCCAGGTTCAGCAGGGACCAGCCACGTTTTGATCCATGTATGGGCAGGCTGGTTGTACTGAAGTCGAGCTATTGCTTGACTTCAGTACAACCAGCCTGTCGGGATTTGTTTCGTTCGATCACAGCCAGGGGCTATAACTGCTGTCAGTGATTATTGTATTCTGACTGCGGGCAAACCTCCGTCCGCCAGAATACAATAGCGTAGTGGGAGGGATTACTCCATTAACACTGACTGTTGGTGGGGGGAATCAAACTATTTCTTTCCTTCAACCTGTGGTTTACTTAAAGAAAATCGCATACTGTATAGCCTACTTTATCCTTAAACTCAAGCTAGATAAACCTACATTTTTTTGCGACCCCTTCGCTTTATTGTTTTATACTGCAAATATTTTTTAGTAGGAGTCAGAGTCCTGTATTTGATGTAGTTTGATGACCCCAGGGGTAATAATACCTCTGATTCTACTGTCCCCAGCATGTAATTCTGTCCTACTTTTGTGCAAGGACCAAATGAAAAGCATTAATTTATCCAAAGAAAATCGAGCAAGTGCTACCAAGAAAGCACATACATATTCTTTTCATGCCGCAAAAATGGAGAACGCAGTAAACGAATTACACCTTTTGTGGGGTAATTGGACCCTTCTACCTATTTCCTCAAGCCCATAATTATATTACTGCTGGATAAACCAGCCTCACTCTTCACCCTTTTGAAAGTATGTCCCCGCTGACTATTTTCCCACTTTCCTCTAATGTGAACTGACAGGCCAAGATATGCAGAGTAAGCTTCAAAACCCGGTAATTGTTTTTCAGAGAAAATAAGTTGAATCTGCCGGGTAATAGAACAGCCTCGCTGATTAGTCTTCATTGGGGCTGCCTGCAGGACTAGGCTGACACCTGTCTAAAGTCCCTCTCTGTTCGCACTAGTGCTGATCCCTCTATTCTGCCTGTCACACTGCAGGAGGAAGAGACCCAAGGACCGAGACTTGAAAGGCCTCCCCCTGAACCTTGTCATGCTTTAGCTATTCATTGAGCATTACATAAAAGCCCTGAAAACAAAGATGATTCCACTGCTTTTCAAATGCGAGAAGCAAGAAGTGTTAATGCAGAAGGGCAGCGCGGGTTTCTTTGTTTACATGCACAGGTGTTTGAATAAGTTAGAGGACAACTTCTAACAAAATAGGATGTAAGGAGTTTATTATGTTTGCATTTATTCAGTGCAAAAGCTTACTTAAAGCACACGCAGAGACAGTAGATTTTTGTCTTCCTTTGAATTTCAAATAGGTTTATTTACACCTTTTGCTTTTCAGGAAATAAGAGGCTGTTTTTTTTCAGGGAAGAACTTAATATTTTATTCCTACTTTATCTTAAATAATACACATGGTTTTGGCATAGACGTTTAGCCATAGGGGCAGAGTTTTTAGCATTTGGTGAACAACACATAATGCACAATGACAAAAAAATATATATTCAGTAGGAGCTTAGTAAAATGTAAAACATTAGGTGAAAACTGCTTTTTAAAACAACCTGCAACCTTATCTGTAAGGTGTGTGCTGACTGTATTGTTAAAATGTAACAAGGAATGTTGGCACAGCATTTAGCTTTTGAAATGATTTGTCAAGTGTGTTTCCGAGCAGGCCAGTTTGGTGTTTTTCAATTAAAACAGTAGTGCTTAACCAGGGGATCAAATTAACCGCTTCAGCTCCGGAAGATTTTACCCCCTTCCTGACCAGAGCACTTTTTGCGATTCGGCATTGGGTCACTTTAACTAACAATTGCGCGGTCCTGCGATGTGGCTCTCAAACTAAATTGACATCCTTTTTTTCCCACAAATAGAGCTTTCTTTTGGTGGTATTTGATCACCTCTGCGATTTTTATTTTTTGCGCTATAAACAAAATAAGAGCGACAATTTTGAAAAAAACGCATTATTTTTTACATTTTGCTATAATAAATATCCCCCAAAAATATATAAAAAAACATTTTTTTTCCTCAGTTTAGGCCGACCGTATTCTTCTACATATTTTTGGTAAAAAAAAAATCGCAATAAGCGTTTATTGATTAGTTTGCGCAAAAGTTATAGCGTTTACAAAATAGGGGATTGTTTTATGGCATTTTTATTAATTTTTTTTTTTTACTAGTAATAGCGGCAATCAGCGATTTTTATTGTGACTGCGACGTTATGGCGGACATGTCGGACATTTTTGACACATTTTTGGGACCATTGTCATTTATACAGCGATCAGTGCGATTAAAAATGCACTGATTACTGTGTAAATGACACTGGCAGTGAAGGGGTTAACCACTAGGGGGCGGGGAGGGGTTCAGTATGTCCTAGGGGAGTGATTCTAACTGTAGGGTGGATGGGCTGTTTGTGTCACTACGCTGATCACTGCTCCCGATAACAGGGAGCTGTTATCAGTGACACTTGTCACTAGGCAGAACGGGGAAATGCTGTTTACATCAGCATCTCCCCGTTCGTCCTCTCCGTGAGGCGATCGCGGGTATCCCCGCGGCGATCGAGTCCGCGGGACCCGCGACCCGACTCACGAAGCTCCTGGCTGGCGGCGGAGCGCACACAATGGCACGGTGGGGAATTCAAATGGACGTACCTGTAAGTCCATTTGCCCAGCCGTGCTATTTTGCCGACGTACATCGGCGTGCGCCGGTCGGGAAGTGGTTAAGAAAAAAACATCCAAATGACACTGGGACTTTTATGTGAGTTCATACAAAGTAATAAGAGAGCAAAAACATTTGGAGAGCTCACTGACTCAGGTCAAGCAGCCCATAGCGTATTTGATTTTCTTTCCTTCCACCATGGGTGGAAGGAAAGAAAATTGCTGGTCTCCCCTATCAATACAGTCACTGTTGTTGGGGGAATGTCTCCTGTAGTGCTATTGCGTTCTGCTGGGCGCAAGGAGCCTTCCGGGCTGGCAAAACACAACGATTACTGCAAGCGGCTATAGCCATCAGCAATAATCATGCGTAAAAAATTTGACATGCTGGTTATACCCAAGTTAATTGATAGATCGACTTCGGTACAGCCTGCCCATACATGGATGGAATCTCAAGCCAGTCTCTGTTGGACCAGCCGAATTTTGATCCATGTATAGGTGGCCTTATGCTGCTCACAACAGTTAAGGTTAACCTCTAGTGGGTACCCCAGCAGGTTACCAGAAAAAAACGTGCACTAACGAAAGGAGCACCAGACCAACTTTAGCTTTTTCTCTCACTTTTTGTTTACAGGTTTTAATCAGTATCTTTTGATAGAAAATTACTTAGAACCTCCAAACATTATATATCCCCTTCCCGCCGACCGAACGCACATATGCGTCCTCGGCTTTCCGGGGTTATACCGGGATGATGCCCGCAGCTGCAGGCATCATCCCGGTACCGTTGTTTTCAGCGGGCGATCGGCTACCCGAATATAACAACCGATGCGGCTAAAAGCCGCTCGGCTGTTATACCGGAGGAGCGGGAGGGGACATCCCCCCCCTCCCGCCGCCTCCCGCCGCTGTTACCGGGCCTCCCGTGCGATCGGGAGGCCCGGTGTCCATTCGGGAATCTCCGGTGGCTGGGGGCGGGCTGGAACGAAGCTGTGAGCGGCTTCGTTCCAGCCTTCTAATTGTAAACGCGGAAGCGACGTCATGACGTCACTTCCCGTTTACTCGGCTGCCAATGGCGCAGAATTTAAAAAAGTACACAGTATTCAGAATCGCCGTTTTCGGCGATCTGAATACTTTGAAGTGTAAAGGAGGGATGGGGAGTCTTTTAGACCCCCCATCCCTCCATAAAGAGTACCTGTCACCACATATTACTGTCACAAGGGATGTTTACATTGCTTGTGACAGCAATAAAAGTAAAAAAAAAAAAAAAATTTTTAAACACAATTTATAAAAGTACAAAAATAAATAAAATAAATTAAAAAAAAAAAAAAAAAATTTTTAAAGCGCCCCCGTCACCGCGAGCTCGCGCAGCGAAGAAAACGCATACGGAAGTCGCGCCCGCATATGTAAACGGTGTTCAAACCACACATGTGAGGTATCGCCGCGATCGTCAGAGCGAGAGCAATAATTCTAGCCCTAGACCTCCTCTGTAGCTCAAACCTGGTAACCGTAAAAAAATTTTAAAGCGTCGCCTATGGAAATTCATAGGTACCGTAGTTCGTCGCCATTCCACGAGTGCGTGCAATTATAAAGGGTGACATGTTTGGTATCTATTTACTCGGCGTAACATCATCTTTCACATTATACAAAAAAATTGGGGTAACTTTACTGTTTGGATTTTTTAAAATTCACGAAAGTGTCACTTTTCCAAAAATTTGCGTTTAAAACACCGCTGCACAAATACCGTGTGATAAAAAATATTGCAACAATCGCCATTTTATTCTTTAGACTCTCTTCTAAAAATATATATATAATGTTTGGGGGTTCTAAGTAATTTTCTAGCAAAAAATACGGATTTTAACTTGTAAACACCAAATTTCAAAAATAGGCTTAGTCATGAAAGGGTTAATTCTTTTTAGCAGAGACCCTAGGGAATACAGTTTTTTTTTTTTGCACAGCAGTATTTCAAACGCAATTTTGTTTGGGAATAAATAAGAAAATAATAATTTTTTAAATCAAGAAAAAAAGTTTTACTGAGAAATAAAACAGAAAACAATAAGTAGTATTCCATAAGTACATGGAAATACCAACATAGCTAAACACAAATTTTTTTTTTAACATTGTCAAGGAACAGTGTAGAAGACAGTACACCACACTATAATAATAAAGGTCAAAAAGAGAACTACCTTAAAAAAAGACATTCAGAGTTGCGTTCTTCACCTTTGGCACTAGTTGGCAAGCATACAGGTACCTAGCCACGGACCCCAGCGGCTGTCAAATCTACAGGGATGTCCCCTGTGTTGGTAAATGTATTTCTCCAACCTAAAAGTTTCCCCCATGCATTGTAGCCATTTTTATGCGGGGGGGGGGGGGGGGGGGGTCAGTATACTTCCACTTTCTAAGTATTACCCTTCGGGCTTGGAAAAGCGCTTCTCTCATAGGGGCCTGTAATTGAAAGTCATCTAAAATGCCCAGAAGGCATGGTTTAGGGTCGAGAGGTATGGAGGTGTGAAACACCGTTTGGTCATCACTCCCACCCAGTAAATATGTAGCTTGGGTCACCTCCAAAATAAGTGACAGTCTCCTCCCACTGATCCTCTACAAAAGGGCCAAGATCCCTCTCCCATTGCTCTCCCACCTTCAGGGGATACGAGGACAGAAAAACACCTGAATATGAACCCTTTGGTAGTGGTTGTGGCTGCCATCATGTTAAACACAGGTGTCAGGGACTGCGTCCATTCCACTGCTGACCTTATGCAGTTACAGCACGTTTAAGCTGGATGTAATAGAAAAGCATTGATCTAGGCAGGGAGAATCTTTCACTCAGTTCCTTAAAGGAGCATAAAGACCCGTTTCTAAAGATATGGTGAAGATGCGTTATTCCCCATTTACGCCACCTTGGGGTTTATTGCAATTTAGCCAACTCTGAATAATGATCTTTGTGCCAGATAGGGCTGTACCGGGTAAAGCCGTGACTTGGAGTTGTTTAGCCTCCAAACCCCCTCGGGATATCCAGAACCCCAGTTGTGTACAATTGAATACTCAAAGATGAGTCTGGGACATGCCTAGTTGGACCAGAGCTAATTACCATGCCCTTACATAGGTGCTGTAGTTGCGCAGCTAGGTAATACAACCAAGGGTTAGGCAATACTAGCCCCCAGCATCTTTGGGTCTTTGCAGGTGTTCCAGTCTAACTATGGGGAACCTTACTATGACACAACAGGCAGAAAAAAAACAATATAAAGAGAATAAATTAAAAAAAAACACAATGTATACCCCAATATTTTTGTATAATATGAAAGATGATGTTACGCTAATTAAATGGATATCTAACATGTCACGTGTAAGCCTGAAAGACACCAGCGAGCTGCGGCAGGGGGGACGGACGTCCCCTCCCGCTGCTTCTGAAAGCGATTCAGGGGCTCATGAGCTGCTCAGAACGCATTCAAGAGAAAGCCAGCCGCCGGCTCAAAAAAATTATACCGGAGTTATGGCTGATGGCTTCAGCCATAATCCCGGTGAACCACTTGCAAACCGCAGAGTATATATATATGTATTGTGGTTGGCAAATGGTTATACTAAAAAAATAGCCAACACGTTTCATGGGTCAGAAAAAAAACTCCCCCTTTATTAGGGCTACAACAAAACACAATGGTAATGGTAATGGTAATGTGGCTGAAAAAATTATAAGTCTAACAATCAGAAAATCATGGACAACATACATAAACATACTGTATTTGTGTACAAATGCATGCATACATAAATGAACACATATACACATACAAGTACACATGCCTAGAAATATAAATAAATATCAGATGGTAACTAATAATATGTAATAGGATCATTATTATCAGATTTTACATGGTCAGTAAATACTATTATACCATTGTACATATAATTAAAATGAAACACACAAGATAAAACAATTAAATAAAAATATGAAATTTGTCATTACTGCACAGAAGTCCTAAACCAGGGAGTATCCATACCCTTGGACATATGGGAACTAAGTGATGGAAGTGTGGGACTGGATCTCTAATTTTAAAAATTCAGATTGTTTTTATTCCTAAACATTAAATCATTACCTTGATTCCACAATTTGATTGCACAAAAATCTCACTACTGTAATTGATTGCTAGCTTGTATATTTATTTTTATTTATTAGTTACATGTATATTTAATTGCTTTGATAATTTATGCAGCCCTTTACATATTGTACATTCACATCAGTCACTGCTTTCAAGGAGCTTACGATCTAAGCTACCTACCTCACATGCATACATTCACATACTAGGGACAATTTTAGACAGGAACCAATTAACCTATTTATGGGTTAGTCTTTCTATATAAATATTTATGAATTTCTTTTAGCCGTTCTGTTGCTTGCTCTCGTTATGTAAAGTAAAATCAAGTCATTGACCTTTTTTTGAAGTCATACTTATACCTATTAGAACTGGTGATGATAACTTTGACAGTCTGGTAAAAAAGGGTATAGGGACACATCGAGCAATTCATTGTAGTCCTTAAATATAAAAAAGTTTACAGGGGGAGGGGTGCCCCAATCTAATAAGTGAACTTTGCATTGTGCTGTAAGGTCTCTTTTAAGTGTGGAATGGCATGTAATATCAGCAGGGTGTCATTAGGATCCTAAAAGATCTGGACATGAAAAGGGGGAAAGAAGAGGTGAAACAGTAGCTTGATTGGACAAGTAGCACCACTGGAAGTTAGCAAGATTTGCAAACATAACCCCTAGTAAATTTAAAAAAAATCAATAATACAATGTTCCCCCCACAGGTTAAAGTGGTATTAAACTTAAAATGTCCTGTATTGCAGCTTACCAATCATCTCAAAAAAAAAAAAAAAGAGAATTGGTAAGCTGCAATATAGGACATTTTTAGTTTAATACCACTTTAACCTGTAGGAGGACCATTGTATTATTGATTTTTCTTTTCTTTTTTTTTTTTTTTTTTTTTTTTTAGATCTTTTTATTTATTTTCTTAATAAACAAACAAAACAAGACAAAATAAAACATCATACACATTGAATCAAAATAATAAAGCAGCTTCGAAATCCAATCACGTTGCATAGTATAGTAGCCATCAATTCAAAATAGCAAATTAGAGCAAAAAAATAGTTAACGAAAAGGAAAATATTTTGACGAATGAGATCTAAACCATACCATTTATCAAATGTAACTATCAACCCATATGCAATAAACTTAAGTCACCCCATAAGCATTAGATGCCGTATATGGCTTATCCAGCCACTTTGCCCAGACTTTGTCAAACTTACTGGGGCAACCCCTATTCGTTTAGGTATCTCTATACAGTGGAAGATTATTATTTACCAATTGTTTCCAGTATAAAAGTGTAGGAGAAGAGGATTTCTTCCAATACAAAGCAATAGCTTTTCTCGCATAGAATAATGTAGTATTAGCAAACACTCGCTCTAACACTGTAGGAAGAGTAACCTTCGCCAGACCCAACAGACATACAGACATTGAAACCGGCAAGGGAGAAGAGGTAATAGAATTCAATCTACCACTTCTTCCCAAAAAATAGCTATATGTGGACAGGTCCAGAATATGTGTGATAAATCCCCCTGAACCGCTCCACACCACCAATACTCAGAAGAGCACTCAGGATTTTTCTCCGGAAGTCTGTATGGTGTAAGATACGGTCTATGTACCAATTTAAATTGGATCATACGGTCTCTCAAGGACACCAAGGATCGCAAAGGGAAATCCCACACACTCCTCCTGTTTTCCATGTCCAGATCCGGTATGTCTCACACCCATCTAGCCCTAAGACCCTCCAATGGCAGTAGGGAAATTAGGTTAATATGGGAATACAACCTCAAGGTGGACCTTTCCATACATTCAAACCCAAGCACTGATTCTAGAGTGGATTGTGTAATCATTAAACTATCTTGTGGAAACTGGGCATGATATTTATGAGAAAACTGTAAATATCTAAATAAATGAGAACCAGGCAAGCTAAAAGTTGAGGCAAGTGTACAAAAAGAGGAAATTTTCTGATCAGTAACCACCTGAGAAAGTACTTTGATATTATACTTAGTCCATGCAACAGGCTCTGGTAATTTATAAAATTGAGGAAGGATAGGATTTAGCCATAAAGGGGCATTTGGAGAGATTGCATCTTTGGGATAATGTTCACATCTAAGGCCAGTCTCCCAAGCTCAAATAGTGTTGAGCATTGAAGCAGTCAACTGGTAGGGTGTACTATGACCCCTAAATATGAGTACCTCTATAAAGCCTCTATAGAGCCCACCACTGCTGCTTCAAGCCGCAAGGATGCATCAGGGTGGTTAATTTATATCTGGGGTTCTTTGATCCCCATATGAAGGATAGAAAAAGTTGATTTAATCTTGTGAAAAAAGGAGCCAGGGAGCCACTGAGTGGAATATCTAAAAAGGTACATAAGTTTTGGTATAATTTTCATTTTTAAAAGGTTAATATGTCCCAATAAGGATAATGGTAAAGACTTCAACACTTTCAGCTTTAACCCAATATCTCTTAGGCCCCTTTCACACTGGGGCGGTAGGGGGCGTCGGCGGTAAAACAGCGCTATTTTTAGCGCTGTTTTACCGCGGTATTCGGCCGCTAGCGGTCCGGTTTTAACCCCCCGCTGGTGGCCGAAAAAGGGTTAAAACCACTCGTATAGCGCGGCTATAGCCGCGGTATTGCCGCGGTATAGCCACGCTGTCCCATTGATTTCAATGGGCAGGAGCGGTGAATACACCGCTCCTTCACCGCTCCAAAGATGCGGCTGACAGGAGATTTTTTCTTCTCCTGCCAGCGCACCGCTTCAGTGTGAAAGCCCTCGGGCTTTCACACTGAACAAACAGCGAGGCTGTTTTGGGGCGGTTTGCAGGCGGTATTTTTAGCGCAATAACGCCTGCAAACCGCCCCGTGAAAGGGGCCTTAGGATCGGGGTCAGATTCATGGAAATAAATTCAGAGGCCTGGTGAGAGATTACCACTCCTAAGTACTTGAAGTTCTCTTCCCACTGCAATGGCATATCATTACTACGGGCCTCAATATCTATTGGGAACAACAAGGACAATTTACCTTCAGCCCAGTGACAGTTGAAAAAGAATCCAATATTTGTAAAGCTCCGTGGAGAGAGGGTCCAGCATCATTTAAAAATAATAAAAGATCATCTGGATACAGTGCTACCCTCTCCTCCAACCAACCAATCCACAACCCCCTAATATTGAGCGAAGTTTGAAGAGCCTCTGCCACAGGCTCCATAGCAATAGCAAAGAGAGTCGGAGACAGAGGGCACCCCTGCAGAGTTCCCCTAAATAACGAAAATGAAGCTGACAATCCTCCCTCCCATTTTAACTGCAGCTGTGGGGTGTCTATATAGGACCTGCAACCATTTTATAAATACCATTGGATTTATTTTTCCTTCCATTATCACTTGGTGATCTGGCTAATAACACATCTCCTGTATTAGTGAGACACAGCTCTGGAAGGTTGAGCACAGGAAGCACAGCAGAGAGCAGCTTTGTCAGTCTGGTGGGAGGGGAGTGTTTAAATGTACTAGCAGTTTTCAAAACACTAACAAATTGACGCCACACTTCAGCTAATATTTTATAAGCAGTTACAGCAAACAGTTTTTTTTCCTTTTGGGATAAATGTTTTTCATGAATAAATAAAAGCTGATCATTTTACTCACTCCTGTCAGGGTTAAATGGTTTGCCTCATCCATGTAAACTAAATCAATCTGCTGGAGAGCTTGAGCTTTTGAAAAAAAAAGTACTTGCTGGCTGGATAACCAGATGAAAATAGAAGAAAGTCTAAAAAAAAGGAAACTAAAGCAACCATCACATCTAAGAATTGGTAATCTATAATATAATGTTTGCTTCCCGAGTGTGGCTTGGGGTTAAATTTCAGTCCCATTAGCGGTAACCCTGAGCCACACTCGGGATTACATTGCAGGATCCTGGTGCGGCGTTACTTACCTTGTCCCCAGGATCCTGCGATGTCCTCCCTCTGTGTCTGCGGGTTCTGTCTCCTCCGAAGCCTCTCTGTGCCAGGCTCAGTTCCCTGCGAGTGTCGCGACGTACGGGGGCGGAGCCTGGCGGCAAATTCAAAAAAATGTAAAAACCATAACACATACAATACTGTAATCTTACAGATTACAGTACTGTATGAAATTATTTCACATCCCTTTTGTCCCCAGTGCTTTGGCCCATGCCCTGCATGCAGTTTTATGTTATATATACTGTTCTTTCTGCCTGGAAACTGGAGATTGTCCATAGCAACCAAAAAGTGTCCCTTTACGTCAAAAGTGGCTTTAGAATAGGTAGAAAACAGCGATAGTAAATTAGAACACTTGCAGAATTGAGCGATAGTGAATCGTGGGGAAATTTATTTTATTATTATTATTATATATATATTTTTTAATTATTTATATTTATTTATTATCTTATCATTTAAGTTTTTGTGTTTCAAACTTCATCATACCCGGGATATCTACTAGACTCTTGTTTGGACAGATTTAAGTGTGTTATTGTTAAGAATTACAGGCCTACAATATATAACGCCAAATTTCCATGCAAAATAATTGTACCGCTTTCAGCACCTAAAATCCGAAATAATCATACCGCCAGGGAGGTTAATGTCCTAACATTACGACAGATTTACCTTTTAAATGGAGCCCTCCAGTGGTTCGCTGCTTCCATCTTCGCCTGGCCTACCTTCTGGGTTCGCAGTCTCCTGCCGTTTGAATGGCCGAGCTGCGATGATGTCACTCCCGCGCATGTGCACAGCAGTTTTTATTGTGGCATGGCTCTCTGGATCCAGAGGGTCACTGCGCATGAACAGTGGATTCATTGGCTAGAGCCGATGTGAATATCTCCTAAACAGCTTAAGTTTAGGAGATATTCACTGTACATACAGATAAGCCTCAAAAACCTGTGTTTGCTACCACGTACAGGCAGATTAACGTACCAGTACGTTGCCCTTTGAGAGGCGGCTTGTGGGTGCGCTCCCGCCAGGAGCTCTGTGACCGTGACCACGTGGGTCCCGTGGACTTGACGTCTGCAAAGATACCCCCGATCGCTTCACAGTGAGGAAGAACGGGGAGATGCTAATGTAAACAAGCATCTCCCCATTCTGCCTAATGACACTGTCACTGATCTCTGCTCCCTGTAATCGGGAGCGGTGATCAATGTAGTTTCACACACAGCCCCCCCCCCCCCCCACAATTAGAATCACTCCCTAGGACACACTTAACCCCTAAAGTGCCACCTAGTGGTTAACCCCTTCACTGTCAGTCACATTTACACAGTAATCAATGCATTTTTAATTGCACCGATCGCTGTAAAAATGTGAATGGTCCCAAAATCGTGCCAAAATTGTCCGATGTGTCCGCCATAATGTCGCAGTCATGATAAAAATCCCTGATCGCCGCCATTACTAGTGAAAAAAAAAATTATCAATAAAAATGCCATAAAACTATCCCCTATTTTGTAGACGCTATAACTTTTGCGCAAACCAATCAATAAATGATTATTGCGATTTTATTTTTTACCAAAAATATGGAGAAGAATACGTATCAGCCTAAAATGAAGAAAAAAAAATGTTTTTTTATATATTTTTGGAGGATATTTATTATAGCAAAAAGTAAAAAATAATGTGTTTTTTTCAAAATTGTCGCTATTTTTTGTTTATAGCGCAAAAAATAAAAACCGCAGAGGTGATCAAATACCGCCAAGAGAAAGCTCTATTTGTGGGAAAAAAAGGACGTCAATTTTGTTTGGGAGCCACATTGCACGACTGCGCAATTGTCAGTTAAAGCAACGCAGAGCCGAATCTCAAAAAGCGCTCTGGTCTGTGGCCAGCCAAATGGTCCGGGGCTTAAGTGGTTAACCACTTCTTGACTATCTCACGTACATTTACGGCGGCAGGTTGGCTCCCCTGCGTGAGTCGCCATACATGTACGTCAGCCCCTTTAAGAGTTATAGCAGCTCCCGCGCACCCCCTGGACAGCGAGGGAACCAATGCGCATGGCCAGCGGGTGTGATGTCCGATGCCACCCGCGATCGCGGGCACGGGAGCCAGAACGGGGATTTGTGTGTGTAAACACACAAATCCCCGTTCTGACAGGAGAGAAGAGACAGATCGTCTGTTCCTAGTAATTAGAAATAACGATCTGTCTCCTCCTCCAGTCAGTACACTGCCCCCACAGTTAGAAACACACACGAGGGAACACATTTAACCCCTTGATCGCCCCCTAGTTTGAACCCCGTCCATGCCAGTGACATTTACACAGTAATCAGTGCATTTTTATAGCACTGATCGCTGTTTAAACGTCAATGGTTCCAAAAAAGTGTCAAATCTGTCCACCACAATGTCGCAGTCCCACTAAAAATCGCAGATAGCCACCATTACTAGCTAAAAAAAATTTGAAAAAATGCCATACATCTATCACCCATTTTGTAGACGCTTTAACTTGTGCGCAAACCAATCAATATACGCTTCGTGCGATTTTTTTTTTTTTTTTACCAAAAATATGTAGAATAATACATATTGGCCTAAATTGATGAATATATATATATATATATATATATATATATATATATATATATATATATATATATATATATATATATATATTATATATTAATTGGGATATTTATTATAGCAAAAAGTAAAAAATTGTTTGTTTTTTTCAAAATTGTCTTTTTTGTTTATAGCGCAAAAAATTAAAAACGCTTTAAAAAAGGCTGTCAATTTTGTTTGGGTACAGCATCGCACATCTGCACAATTGTCAGTTAAAGCGAAGCAGTACCGTATCGCAAAAAATGGCCTTGTCATTAAGGGGGAAAATCCTTCCAGGGCTCAAGTGGTTAAAGCATAAATTGGAGATCCATAGACAAAATACAGACATGACAGGTTCTCTAAATATGTACTGTATATGTGAGGAAAGCCTGTGTGTGTTAAGGGCATTTGGGAAGGGTATTTTTTATTTATTTACTTAGGAGTAGTTACAGTTTCTCAGAACAATACAAAATGAAAGTTGACAGACAGAAAAAACTAAATGTGCCTGAAATGCACTTTATTCCAACCATCTGGTTGCATCTTGTTTTTTACAGCTCTGTGTGCATTTATTGCTTATTAATCATGCTTACTCAGGGATTTTAATTACTCCCCGTGTAACTGGTCTGTTTTGAACTCAGAAGTTGACCTTTCTTTTTTTCCTGTTCCTTTAAACCATTAATCATACATAATCAACACCAACAGGGCAGTGCCACCAGAGGCTCCCCCTTTTCTGCAGCCTTCAACACTGAGCCAGAAAGCTGACTGCAGCTTCACATTATCAGCATCCAGGCATATCTTAATTAATGACTCTACTACATAAAAAAGCAGTGTTCCTGTAAGTACACACATTCACACCCCTTCTTCCTCCTGCTTTCCTGTCACTGTCTCTAAAGTTTGCTGTTTTCAAAGTCTATATGTAAAGCAAAGAAAACTTGTATAGTGTAGATTTTGTTAACCACTGAAATAAATAGCTACAAATCTTTTTATTTTGAATCCTTTCAAATAATAAAATACAACCAAATACGTATGCAATTAATTTTGTTTTATTTTAAGCAGTAAACACCACCATAAATCTTATCGATGCCTAATTCTCGAGTTGCCAAAGGGATATTGGGCATCATGTCACAAAAAATAACCATGGGCTGGGTTCAGTGGACTATGGTTGAGTTTAAATCTGGGCATAGGGTTGGGATTTTTTTTTTTTTAGCAAGACTAAAGTGTATATAGGCCTGACCAGCAATGATTTGGATTATAAGCACTACCTTTCTACTTGTTAGTAGGTAAGCCTGACGTAGGGATAAAAGCTTTGCTGTGTCTAACAGCCTACTAGTGTATATACCACAAACTCTTTATTCTTTGCTATGTACCTAACCCAGCATCTTGCTCCTTAGCTAATGCTGAAATAATCTGTTTCATTGACCCAGGGAGCAGAGACTTCAAGTTTTTGTAAAGGCACAAGGTTTTAAAAACCTTCTCTGTGCAGCAGCCCCCCTAATACTTACCTGAGCCCCCTCTTGATCCAGCGATGTCCACAAGAGCCTTGGCTCTCTGGGGATTTGCACTCCTTTTGGCAGTAGCGGGAGCCAGTGGCTCCCATTGCTGTCAATCACAGCCAGTGAGCCAGTCAGGAGATTGTGTGAATGGACACACAGAGCCACAGGTCAGGAGCGTGCTGCTTGAGTGCCCCCACAGCAAGCTGCTTGCTGTGGGGGCAACTGTCAGAAGGGCGGGGCCAGGAGCACCGGTGGGGGACCCAAGAAGTGCAGGATCTGGGCTGCTCTGTGCAGAACCATTGCACAGAGCAGGTAAGTATAACATGTTTGTTATTAAAAAAAAAAAGACCACAAGACGTTAATACCGCTTTCACTCCCTTGGTCATATGACATTGTTTGGGCCTACTGATGATCCCTGTCCCAGAAATCCAGCCTGATCATCTCCACCTTCTGGTCACATCCAAAATGATCCCTTGCTTTGCAGCTGTGCCTGCACTACAAGGGTTGATTGATTGTTATGTCTGGGGGAGAGGAGAAACATTTTTACTTGCCTGATCCTCCGCTCCCCTGGCAGGTGGCCTCCCGCACGATCAAGTGGTGGATTGTCCCTTGGCATCCTCACATCCAGAGCAGGGCTATGGATCTTGTTCTGGTCTTGATGATGTCAGGACCTTAGATCACTGGAGCATGGTGTTACAGACGCTGCAGGGATGGTCTAGCTACAGGGAGGAGAGGTGGATTGGGTAAGTAAATCTCCTTTTATTATTCCCCCCCAGGCATAATAGGCAAGCAGTGAACCCTTACAGTGCAGGAAGAGCCCCACTGCAAGGGATCATTTTTCTATTTGCCTGCAATTTGGCTTTAAGGAACAGAAGCACACTGACAAGATCACCCCTCTGCTCATTTTACTGTCTGTCCTCTCCTGTCAGCATGGTTCTTTGCACATGTGCAGTGCTGTGCAGTTCATCTGACTGGTCCTGATTGCTGCCCTCCCTCTCAGAGAACGTTTCTGTTCAGGTAGCAAGAGACATTGCTCTACTCAGTTTCCCTTAGCTGTGTTGTTTTTTTAATATATTTATAATTTGTTGTGCAAAAACTTTGCTTTTTTTTTTGCTTTATTTGTTACATGTTTGAATGATGTTTTACCCTTAGCTTCTCTGACATCAACCTACAGTTGGTAGTTGACTTGTATTTATTGTGAGATGTGTGCCTTAAGCTCGCTATTGTTCACTATTGCTTTACTATTGCTTAAGTAGAATATTTCATGATTAAACCCTGAGGGTGAGGCGAAACATGTTGGAGTTGTGGTTTGGATGAATCAAGCTGAGGCTGCTTTTACCTGCTAACCACTCGGACCGGGCTATCTCTCCCTATTTTTGCAGTATGCTTTGGGTTTGAACGGACCTTTCCTGAGCCTGCACCTTCACTTGCTAGCAGCAGCCAACTCATCAGACCTCGACAGCCTGAGTGCGGGGACCCTTAAGCATTTATCATGGGTCACAATTTAAGTAGAAAAGGCTATTTATAAAATTCCATCTTGTGGAGTTTGAAGTGTTTCAACTAGAAATCAAAATGCTTGATAGTCTTAACTATTGTTCAAGCAATATACATTTTAGTGGAGACTCATATTAATGACACTGACATCCTCAGTCTGAAAAAAAAAAACCCTGGGTGGTCTATTGCTATAATGCTACCTATTCAACCTATTCAGGAAGGGTCAACATTTGAGCCTGCAAATAGGTGCCCTTTTTCCCTTTTGAACTTAAAATGAACTTGTGCTGGCAAAAAGCCTAACAAAGTAACAGTATGTTGTAACAGCAGGTAGCACATGGTGCCTAGCATTACCTGTATTTAAGAGTAAATCCTCCCATTCATGCAGCTCTGAGAACTTGTCCATGCTGAAAACCATAAAGCTGAACTCCGACCACATAAACTTTACAGTATTTAAATATATGACTTACGGTAATAGTTTACCTGAAACAAAACAAAAAAATCAGCACAAGGGACATTACTTTTCCTTAAGCCTAATACACAGGCCGAATATCGGGTGGCATCGGCTGGTTCAATAGAAACCGGCCAAGATTCAACCTGTGTGTACTGGAGTCGGTCCAGACTGTTGAAGGGGCACGACAGAAGAAGGTCTGCTGATTGGCTTCCGATCAACGCTCTCAATGGCTGAAAACACTGACCAGAGGGTTCGGGGGGGAGTGTCGGTCCCCCTCTCAAAAGCCCCCCCCCCACGTCAAAAAGTTTTACTTCAAGTTACTACACTGATCTGAAAAAAATATACACAAAGCACACAGAAGTTCAAGTAATAATATACATGCCTTTTGTATTTAGGTGATATTTTCCCAGAGTTCAGTTATAGAAGGCAGCATAGTGGCTTAGTTGTTAGCAATTCTGCCTTGCAGCACTGGAATCTTCAGTTTGAATTCTGGCCAGGACATACAGAGAGTTTGTATGTTCTTCCTGTAGTGTGGTTTTCCTCCAGGTACTCTGATTCCTTCTGCAATCTAAAGACATACTGGTGTAGGGTAATTGGCTCCTGTCTAAATTGGCCCTAGTATGTGTATGTTTGTTTGTGGGATAGGGACCTTCAATTCTAAGCTTCCTGAGGGCAGGGACTGATGTGACTGTACAGTATTATTGTACAAACGACAGCAACTTGGCCTTGCTTTATAAATATATTCCACAAAATTTGCATTTCAGAATTCACATATAACCTGGATCTGACATGCATGGTCAAACCCCAACATAATAAAGGCAGCTGAGTCATCATTATCATTTCATTATATATATATATATATATATATATATATATATATATATATATATATATATATATATATATAATGAATATATATATGTTATATACATATAGCAATAACTCTCGGTGGAGCTGCTGGTTTAAGCGGGCCTGTCCTCTTATCTCTTTACCCCTCTTAAATTGTTCAATCCCCTTGGCACAGATGTAGTGCAGTGTTGTAATATGAGTATTGACTTTAACCCACAATATACACTTACATTTATATTTATCTCTACCTGGGTGTCTGTAGCTCCACCTGCAGGATAAATAACAACACTGCACACAAACTTCAATAATAACCAGAAATAACTTCTTTCTTTGAGTAAGTAGTATATTTATATAAATGGTTATCACAATGACTGCACTATCACACCAACGTAGTGTAATAGTGTAGTAGATAGTTATAACAATTGGTAACATACACAAATATACCTAATTGTATATATCTATACCAGGGAGCTCCCCCTGCTTTAAACTGTAAAGTCACTATACTTAGTAAATAAATGCAGAGCCCTGCAATGAAGAAAAGATAGTCTTGACATCTTTAGTCTTCGCTAGCTAAGAACTTGTAATTGTAATCCACAAGGGGTTCCTCTTGGGTGTTGCGCAATATAAGGTAATACACTAAGGCAGTTATAATCCAGCAGACTGACTAAGTGTTCTCATATGAAGAAGACAAACATCTAGCATCCGCTCCTGAATACTGAAATCTATGCAGATGTACTGTTTTCCAACTTAACTTGTTCTGTGGGACTATCAGTCCCAGCAACACTCCGTAACAGTTCTAATTGTTTGCGTAGTATTAAACAAACTTCCGGGTGTTAACCCTCTCACCACACTGGATCCAGGCAGATGGATGTCTCCATTTCAGCAGTTCTCAGTCCGTATGGAGGCACCACCACGCCGTCACACTGTTCCGTTCACTAACGACCAGGAGTCCTCGGTTACCTCCCCACGGGTCTCCGGAACGATCACTTCTGCTGTCCAGCACACTGTGATACGACGGCAGGATCCTTGCAGCTGCTCCGCTCCTTCTCAAAGTAGGCTGCAACCCACAGAGTCCTGCTGGCAGGCCACGCATCCCAGGAACCAGAGAGCTAAAATGGCCACTCCTTACCCTTTTATACCCTCCCACAACACAGTTCAGTTCTCCTCTTGTTCAGGAGCATTGTGGGTGGGTCACAGCTAAAGTTCCGAAGTAAACAATCAATCACTTCCATGTCACTTCACTTAATCATGAAACGTAAAAGTATTGTACCTTTTCAATTATCCACAAGATGGCACTATAACAACTTATGTACTGCATAACACACATATGGCTAAAAACAACAGTTGTCAGCGCTACATACTCCCCCTGCTTTAAATCTTTGGTCCCCAAAGATATGTAAGACCTTGTTCCTGCTACACATCTTAGCTTCTAAACGAGTGCACAGGACCGACAGAGGAGCCTCCCACCAATTCTCAGGTGTTGGAAAGCTACTCTGTGTACCCACAACTGTCACCTTAGTATCAGATACAGGTGTGCCAAGGGGTGAAACAGGGCTCTCATTGTCCAGATTGACTGAGGAGGAACTAGGCTCATAAAAATTCCTTTTGCTGGTAACCTTTGTTGTCTCAGACCCCTCTCCCAAAGTATCATATGTTAGTCTCTTAGGTGGGCGAATGTTCCTCTTTCCCCTTTGTTCTTTTGGTGTGTCCTATATTTCTGGATGGACACTATTCTCTTCTACTTCAGTGGGAGATAAACACTTCTCAGCTCTTTCGGACAATGGTACAAACTCTGAAGCTTCTGGCCTAAGGGCCTCACTACCCTCTTTGGTTGTTGGTGATGAAACGCTCGCTTCAGCTTCGGGTATATTAGATGACCACAACCAGCTAATGTCCATCTCACTCTCCTCACTGTCTTCAGTTGACAAAGCCCCAGACTGGGACCTAGTTACAGGCCGTTGTGCAACCTCTGATGTTGATGATAACTCCTCCTCGGGGATTATCCTGACTGCATCGGTAAGGGGCAAAAGGTGATTCCGATGCCAAGTCTTAATTGGTCCAGCACTTCCTTCTGCTCTGATTTCGAAGACTGGAAGTCCTGGGAGCTGTTTACAAACAATGTATGGCTGTGACCTCCAGCGATTCGCCAGCTTGTGTTTCCCAGGAATGCCCAAATTCCTTAATAGGACTCGGTCACCAGGTTGTAGATCTTGAATCCTCACTTTGAGGTCAAAGTTTCTTTTATTTCTACTCCCTCTGCTGTCTGACATAGTCCGAGCCTTCTCATAAGCAATCTTCAGACTCTTCCTCAGCCTATTTGTATATCCTCTATGAAAAGCCTCTGAGGTGTGGTCTAGAGAAGTTCCGAATGCCAGGTCCACTGGTAACCTAGCCTCTCGCCCAAACATCAGCCGGTGAATATCCTGTGACGTCACTCTTGGTGCTGTTATATGGCTGTACTAAAGCAGCAATATGCTTACTCCAGTTGGGCTTTTGCTCAGAGGTTAGTGTCCCCAACATATTAAGAAGCGTTCTATTAAACCTTTCCGGCTGAGGGTCTCCTTGTGGAGGATAGGGTGTAGTTCTGTACTTCCCAATAGATCCAGCAATCTCCTGATGAGTGTACTC
The DNA here is from genome assembly GCF_042186555.1 of Aquarana catesbeiana. Taxonomy (NCBI): domain Eukaryota; kingdom Metazoa; phylum Chordata; class Amphibia; order Anura; family Ranidae; genus Aquarana; species Aquarana catesbeiana. Next base: position 197,657,596 of record NC_133331.1, read on the forward strand.
TCAAAGTCCCTTCCTTGATCTGAGTGGATCCTCTGTGGTAAGCCGTAATGGATGAAGAACTTCTCCTCTAATGTCTTTGCCACTCTGACTGCCTTCTGATCTTTCGTGGAGAAGGCTTGAGCATATCTGGTAAAATGGTCTGTGACTACCAGGATATTTCCTTGCCCACTCAAGTCAGATTCTAAACACAGGAAATCTATGCAAACTAGATCCATGGGGCCTTGGCTTGATAAATGTCCCATTGGGGCTGCCCGCTGCGGCAGAGTCTTTCTCTGGATACACCTATGGCAGGAGTGGCAGTAACTCTCCACTTCTTTCCTCATGTAAGGCCAGTAGAATCTATCTTTTATCAATTGAAAAGTTCTATCTGACCCCAAATGTCCATGACAATCATGTAGAGCGATTAACACTGTCTCTCTGTACTTCTCTGGCAGAAACAGCTGCCACTTCTCCTCCGGATCTTCAGAGGGGACCCTTCGGTAGACCACCCCTTGCAACAACTGCAACCGATCCCACTCTTTGTGTAACAACAGAGCTTCTTTTCGGGCGCTTCTCAAAAGCAAACCAGGGTGTTTACCCTCCAGAGCTTCCAATACCAAGCTGCAGAGTGGATCCTCTTGTTGGTCTTTCCTAAGATCTTTCCTTGATAACTTAGGTAAACCCTCTGCAGCAATCTGGGAGACATTACAGTAATACCTGGGTACTCCTGCTGTAGTCACTGCAATCTCTTCAGCTCTGGCTCCACCTTTCTCCTGCTTTTCTGCTCCTTCACAAAGGGTGCTTACCCCTTCGGGGGCAAGTTGAATCCAATCCTCTTGGGAGCTCAGGGGACTGTGAGGTCTTCTTGACAGCGCATCCGCATCTCTGTTGCCTACTCCCGGTCGGTACTTCAGGCTGAAGGAAAATGTTGAGAGAGCAGCCAACCACCTATGGCCTGTGGCATCCAATTTTGTGGTGGTAAGTAAGTATGTGAGGGGGTTGTTATCTGTTTTAACTACAAATTCGGCACCATACAGATGTCTCAACTTGTCTACCACAACCCACTTCAAAGCCAGGAACTCAAGCTTATGAGTTGGGTAGTTCTCAGCAGGAGACAGGCTCCAGATCACATAAGCAACAGGCCTTAAATGTCCATTATGATCTTGATAGAGCACTCCGCCCAGCCCATCTCAGCTGGCATCCACATGCAGTTCATAGGGCTTGGTAGGATCCGCATAAGCCAACACTGGAGCAGTTGTAAGACTTTTCTTCAGTTGACTGAATGTCTCTTCACATTCTTGGGTCCGCTGATCCAGGATAGATTCCCTTTTCTTCCGGGGCCCGTCTTTTTGTCTCCCGGGTTTCTCTGAATCCATATCAGCTTCCTCCTGATTCTTCAGTAGTTCTGTAAGTGGGTGGGCTATCTTTGCGAACCCCTCCACAAACCTCCGGTAGTAGGAGCAGAATCCTAGAAATGACCTGAGCTCAGTCACATTCGTGGGCCTTGGCCAAGAGATAACAGCTTCCAATTTCTCAGGGTCAGTTGCTATCCCTTCTTCAGACACAATGTGCCCCAGATAGTTCACTGAAGATTGAAACAACTGACATTTCTCCATTAAAAGTTTCAAACCCTCTTCATGTAGCCTCTTTAGAACCTTTTCTAGTCACTCTTCATGTTCTTCAACAGTTCGGCCAAATACAATGATATCCTCTAAGTATACTAAGACCTCAATCAAATTCATGTCGCCTTCTGTCTTCTCCATGAGCTGCTGGAAAGTTGCTGGGGCCCCAGACAGACCTTGTGGCATCCGGTTGAATTCATAGAACCCCATGGGGGTGATGAAAGCAGTCTTCTCCTTATCCTCAGGACTCATGGGGATCTGATAATAGCCACTCTTCAGATCTAATACACTGAACCACTTCGCCCCTGACAGGCTCTGTAGGGCATCTTCTATACGGGGGGGTAGTGTATTGATCAGGAATGGTCCGTCAGTTCAGAGTCCTGTAGTCGATACACAGCTGGAGTGACCCATTTTTCTTCCTCACCACCACTATGGGAGAGGTGTATGGACTCCTGGACTCCTTGATAATCCCAGTCCTTTTCAGCTCAGCCAGCTATTCTCGGAGGTCTTCAAGATCTCCCAGTGGGATCCTCCTGACCCTTTCCCGAAAAGGTTTGTCTTCTTCCAACTGAATCTTGTGCTCTGCACTCTTGGCATACCCCACATCAAACTCTCTCGTTGAGAAAACTTCTTTCCATCCCATGAGCTGGGCTTTGGCCCTCTCCATCCATGCAGGCGTAAGGGAGGTGTTTTTCGGGTAAAAATTTTCTATGGGAATCTCCTCTTCTGGTCCCCTTTCCACATCTCTTGGCGAAACCGGGGTTGCTTGATTCGCCTGCCCAAGTAGCATTCTTGCTGGTATCTTCACAGGCAAGGCTGTCTGGTTCCGAACACTGACTGAGACTCTCCCCCTGCTTCTCTTAAGTGCCTTAGTAGATAACACTTTTGGGAGTATCTCCAGACCCACATCTTCTTCCTGGGTGTCCGTCTCCAAGACAAGGAAAGGATCAGGTTGTCTCCAACTCAACTTGACAGAGGCCCTCGTGCATACCACTTCACCCGGTTGTAGCAGTTCTTCACCTCGGTCTAAATGCCAAACTTTTCCCACCCCTTCCGGTGGAGCCTTTTGTTCGTGTACTATGTTCCTGTACACTTGGGTTAGCATGGGATGCAGCTTTCGTAGCCGGGGCACTTTCCTTCTGTACAAGCGGTGTCAGGAGTCTTCTGACCAGATCAGTATTCGTTCCGATAAAAAGGGAACTTTTATGAGCCCCAGGGGGTCGGGGACACACAACCGCTAGGGTGTCGAAAGTCTCCGCCTTTCCAGTCACACTTGGGTCAAAGGTGAGTTTGATAGGGATATACCCCTCATAAGGAAAGTTCTGGGTACCTAGACCCCATATCTCCAATTCTTCCAACTTTTGTAGGGGTAGATGCTTGAGATGTTTCATGTAGAAATCTTTGTATAATAAGGTCACTTGAGCTCCGGTATCCAATAGTGCCTTAGCGTAGATTCCTTCTACCTGGATTGAGATAATCGGAGAGGGTCCCACTAAGTTGCGGGGAAATTCACCCTGAGTTTTCGGCTTCTTCTGCCTACTAGAATGCATCTTGACTCCTCGCTTCCATGGACGCTCACTCAACTTCATTCCTCCCCTTACTCTCAAAACTTTGGGAATTTGGGTTTCGTTGGAGTATACGACAGTTACAGGGCGCCCAGCTGACTCCTTCACTGGGGCCCTTGGAAGTTTTCCACCGGCTTTTGACATTGTACTGCCGCCCTTGGACTTGGGTATACGTTCCCAAAGTGTCCAACCCCTCCACAGTTGAAACAAAGTCCAGATCGGTTTCTGAAGGTGGAGTATGATGCTCTCTTCAATTTTTTTGTCCCTCCATTGGGTGGGTTTGGGGGTCTCGTGGTCAGTAAAGCCATCATTTCCATTAACTGAGCCACCTGAGTCTTAAGAAGCTCAATCTGGGGATCATCCTCCATCACACTAACTGTTCGGACTCCAACAGTGTGTATTGGTTCTTGAATGTTCTCCTTTTTCCTTTCTAGGATAGCTTCTTCCTCCCTTACAATCCAAATTAGATCTGGGTACTTCAATATGCCTCCATCTTGGCAAGTCCTTAACTGGAGGGTGATGGGGTCCAAAGACTGGGCACCCCTTAAGACTTGTTTGGCTCGAATTTCATCCACCTTACAAGGATCTAATCCCTTCTTCAGTAATATCTGGTGAATAACCTTGTCCAGCCGTCTCATATAGTCTGACAACTTCTCTCCAGTTTCCTGATAGGTGTGTTCTAATTGGTAAATTAGGTCAGAAACCTTTTCAGTACGTCCAGACACATCTTGCAGGATATCTAAGTAGTCTTGGGCTACACAGTTCTGTTTGCTGAGCTTTAAATTTCGAATGGCCTTGGAAGCAGGCCCTTTGAGACTCTCAGCAATCCGCTGTTTCTTTTGTGTTTCAGGGATGTCCCACTCATCCAGCACCTGCATGGTCTGTTCCAACCATTCTTCAAAGGTGTCTTCTCCTTTGGGGACAGGCCGTTGACCCGACAAAATGCCCAGTTTTCGGTACCCAGTCCCTGAATATGTTCGGTTCCCTTGTTGACATTGGGACACCAAATTTCCCAGGGCTGTGATGAGTTCTGGCTCAATTACAGCCGGTGCTGACTGTGATGGAACCTTGATCTCCGCTGAACTCGCCTGGGGGAAGGTGGCAGGATTCTCCCCTTCTTCACTTGGGTGGGTCAGATAAAATTTGGTCTTGTCAGCGAGTTCAACACTTGCACCCTTGAAATTTTCCGGAACTCCCTTCCTCCACTCCAATAATGCATAGGTGCGGAATGTCTCATGATTGGGTTTTACTGCGACCACCTTGGCTCTTTGTTCTGGGGATAGTGTTTTTACCACTTGGTTAATGTGTTCTTTCTCCCAGATATCTCCCCAGAGTTCCATGGCCATGCTCGCTTCTGAGCGGGTGCCTTCCGCCTCACACCACTGCGCCACAGTGGGGGGATCCATTCTATGGTTCTTAAGAGGGTGCTTAATTTCAGAGTGACAGTTATCCCGGACGAGCCCCCACATGTAGCAATAACTCTCGGTGGAGCTGCTGGTTTAAGCGGGCCTGTCCTCTTTTCTCTCTACCCCTCTTAAATTGTTCAATCCCCTTGGCACAGATGTAGTGCAGTGTTGTAATGATATGAGTATTGACTTTAACCCACAATATACACTTAAATTTATATTTACCTCTACCTGGGTGTCTGTAGCTCCACCTGCAGGAGAAATAACAACACTGCACACAAACTTCAATAATAACCAGAAATAACTTCTTTCTTTGAGTAAGTAGTATATTTATATAAAGGGTTATCACAATGACTACACTATCACACCAACGTAGTGTAATAGTATAGTAAATAGTTATAACAATTGGTAACATATACAAATATACCTAATTGCATATATCTATACCAGTGAGCTACCCCTGCTCTAAACTGTAAAGTCACTATACTTAAATAAATGCAGAGCCCTGCAATGAAGAAAAGATAGTCTTGACGTCTTCAGTCTTCGCTAGCTAAGAACTTGTAATTGTAATCCACAAGGGGTTCCTCTTGGGTGTTGCGCAGTATAAGGTAATACACTAAGGCAGTTCTAATCCGGCAGACTGACTAAGTGTTCTCATATGAAATAGACAAACATCTAGCATCCGCTCTTGAATACTGAAATCTATGCAGATGTACTGTTTTCCAACTTAACTTGTTCTGTGGGACTATCAGTCCCAGCAACACTCCGTAACAGTTCTAAGTGTGTGCGTAGTATTTAAAAAACTTCTGGGTGTTAACCCTCTCACCACACTTGATCCAGGCAGATGGATGTCTCCATTTCAGCAGTTCTCAGTCCGTATGGAGGCACCACCATGCCGTCACACTGTTCCGTTCACTAACGACCAGGAGTCCTCGGTTACCTCCCCACGGAACGATCACTTCTGCTGCTCCAGCACACTGTGATACGACGGCAGGATCCTTGCAGCTGCTCCGCTCCTTCTCAAAGTAGGCTGCAACCCTATGCCACATACACACCCACAGAGTCCTGCTGGCAGACCATGCGTCCCAGGAACCAGAAAGCTAAAATGGCCGCTCCTTACCCTTTTATACCCTCCCACAATGCAGTTCAGTTCTCCTCTTGTCCAGGAGCATTGTGGGTGGGTCACAGCTAAAGTTCCAAAGTAAACAATCAATCACTTCCATGTCACTTCACTTAGTCATGAAACGTAAAAGTATTGTACCTTTTCAATTATCCACAAGATGGCACTATAACAACTTATGTACTGCATAACACACATATGGCTAAAAACCACAGTTGTCAGCGCTACATACATATATATATATATATATATATATATATATATATATATATATATATATATATATATATATTATCTCACAAAAGTACAAAAGTGAGTACACCCCTCACATTTTTGTAAATATTTTATTCTATCTTTTCATGTGTCAACACTGAGGAAATGACACTTTGCTACAATGTAAAGTAGTGAATGTACAGCTTGTATAACAGTGTAGATTTGCTGTCCCCTCAAAATAACTCAACACACAGCCATTAATGTCTAAACCGCTGGCAACAGAAGTGAGTACACCCCTAAGTCAGAATGTCCAAATTGGGCCCAAAGTGTCATTATTTTGTGCGGCCACCATTATTTTCCAGCACTGCCTTAACCCTCTTGGGCATGGAGTTCACCAGAGCTTCACAGGTTGCCACTGGAGTCCTCTTCCACTCCTCCATGATGACATAACGGAGCTGGTGGATGTTGGAGACCTTGCACTCCTCCGCCTTCTGTTTGAGGATGCCCCACAGATGCTCAATAAGATTTAGGTCTGGAGACATGCTTGGCCAGTCCATCACCTTTGCCCTCAGCTTCTTTAGAAAAGCAGTGGTCGTCTTGGAGGTGTGTTTGGGGTTGTTATCGTGTTGGAATACTGCCCTGCGGCCCAGTCTCGGAAGGGAGGGGATCATGCTCTGCTTCAATAGGTGTGAGGTGTGGTCTAGAGAAGTTCCGAATGCCAGGTCCACTGGTAACCTAGCCTCTCGCCCAAACATCAGCCGGTGAATATCCTGTGACGTCACTCTTGGTGCTGTTATATGGCTGTACTAAAGCAGCAATATGCTTACTCCAGTTGGGCTTTTGCTCAGAGGTTAGTGTCCCCAACATATTAAGAAGCGTTCTATTAAACCTTTCCGGCTGAGGGTCTCCTTGTGGATGATAGGGTGTAGTTCTGGACTTCCCAATAGATCCAGCAATCTCCTGATGAGTGTACTCTCAAAGTCCCTTCCTTGATCTGAGTGGATCCTCTGTGGTAAGCCGTAATGGATGAAGAACTTCTCCTCTAATGTCTTTGCCACTCTGACTGCCTTCTGATCTTTCGTGGAGAAGGCTTGAGCATATCTGGTAAAATGGTCTGTGACTACCAGGATATTTCCTTGCCCACTCAAGTCAGATTCTAAACACAGGAAATCTATGCAAACTAGATCCATGGGGCCTTGGCTTGATAAATGTCCCATTGGGGCTGCCCGCTGCGGCAGAGTCTTTCTCTGGATACACCTATGGCAGGAGTGGCAGTAACTCTCCACTTCTTTCCTCATGTAAGGCCAGTAGAATCTATCTTTTATCAATTGAAAAGTTCTATCTGACCCCAAATGTCCATGACAATCATGTAGAGCGATTAACACTGTCTCTCTGTACTTCTCTGGCAGAAACAGCTGCCACTTCTCCTCCGGATCTTCAGAGGGGACCCTTCGGTAGACCACCCCTTGCAACAACTGCAACCGATCCCACTCTTTGTGTAACAACAGAGCTTCTTTTCGGGCGCTTCTCAAAAGCAAACCAGGGTGTTTACCCTCCAGAGCTTCCAATACCAAGCTGCAGAGTGGATCCTCTTGTTGGTCTTTCCTAAGATCTTTCCTTGATAACTTAGGTAAACCCTCTGCAGCAATCTGGGAGACATTACAGTAATACCTGGGTACTCCTGCTGTAGTCACTGCAATCTCTTCAGCTCTGGCTCCACCTTTCTCCTGCTTTTCTGCTCCTTCACAAAGGGTGCTTACCCCTTCGGGGGCAAGTTGAATCCAATCCTCTTGGGAGCTCAGGGGACTGTGAGGTCTTCTTGACAGCGCATCCGCATCTCTGTTGCCTACTCCCGGTCGGTATTTCAGGCTGAAGGAAAAGGTTGAGAGAGCAGCCAACCACCTATGGCCTGTGGCATCCAATTTTGTGGTGGTAAGTAAGTATGTGAGGGGGTTGTTATCTGTTTTAACTACAAATTCGGCACCATACAGATGTCTCAACTTGTCTACCACAACCCACTTCAAAGCCAGGAACTCAAGCTTATGAGTTGGGTAGTTCTCAGCAGGAGACAGGCTCCAGATCACATAAGCAACAGGCCTTAAATGTCCATTATGATCTTGATAGAGCACTCCGCCCAGCCCATCTCAGCTGGCATCCACATGCAGTTCATAGGGCTTGGTAGGATCCGCATAAGCCAACACTGGAGCAGTTGTAAGACTTTTCTTCAGTTGACTGAATGTCTCTTCACATTCTTGGGTCCGCTGATCCAGGATAGATTCCCTTTTCTTCCGGGGCCCGTCTTTTTGTCTCCCGGGTTTCTCTGAATCCATATCAGCTTCCTCCTGATTCTTCAGTAGTTCTGTAAGTGGGTGGGCTATCTTTGCGAACCCCTCCACAAACCTCCGGTAGTAGGAGCAGAATCCTAGAAATGACCTGAGCTCAGTCACATTCGTGGGCCTTGGCCAAGAGATAACAGCTTCCAATTTCTCAGGGTCAGTTGCTATCCCTTCTTCAGACACAATGTGCCCCAGATAGTTCACTGAAGATTGAAACAACTGACATTTCTCCATTAAAAGTTTCAAACCCTCTTCATGTAGCCTCTTTAGAACCTTTTCTAGTCACTCTTCATGTTCTTCAACAGTTCGGCCAAATACAATGATATCCTCTAAGTATACTAAGACCTCAATCAAATTCATGTCGCCTTCTGTCTTCTCCATGAGCTGCTGGAAAGTTGCTGGGGCCCCAGACAGACCTTGTGGCATCCGGTTGAATTCATAGAACCCCATGGGGGTGATGAAAGCAGTCTTCTCCTTATCCTCAGGACTCATGGGGATCTGATAATAGCCACTCTTCAGATCTAATACACTGAACCACTTCGCCCCTGACAGGCTCTGTAGGGCATCTTCTATACGGGGGGGTAGTGTATTGATCAGGAATGGTCCGTCAGTTCAGAGTCCTGTAGTCGATACACAGCTGGAGTGACCCATTTTTCTTCCTCACCACCACTATGGGAGAGGTGTATGGACTCCTGGACTCCTTGATAATCCCAGTCCTTTTCAGCTCAGCCAGCTATTCTCGGAGGTCTTCAAGATCTCCCAGTGGGATCCTCCTGACCCTTTCCCGAAAAGGTTTGTCTTCTTCCAACTGAATCTTGTGCTCTGCACTCTTGGCATACCCCACATCAAACTCTCTCGTTGAGAAAACTTCTTTCCATCCCATGAGCTGGGCTTTGGCCCTCTCCATCCATGCAGGCGTAAGGGAGGTGTTTTTCGGGTAAAAATTTTCTATGGGAATCTCCTCTTCTGGTCCCCTTTCCACATCTCTTGGCGAAACCGGGGTTGCTTGATTCGCCTGCCCAAGTAGCATTCTTGCTGGTATCTTCACAGGCAAGGCTGTCTGGTTCCGAACACTGACTGAGACTCTCCCCCTGCTTCTCTTAAGTGCCTTAGTAGATAACACTTTTGGGAGTATCTCCAGACCCACATCTTCTTCCTGGGTGTCCGTCTCCAAGACAAGGAAAGGATCAGGTTGTCTCCAACTCAACTTGACAGAGGCCCTCGTGCATACCACTTCACCCGGTTGTAGCAGTTCTTCACCTCGGTCTAAATGCCAAACTTTTCCCACCCCTTCCGGTGGAGCCTTTTGTTCGTGTACTATGTTCCTGTACACTTGGGTTAGCATGGGATGCAGCTTTCGTAGCCGGGGCACTTTCCTTCTGTACAAGCGGTGTCAGGAGTCTTCTGACCAGATCAGTATTCGTTCCGATAAAAAGGGAACTTTTATGAGCCCCAGGGGGTCGGGGACACACAACCGCTAGGGTGTCGAAAGTCTCCGCCTTTCCAGTCACACTTGGGTCAAAGGTGAGTTTGATAGGGATATACCCCTCATAAGGAAAGTTCTGGGTACCTAGACCCCATATCTCCAATTCTTCCAACTTTTGTAGGGGTAGATGCTTGAGATGCTTCATGTAGAAATCTTTGTATAATAAGGTCACTTGAGCTCCGGTATCCAATAGTGCCTTAGCGTAGATTCCTTCTACCTGGATTGAGATAATCGGAGAGGGTCCCACTAAGTTGCGGGGAAATTCACCCTGAGTTTTCGGCTTCTTCTGCCTACTAGAATGCATCTTGACTCCTCGCTTCCATGGACGCTCACTCAACTTCATTCCTCCCCTTACTCTCAAAACTTTGGGAATTTGGGTTTCGTTGGAGTATACGACAGTTACAGGGCGCCCAGCTGACTCCTTCACTGGGGCCCTTGGAAGTTTTCCACCGGCTTTTGACATTGTACTGCCGCCCTTGGACTTGGGTATACGTTCCCAAAGTGTCCAACCCCTCCACAGTTGAAACAAAGTCCAGATCGGTTTCTGAAGGTGGAGTATGATGCTCTCTTCAATTTTTTTGTCCCTCCATTGGGTGGGTTTGGGGGTCTCGTGGTCAGTAAAGCCATCATTTCCATTAACTGAGCCACCTGAGTCTTAAGAAGCTCAATCTGGGGATCATCCTCCATCACACTAACTGTTCGGACTCCAACAGTGTGTATTGGTTCTTGAATGTTCTCCTTTTTCCTTTCTAGGATAGCTTCTTCCTCCCTTACAATCCAAATTAGATCTGGGTACTTCAATATGCCTCCATCTTGGCAAGTCCTTAACTGGAGGGTGATGGGGTCCAAAGACTGGGCACCCCTTAAGACTTGTTTGGCTCGAATTTCATCCACCTTACAAGGATCTAATCCCTTCTTCAGTAATATCTGGTGAATAACCTTGTCCAGCCGTCTCATATAGTCTGACAACTTCTCTCCAGTTTCCTGATAGGTGTGTTCTAATTGGTAAATTAGGTCAGAAACCTTTTCAGTACGTCCAGACACATCTTGCAGGATATCTAAGTAGTCTTGGGCTACACAGTTCTGTTTGCTGAGCTTTAAATTTCGAATGGCCTTGGAAGCAGGCCCTTTGAGACTCTCAGCAATCCGCTGTTTCTTTTGTGTTTCAGGGATGTCCCACTCATCCAGCACCTGCATGGTCTGTTCCAACCATTCTTCAAAGGTGTCTTCTCCTTTGGGGACAGGCCGTTGACCCGACAAAATGCCCAGTTTTCGGTACCCAGTCCCTGAATATGTTTGGTTCCCTTGTTGACATTGGGACACCAAATTTCCCAGGGCTGTGATGAGTTCTGGCTCAATTACAGCCGGTGCTGACTGTGATGGAACCTTGATCTCCGCTGAACTCGCCTGGGGGAAGGTGGCAGGATTCTCCCCTTCTTCACTTGGGTGGGTCAGATAAAATTTGGTCTTGTCAGCGAGTTCAACACTTGCACCCTTGAAATTTTCCGGAACTCCCTTCCTCCACTCCAATAATGCATAGGTGCGGAATGTCTCATGATTGGGTTTTACTGCGACCACCTTGGCTCTTTGTTCTGGGGATAGTGTTTTTACCACTTGGTTAATGTGTTCTTTCTCCCAGATATCTCCCCAGAGTTCCATGGCCATGCTCGCTTCTGAGCGGGTGCCTTCCGCCTCACACCACTGCGCCACAGTGGGGGGATCCATTCTATGGTTCTTAAGAGGGTGCTTAATTTCAGAGTGACAGTTATCCCGGACGAGCCCCCACATGTAGCAATAACTCTCGGTGGAGCTGCTGGTTTAAGCGGGCCTGTCCTCTTTTCTCTCTACCCCTCTTAAATTGTTCAATCCCCTTGGCACAGATGTAGTGCAGTGTTGTAATGATATGAGTATTGACTTTAACCCACAATATACACTTAAATTTATATTTACCTCTACCTGGGTGTCTGTAGCTCCACCTGCAGGAGAAATAACAACACTGCACACAAACTTCAATAATAACCAGAAATAACTTCTTTCTTTGAGTAAGTAGTATATTTATATAAAGGGTTATCACAATGACTACACTATCACACCAACGTAGTGTAATAGTATAGTAAATAGTTATAACAATTGGTAACATATACAAATATACCTAATTGCATATATCTATACCAGTGAGCTACCCCTGCTCTAAACTGTAAAGTCACTATACTTAAATAAATGCAGAGCCCTGCAATGAAGAAAAGATAGTCTTGACGTCTTCAGTCTTCGCTAGCTAAGAACTTGTAATTGTAATCCACAAGGGGTTCCTCTTGGGTGTTGCGCAGTATAAGGTAATACACTAAGGCAGTTCTAATCCGGCAGACTGACTAAGTGTTCTCATATGAAATAGACAAACATCTAGCATCCGCTCTTGAATACTGAAATCTATGCAGATGTACTGTTTTCCAACTTAACTTGTTCTGTGGGACTATCAGTCCCAGCAACACTCCGTAACAGTTCTAAGTGTGTGCGTAGTATTTAAAAAACTTCTGGGTGTTAACCCTCTCACCACACTTGATCCAGGCAGATGGATGTCTCCATTTCAGCAGTTCTCAGTCCGTATGGAGGCACCACCATGCCGTCACACTGTTCCGTTCACTAACGACCAGGAGTCCTCGGTTACCTCCCCACGGAACGATCACTTCTGCTGCTCCAGCACACTGTGATACGACGGCAGGATCCTTGCAGCTGCTCCGCTCCTTCTCAAAGTAGGCCGCAACCCTGTGCCACATACACACCCACAGAGTCCTGCTGGCAGACCATGCGTCCCAGGAACCAGAAAGCTAAAATGGCCGCTCCTTACCCTTTTATACCCTCCCACAATGCAGTTCAGTTCTCCTCTTGTCCAGGAGCATTGTGGGTGGGTCACAGCTAAAGTTCCAAAGTAAACAATCAATCACTTCCATGTCACTTCACTTAGTCATGAAACGTAAAAGTATTGTACCTTTTCAATTATCCACAAGATGGCACTATAACAACTTATGTACTGCATAACACACATATGGCTAAAAACCACAGTTGTCAGCGCTACATACATATATATATATATATATATATATATATATATATATATATATATATATTATCTCACAAAAGTACAAAAGTGAGTACACCCCTCACATTTTTGTAAATATTTTATTCTATCTTTTCATGTGTCAACACTGAGGAAATGACACTTTGCTACAATGTAAAGTAGTGAATGTACAGCTTGTATAACAGTGTAGATTTGCTGTCCCCTCAAAATAACTCAACACACAGCCATTAATGTCTAAACCGCTGGCAACAGAAGTGAGTACACCCCTAAGTCAGAATGTCCAAATTGGGCCCAAAGTGTCATTATTTTGTGCGGCCACCATTATTTTCCAGCACTGCCTTAACCCTCTTGGGCATGGAGTTCACCAGAGCTTCACAGGTTGCCACTGGAGTCCTCTTCCACTCCTCCATGATGACATAACGGAGCTGGTGGATGTTGGAGACCTTGCACTCCTCCGCCTTCTGTTTGAGGATGCCCCACAGATGCTCAATAAGATTTAGGTCTGGAGACATGCTTGGCCAGTCCATCACCTTTGCCCTCAGCTTCTTTAGAAAAGCAGTGGTCGTCTTGGAGGTGTGTTTGGGGTTGTTATCGTGTTGGAATACTGCCCTGCGGCCCAGTCTCGGAAGGGAGGGGATCATGCTCTGCTTCAATATGTCACAGTACATGTTGGCATTCATGGTTTCCTCAATAAACTGTAGCTCCCCAGTGCCGGAAGCTATCATGCAGCCCCAGACCATGACACTCTCCACCATGCATGACTGTAGGCAAGACACACTTGTCTTTGTACTCCTCACCTGGTTGCCTCCACACAAGCTTGACACCATCTGAACCAAATATGTTTATCTTGGTCTCATCAGACCACAGGACATGGTTCCAGTAATCCATGTCCTTAGTCTGCTTGTCTTCAGCAAACTGTTTGCAGGCTTTCTTGTGCATCATCTTTAGAAGAGGCTTCCTTCTGGGATGACAGCCATGCAGACCAATTTGATGCAGTGTGCGGCGTATGGTTTTAGTACTGACAGGCTGACCCCCCACCCTATCAACCTCTGCAGCAATGCTGGCAGCACTCATACGTCTATTTTCCAAAGACAACCTCTGGATATGACGCTGAGCGTGTGCACTCAACTTCTTTGGTCGACTATGGCGAGGCCTGTTCTGAGTGGAACCTGTCTTGTTAAACCGCTGTATGGTCTTGGCCACTGTGCTGCAGCTCAGTTTCAGGGTCTTGGCAATCTTCTTATAGCCTAAGCCATCTTGATGTAGAGCAACATTTAATTTTTTCAGATCCTCAGAGAGTTCTTTGCCATGAGGTGCCATGTTGAACTTCCAGTGACCAGTATGAGAGAGTGAGGACGATAACCCCAAATTTAACACACCTGCTCCCCATTCACACCTGAGACCTTCTAACACAAATGAGTCACATGACACTGGGGATTGAAAATGGCTAATTGGGCCCAATTTGGACATTTTCACTTGGGGGTGTACTCACTTTTGTTGCCAGTGGTTTAGACAATAATGGCCGTGTGTTGAGTTATTTTGAGGGGACAGCACATTTACACTGTTATACAAGCTGTACACACTACTATACATTGTAGCAAAGTGTCATTTCTTCACTGTTGTCACATAAAAATATACAATAAAATATTTACAAAAATGTGAGGGTGTACTCACTTTTGTGAGATACTGTGTATATATGTATATATCTCTGTATATATTTCGAATGTGAGTCAGTAGAATAAGCACAGTCCCTTAATAGGTTCCTCCTACATTTTTAGTTTCTTTTGCATTTGTCACACTTTTCATATACATTAATATTTCCATTATTAACTTGAATTTGCAAAGAAAAAAAAATAGAAACCTTTTGCTGTTTTTGCCACTAAAGAACAAAAGTATGTTCATTCCTTGTGTATTGGTGCTCCACTTACTGACCCCTTAGATTTTAATACTGCCTTTGTAAAGTTTTCTGAAACGTGTACTTTTAATGCTACCACTGTTGGGAGGCTTCCATAACTTTTTTAGACAATATCAAGTTACCACCTTCTCACCAGAAGATGTTGAGTTGATTTAAAGAAAGGGATTTCAATTTCCATTGTTAATTTGCAGATACGGAAAATTATCTTGGTCCTTTTGCTTAAAGCAACAATGTCAATATTTTTAAAATGTGAAAAGTAGTGCTGCCAGCAAAGCAAGACAAAAGACACATCCTGAAATATCTTTAGCGAGTGTGCACACTTTTGGGGCTTTTCAATTGCCTGCAAGGGCAGCAGGGGACCCCAGCATCTGACAGTCCTGGAAGTGTCAAATTAAATAGATGTTCAAGAAAGCTTTTTTCTCCAACCAAGATGGCATGGCCAGCAGGATAGGTAAGCGTTCATTGCTTGCTTCGAAGAAAACAATGCAATGTGAAATACAAAGTTTTACAGTTGTCCCCAGAACGAGGTGAGGGTAAATCCTTTAGTGGGGGTCCCCTCCTTGCATTGACAACTGAATTCTCCTCACTTTGGAAAACAAATATTTAACTTCCTACTGTGTCTCTGGGACAGGAAGTGAGGGGAAATTTCCCTGATGGGAAGCAAACAGAAATAAATAGGCTGACAGGGGTTTTAAGTCTTACCTACTCTATAATAAAAACAAATATGTATGGGGAAGAATACAAGCACATTTTTCCCTATATGTCTTAATGTCAGTGGTCCCTTAGACAAGGAATGCATGACACAGAGACAAATCGATCATTTATGTAACTTCCATATATATTTAACAATGTTGGAAATTTAGATTTCTGTTGCTATTTTAAACTAGAAGTAGGTTTAATATGCCTGGTTAATTGTGCTGAATACTGAAGAATTTTGAATTGTGTACTTACTGGTTTCACATTTTTCAACTTTCATACTAATTTTAAGGGTACAGATTTGGTGCAAGACCTACAAATGACAAGATAATCTACCAATCTAACCATTAATCATATTAATTTAGACACCTAGGTCCATATATGCTAAAAAAAGCTCTAATTTAATTTGATTGGTTTGAATGGGTCTATCTTAGTGAAGTATTGACTAAATGTGTGGTGTGGATCTTAAATGAACTGCTGTATACCAATCTTAGAAACTGGGTGTGCACAAATGGATACTTTACCTCTTTTTCTTTGGACGGATGCATTCAGCTGCTCTTCTACATTAATATCCTGGAACTGGATGTAGGTAGACTAGGTTTTTTTTAATGCTGGTGACAACTATCTGTACTTGAGAATGCAGGTAACTCCCTGTGGGCTGCTATCCAAATGATTAATGGGTTAGGTCACTGTTCTAGTTTACACATCAACTGGGATACATCCCTCATATTCTTTATTGATCCTGGAGCAGATTCCTCTGCTATACACACTCTGTTGATCTTGCCTAATCTTAGTCCATTTCTCCTTGCCCTTTAAAACATATGTACAGCATGGGCCCCTTTCAATCACACTACAGGAACCTGCAAAAAATGTCTTTCTTAAATGTACAATACAGGACTTAGGATCTTAGTCTTAACCATCAGTTATATGTACAACTTATTAAAAAAAAAAGCTGCAGGGACATCCTCTATTTACCTCTTCCTACTCCCAGAAAGCCTTATTTTTTTGCTAATGTCCTCAGGTTATGGATTTCTTCTCCTTAAAAGAGATGCTCACTTCTCAAAGATTCTGTCAAGTTCGTAGCTGTGTCATAGCCACTGCCTCTCTACTTCACCATCTTTCTCGATCGGTTGACTCCTTGACTGTGCCTTGAGGGACCATGCCCACACCGCACTTGAATGAAAATGCCAGGTTGGCCTGTAAAGTTGTTTCAGGCACTGGATCCTGCATGCACATCACCCATTACCCATTAGCTGCAGGGTTCTGTATGGGTCCATGGCCATGGTCTGCCTGTGGTGGAGCCCTGTTCTAGAATGCCTATCATGCAGAACGAAGCCAGGATGGGTCTGGTCACTATTATCCTGGCCAGTGGGCAGTGGAGAACATTTGCCATGGTAAATGCTCGTGGCTTGCTCCTTTGCCTGACCCAGTGTGCTGGCACCTAATGCAGGGTGGCTATAGCAGAGCCTGGGCTGCTGCACTTTAAATGTTTTGTTTCAGCCATGGAGCACAGCATTGGCCTTTAAATAGTGGCACTATTTCCTGGCCCCTTCTGGTGCAAGCCTATCACATGGAGTCTGACTGCACCTGTGCAGCCTCGTGCAGCCTCGATTGCAGTTGCTCCACTGCGCATGCTTATGTTATTTTTCTTCTTCTTGGCAAGCTTCCCAGCAGTTGAACTCATAGCACTCACATTACACATCACAGCGATGGAAAATGTGTGATAGGACCTTGTTGTCGGAAATTCCGACCGTGTGTAGGCTCCATCACACATTTTCCATAGGAATTTCCGACACACAAAGTTTGAGAGCTTGCTATAAAATTTTCTGACAACAAAATCCGTTGTCGGAAATTCCGATCGTGTGTACACAAATCCAACGCACAAAGTGCCACACATGCTCAGAATAAATAAAGAAACTAAAGCTATTGGCTACTGCCCCATTTATAGTTCTGACCTACGTGTTTTATGTCACCGCGTTCAGAACGATCGGATTTTCCGACAACTTTGTGTGACCGTGTGTATGCAAGACAAGTTTGAGCCAACATCCGTCGGAAAAAATCCATGGATTTTGTTGTCGGAATGTCCGATCAATGTCCAACCGTGTGTACAGGGCATAAAAGTTCCAGTGAAGGATAATCCCATGTGCAAGGATTTGGTGAACTACAAGTTAGAAGCCCTCTTTAAGTCCATTCCTAAGACCCCTCCATTCACCCATCAACTGAAGCTTACCTGTGGCTTTGCGCTACTGTGTGAATGGCTTGGTGGGTACACTTCAAAAGATCTCCAAGATAAGCTTCTGCTATGCGCAAAGGATCTCAAATGCTGGTCAGCGGAATTCCTTTGCAAGAAGCATCTCAAGCGGACGCCTTTAAGAGAAGACCTTTTGGTACTTCCATAGACCAGTACACCAAAGAGATCATAGGGGGAAATGCACTCTCCTTCCCTAGTAAATGATGGTTTGCACTCCGGCAGGTAGACCTTCAGGTATGAAAACTAACATTTCCTTTCACCCACCTCTCAGGCTTCACTTTTGTTGGAATAGGTGGACCTCCAAGCCAGTCAAGTCTGGCTCCAAGCCCTCTTCCCAATGAAGGTTTGCCCCCCCCCCTTTCCAGAGTGGGGGGACGGGACATCTGTCAGCTTTTTCGGCCTTCTGGTCCCAAGAAATCTCATACGTTTGAGTCCAGAGTGTCATTTCCAGGGGATACAAACGGTCTCCTTCTCACTTCATGCTTTTGAATGTTTGCTCCTTTCCTATAAAGATAGGTAGATCTCTAATCTCTAGTTTGAGGGCTTCTTCTATTCAAAGTTTCAAGCAAAATAGAGGCACTTGGCTGATTCTGGATCTGAAAAGTCTCAACTTGTTCCTGCGAATTTCAAAAGTTCTGTTCAAAATCAGCCAGGTTAGTCATTGTCTCCCTTTTTTCCTGGGGACCGTCTGGCCTCTGTGGACATCAGAGATGCTTACTTGCACATTCTTTCCTCCTCACCAACACTATCTGCATTTTTCTGTAAGTGCTTAACATGACAAATTTTTCGCCCTTCAGCCTCTCCGCAGCATCCTGGCTTCACCAAGGTGCTTGCCGCAGTCCTAGATCTGCTCTGTTCTCAGGGGATTTATGTTGTGGGATACCTGGATTATTTCCTGTTAAGGGACTATTCCTCCCAAACCTGTCAGCCAATATTCAGTGGACATTTAGAGTACCTGAGCCTGACACTGGATACAGCCTGTCCAGGATCTTCCTCCCCCCGGGACAAACTTCTGCCCGCTGTCCTTGTGCCCAGGCCCTCTGGTCCCAGGGTTGACCCTCAGTTCATGCTTGTATGAGTGTATTGGGCCTTATGGTAACCTCTTCTGAAGCAATGCTGTCTGTCCAGTTTCACTCCAGACTGTTGTGACTCAACATTCTGGCAGTGTGTGGCAAACAGACATGGTCCTTGAACTGCCTCATGCAACTGATTTTCCCAGATGTGGATTTTAACCCAGTGCAGGAGTCAGGGAGACCCTTTCCTATAAGGATATAAAAAGTTCTCAAGACAGTTTCCAGCTTATTGGGTTGATGCAGAGTCCTGGTTGCCATTTCAGTGCAGGGATACTCGTTTATCAGAAAAAGCTCAAACTCCCATCAACATCCTGGAGCTCAGGACGATTCAGTTGTCCCTTTGATGATGCACTTCTCAGCTGCAATGACACCTGACCAGAATCCAGTTAGTGCCACAAGAAGTACTCCCTGGGATGCATCCTTCTGGTCTGGACCAGCAATGACTACTATCAAGAGGCAAAATCTCAGCCCTGTCCATTCTGTTCAGAGACTGTTGGCCCCTTATTCTTTCGGTAAAGCCTTTGTGCAGACTGTCACACACTTTCCCCCCTGTATGTTTCCCTGTGACTCTTTGGGATCTTAATCTGGTTATTGCAGACCTTCAGAGTCCACCTTTCCAACCCATTTGGGATATTCTTTTGAATGACCTCACTCGCAAGGTGGCCTTTCTTCTTGCTATTACCTCGGTACAAA
Source organism: Aquarana catesbeiana (assembly GCF_042186555.1). Lineage (NCBI taxonomy): Eukaryota > Metazoa > Chordata > Amphibia > Anura > Ranidae > Aquarana > Aquarana catesbeiana. The sequence goes on from NC_133331.1 coordinate 197,677,027, forward strand.
GGGTCTCTGAGTAGACTGCATTATCTTGTAAAGAGCATTGCCTAGTGTTATGCAAGAACAAGGTGGTCCTGAGGTCTAAAGCCTCTGTTGTTTTTAAGGTGGTTTCCGTCTTTAACTTCACCCAGGAGGTGTTTCCTGCTGCAAAACATCCCAAGGAATTTTCTCTCCACTGTCTTAAGGTGATGCATACTGTGAGAGTCTACCTCTCTGCTACATCCTCTTTTCTGCAATATGATTCCTCCTTTATCCTTCCCAAAGGTTTCCCGTAGGGGGGCCCTGCTTCTTGTTTCACCATTGCTAGATGGAATAGACAAGTAATCGTTCATTCAGATGGTTATTCACACTTCCTCTCATGCTGTTTTAGGCTGAAGGGGGTGCAAGTTATGTTCTGAATTCTGTTGATCACCTTCTTGATCTGTTATACAGGCCTGTTGGTGTTTGCTGTACTGTCCATGCCTCAATTGGGTTGCTTTTGGGTTTCCCATGGTTAAGACTAAGATCATGTGTCCTGTACTGTGCAGTTAGGAAAACTGGGGTCTGAATTACCAATATAACACTTTTGGATTATGATGCAGGACACAGGCCCCTTCCCTCCTAATGATCTCTCAATTGCTTGCTACAAAACTGGGGCTTGTGGGTAGTAGAACTGGTTATACAGTGTATGTCCCTGCAGCTTTTTTTTTTGCCAGTGTCCAATCACCTGAAGGTAGCTGCATATAACCCATGTTTAAGACTAAGATCCTATGTCCTGTATTGTATTGCAATAATTAAACTTAACTGATAAGTAAGAAATCCCATTTTTTTAATATACATTCAAATATGTTTCAGACATTCTATCTGCGTATCCACTACAACTTCCTAAAACAACCTTGTTTCATGGGATGTGGGTTGACCTTACATGTGAGCTTTTAATTCCTTAAGAAATGTATAAAATCTGTGGCTAGGGTCCATTTTTTATATACCTAAACCAGGGGTGCTCAACCTTTTGAAGAGCGAGGGCCACTTAAGTGATTTGGTAACTGGTCACAGGCCACAATGCTCTATGGGGTTATATAGCCCCCTAAACCACAAATGTAAATGAGCCCTTACTGTTCTGAGCCCCTTATAAGGCTGCATGTGTTTTCTTAAGGCGATGCGAACAGATGCCCAGGGCCGTTTTATTCTACTAAAGGGGAAGGTGTTTGACATGCAGGTCACCTGTGCTAATGTCTACTTTCCGAATGTAGACCATCCGCTATTTTTACGGACGCTCCTTCCTGAGCTTTTAGAATTTGCAGAGGGGCTGCTTGTTTTTGGGAGCGACCTCAACTTTGCTATGGACCCTTTGCTGGATGTATCGCGTGGCTCCTCCCACCTTCCCTATTCATGCCTTAAGCGCTTGAAGGCAGATTTGTACCTCCTACACTTGGTGGACCACTGGTGGCTCTTGCATCCACAAGAACGTGACTATTCATTCTTTTCACAGATCCACCACACCTACTCACGTCTTGACTACCTTTTGATCACAAAGACCTCCCCAGAGTGGTGTCTACCTGTATTGACGTCATATCTCTTTCAGACCATGCGCTGGTTCATCTGACTCTTCAGTTACTGACTCAGAATCTTCCATCTTGGAGACTGAATGAGGCCCTCCTGCAGTCAGTGGAGACCCGCTCTAAGTTACTCGCCGTCTTGCGGCAATACTTTTCCATTAATAGAGATTCGGTTGACAATCCGTTGGTTGTCTGGGAGGCTCATAAGGCGGTTGTCCGAGGTACACTGATTGATTTAAAATAGGAGCTCGCCTTAAGAGGGAGAGATCCCGTCACACAGACACTTTTTGCCAAGATGGGGAACTTGGAATGCTCGCATAAGGCTAGCCTTCCACGATCCACCTTTCAGGATCTCCTTAAAGTTTGTGAGGAGCTCCGCTCTCTCCTGTATCACAAAACAATGCAAAAACTGGCGTGGGCTCATTGTACAATGTATGAATTCTCCAACAAGTCGGGCACGTTGTTAGCACGGGCTCTGCGTGGTCCGCATACTAAAACCTATATTTTACAGCTTATTGGATCCTCTGGACAGAGGACTTCTACTGCAATGGCAGGGGAGTTCAGATCTTTCTATGAGGGTCTTTACAACCTAGGCCACTCTCACCCCTTGGACCCCTCCACAGATGTGGGAACAACTATGCAGTCATATCTTGCTTCTTCGGGTATGCCTTCACTTTCCAGGAGGAGTTGGAGGAACCCATTACAGCTGAGGAGCTGGGGGTGGCCTTGGCCCACTCTAAGCCGAAAAAGGCCCCCTGCTGGGATGGCCTCAATACGGCTTACTACAAAGCCTTCTATGAGATGTTGTCTTGTTCTATGAGATGTTGAGCCTTGATCTCTGCTCTGAACTCCATCATGGAAGGGAAGTCCTTCCCCATGGATACCCTGAGAGCCTACATTTCCCTTATTCCGAAGGAGGGGAAGGATCCTCTGCAATGCGGGAATTATCGCCCTATTGCTCTCCTGAACACCGATTTGAAACTATTCACAAAGGTCTTGGCCAATAGGCTTATTCCTCATGTTCCAAGTCTTATCCATAGAGATCAGGCAGGCTTTGTGCCCCTTCATGAGCCTCTAGACAATACAATTTGGGTGATTAATCTGTTCCATGTAGCTAAGTCCTCAAACTGGCCTCTTCTCTTGCTATCCACGATTGCAAAGAAAGCTTTCGACCGCGTGAACTGGGCTATTATCTGGGCCACTCTAGAGCATATTGGACTCGGGTCGTCCATGTTGAGTTGGATCTTATCTCTTTATTCTAATCCCTCAGCCGCAGTCAAGGTCAATGAGACGATATCCATCTTTTTTTACCATCACTAATGGCACATGGCAGGTCTGTCCCTTTTTCCCCCCTGATTTTCATACTTTCCCTGGAACCCCTCTTGTTTACAGTAAGGGCAGACCAGGGCATTGCTGGCTACCAAAAATCATCGGGGTTGCACAAAGTGGCCGCGCTTGCAGATGATTTGATCTTTTTTCTGACGGATCCGCTCACTTCCCTTCCAAAACTACTTAAGTCCATACAGGATTATGGAACTCTTTTTTTTTTTTTTCCGAATCAACTTATCCAAGTCCTCTGTCCTAAACATTACTGTTGGTAATGACACAGTCCGCTCTCTGTGTTCTTTGTTCCCTCCCCACTGGGCGAATAACTCTATCCACTATTTGGGAGTGGACATCACTCCCAACCCCTCTGCGCTTTACTCAGCCAACTTTGCCCCGTTGCTTCTTCATCTCAAATCTGACCTACTCCACTGGCGCTCGCTTACCTTAGACCTGGTTTGGCTGCTGTAGTGCGCTCAAGATGACCATGCTACCTAAGGTGTTGTATCTGCTACAGACGCTTCCCATTCGACTCCCTCTGGTATTTTTTATACGGGTGAGCTCTATGTTCAGAGATTTTGTATGGTCCCACCGAAGACCTCACCTTAAGCTTCAACTACTTCATCTCCCGAAGCCTCAGGGAGGGGTTTGGCCTTCCAGACGTGCGGGCCTACTACAGCGCAGTAAGCCTTATCAGGTTTGTGGAATGGCACTGTCATGCTGAGGTGAAACATTGGGTGGCCATTGAGCTAGAAGACTCCAATGATACGGCAAAGAGTTGGCCGTAGATAACCTCTCCATTACCGAAGGCTCTCGTGACCATCGCACCCTTGGTAGCACATTGTTGGTCTCTAGGGATGCTTTTCGACACTCTTCAGTGTCACCATTACCTTCACCTATGGTACCTATACTGGGTAATCCAGAGTTTGAACCAGGCCTCCAGAACCCTCATTTCCAGCATCTTGCCTTGAATGGCCGCCTTCACTTTTGTGACTTTATAGGACCTGGAGGTCAGCTCTATTCTTCTGCCGGAGAGACCGCGACTGACCCTCCACTAGAATTCTGGAGCAATCTCCAGCTACGCAATTTTCTCCGCCGGTGTTTGCGTTCTCCGGGTATACTTCACCAACTTACGGAACTGGAGCACATCTGCCATAGGAGGGAACCAATCCGCCATTGTCTTTATTTCAGGTACTTGTATAGCGCTGTCAATTTACGTAGCTCTTTACATATACATTGTACATTCACATCAGTCCCCACCTTCAAGGAGCTTACACTCTAAGGTCCCTAACTCATATTCATACATACACATACTAGGGACAATTTAGACAGGATCCAATTAACCTACAAGCATGTCTTTGGAGTGTGGGAGGAAACCGGAGTACCCGGAGGAAACCCAGGCAGGCACAGGGAGAATATTGATTTGAACCAGCAACTTTCAATAATTTACTCCTCCCCGATTTGGTGGAGACAGGTTATGTCCCTATGTTCCTTACTAAGTGGGAATCAGACCTTGGAACCCGATTCACTGACTCACAGAAGGAGAAAATCCTTCATTTTGCCCATAGTCACTAGAGTACAAGAGACTTGTTACAAGATCTTGACTCGTGGATACAGGGTACCCACCACTTTTTTCCTCAGGTCCCTAGTATGCGCTGGAGATGTGACAATGCCGAGGGAACAATGCTACATATTTTCTGGGATTGTCTCAAACTCTGGTCTTTCTGGCAGGAGGTGATCTGTACTGTCAAGCTAACGTTGATTTGGAGGGGAACCCTGCGGCATGCTTGTTACATCTATCAAACCAACCTATTAAGAAATATAAGGCTTCTCTTACAATTCAGCTACTGAATGCGGCTAAGGCATGCATCCCCCTGTGTTGGAGATCTGAGAACCCACCATCGAAGTCCCTTTGGTTTTCCAAAGTCAATGAACTAAGGCATATGGAGGATCTCACAGCTACCTTTAACAACCGTGAGGAGATCTTTGTGACACCTGGAGAACTTGGCAGCATTTTGTATACACTGAAGCTTATCTTCAGGAGGTCTCACAGCTTGGCTGATCTCCTGGACGTGGTCTGGACTTCCTGGGCGAGAGGCTCTATCTGTCTATCCGTCTATTTATCTATTCTGCATCTGTACTTTTTTTGTTTTCCCTACCAAGGGACACCTGGCCCCTTGCGCTTTCTCTTCTCTAATGTCCTTTCCCGCTCACCCAACCCCCCCCCGTATACCTGGCTCAGCCGGGAGCAATTTATTTTTTCAGATATTTGAATATCCTTTAATGCATTTTCCGTATCTCACTGTTCCATGTCTGGGCCTGGACGGCCATTGGGATGCCCGGCTTCTCGATATATTTTATTTTATAGTTGCACAGTTTTAAGTGTACGAGTATTTGTTCTGGGTCTTCCATGTCGCCGCCACCTCATATGCCTTGATTATCAGGTTAATGTTGGTATTATTATATGTACTCATATATACTATCTCTTCCCTAGCCTGTTGGCTTATGGATCTAAAGAGTGTGACCTTCTTAGTTGTCATTTAATAAGTAATGCATTCTCCACTTTTGTTTACCTGACTGTAAACTGCAACTTTTTGAAAATATAGGAATCCAACTTGTTTTTTACAGATCTTTGCAGTAATTCGCAGGAAACATCTCCTGCGCCTAGCTCTGTGCAGTTTCCTATAATAAAAACTAGTCACTGTTGTTGTTCAAGGTGGTCTTGTATCTGCCCCCATAGTTTATTGCAGACGGTCTGTAGTGGGAGGACCTGCTGGGACCCATCCACAGCTCCGCTCCCTGCATAGATTATGTGCAGCCCAATGATGTCACTACTTCTTTTACAAGGTTAATATCTCGGTTTGCATTTGGGGCACACAAGTGTTTTTATATCTTTTCTGGCTATTCTGGTGAAATAAGTTTGAATTAAAGTTTTTGTGCCAGGGGTTCAGCTTTAAGGTGTAGCAATATGTTCAGCTTCATGTAGGTATTTGAACTTTGATTGTTTTATTTTGGCTGGGGTGTTTTTTTGCTGATGCCTTAAATTGTTGTTAACTGTTACATTTCTTTAGAACTTGGTTTAACAAATACTGTATAATCCCAGTTTCTGTCCTGCGCAGTAATTTAATAAAAGTATTTTATGAAAGCAAGCACTATTGAAACCATACACACTGTGACTGTGTAAATCAGATTCCTTCCATTTCTGAATGTGTATAAATATGTGTTTAAAGGAAATGCTCAGTAATTTTGTTTTATGCTGAGCTATTAGAGTCTGCTTCCCGCACCATTCATCAGTAACAATTCTTCCTTTAAATTACAGCCACTTGAAAGAGTTATAACAGCTGAAGACTCACTTAGGGGCCTCTTTTGCAGTTTTATAATCGGAAGCCAAAATAATGTTCATTACAGTTTTATCTTTACTATTTCAGTTGTTACTGCATCATTTATTTGTTAATTTATTACCTTCAGTGTTAAAGATGAAGGCGTAGAAGCTTTTCTGTTAATTGGGGCAGGCATGCACCTCTGACTTTACTCCTGACAAGACAGTTCTCTGTGTAAAATAGACACCTAACAGTCCACAGCAATCTTTTTATTTTACATATTTCAAAATATATAGATCAGGATATCTATCTTAAATGGGAATTGTTCTAAGAGTGTTCATCTGTTTTTGTGTGGGCATCTTATGGATAGAACGTTGTCAAACACTCTGACAGACTGCTGTCATCTGCAATCCATTGTTCTTCAGGTAGTGTCTGCCAGAAATGTATTTGTGAACAGTGCACAGCTCATTCACTAAACTTCTTACCATGCCATAAAATGTCTTGTAACCTCTGATTTGCATGCATGCCAAAATGCTGGTCACACCAAAAGGTAATGCCAATGTTTTATGATAACCCACACTCTACTAAATTATTTTGGACATTGGCCAACTAAGATTAATAGCCTTCGGCTTTACTAATTCAGTTGGAAGGAAAAAAACCTGAAATATTTAAAAATTATATATGTGGCTGCCACATTTGTCCACTCTTACCAAACAGATATAACGTTATTGTTTTGAGAAAGCTGACTAAACCCTGTAAGGGTTATTGCAGCAGTTAGGCAGGCCATTGATTATTCGATTTTCTCTCCGCGGGTGGAAAAAAAATAATCGCTTGATTCCCTTCTGCAGCGCTATTGTGTTCTGCCAGGGAGGAGAGCAGGAAGCCTTACTAAATGGGAGAACACAGTGAATACTGCAAGAGACTATAGCCACTGGCAGTAATCGCATGTAAAAAAAATAAGACAGGCTGGTTATACCCAAGTCGGTCAGTGGATCAACTTGGGTATAACCAGCCTGCCCCATAGATGGTTCGAATCCCAGCTGGTCCCTGCTTTACTGGCCAAGATTTGATACATACATATATAGCTGGCTTTAACGCAGCAGTTCAGCCTAAAACTAGCTATCTCTAAATCTACCTGCAGCCACCTTCTAAGACTAACCTATCTAACCTTGTAAAGCAAAAATCACTATACATAGTATGCTTTTCTGCAGGAGACAGCCGACAACGGCTGGGAAGTGACGTCACCCATAGACTTACTATGGGGCTTCCACCTGCACACTCCCACACATAGAAGCTGCAGCTGACAGCTCAGCATGGGACCGAAGCGGCTTCAGAAAAGGTATGTATAGCGATTTCTTCTTTACAGGGCTAGATAGGTTAGTCTTAGAATGTGGCAGCGGGTAGATTTAGAGTTAGTTTCAAGCTGAATTTCTACTTTAATTCCTATGTACAAGGAAAAGAGAGTGGGACATAGGGGACAGTGGCTGATGTTGGCCCCATAATGTTCACACCCTAAAATGGCTGGACTATACCGGTACAGGTAAACGATGATAGACAAAATATATAAAAGAAGTTTATTACAAAAAGGAAATACATGGTATACAAATTAAAATGCAAAAACAGAAATTCAAAGATCACCAAAGAATATCTGAAAATTACAAAGTATTGACTGGTCTGGTTCTCGACTAGTTTCGCGATATTATCGCTTCCTCAGGAGGACCAATCTATAAGACAAATAATATAATGCAATACAAGCAAAAACATTATACAGTACACTACAAGTAGTGATCGTAAAAACAGCATGTAGAAAAGGGAGAAAATAAAACATAATTACTAGTTCGGCTTACCCTATAATTGGGTGATCGTGTGCGGCACCGGGGCGCCCAAACAACTCTCCCCCGCGGCGGACAAGGGGGATAGTTTAGAGCCCTCTAAAAAAAGCATAGCATAAGTGGGGGGCCACAAAAATAGCTGATGAAGGGATACAATGGATTTAGCCAAACACATGTTGAGGGGGCGGAAGGGGAAGGGAAGGGAGGGCCAAGGGGAAAAGGGGGAAGGAAACTGGGGGGAAGGGGAAGGGGGAGGGGGGGAAAGGAGGGAGGGAAAAAGAGCCATCTATGGGGACTAAGTCCCGTTTGTGTTTACCAACACCTTAATGGATTGGGTGGCAATTTACTGCCACTCTTATTTCTTTTACACATACTGCTATTTATTTATTACCATTTTTTGTCATGATGTTTAATGTTTTTGTTTATTTTGTTCGGCTGACCCTAGGTGCCCTGTGTGGTCCGTGGCTGCCTGTGCGTTTCCAAGCGGCGGACATGTGTTTCTCCTGGCAGGAGAAGACGCCCTGGTGTTCGTCTCCTGCTTGTCCTTGCGTAGCCCAGGGTTTCCTACCCACGGGCTCGCCTTGAACGCGCTTGCGCGGTAGCGCGGTCCGCGCACCTGCGCAGTGCGGAGAAACTGACCCGGTGACGTCAGACGCTTGCCGGCCGGCAGCGTCTTGGGCGTCTCCGGGTTGGGGAGCTCACTTAATGGGCCCTCGGGCCTGTGAGTGAGCATCTGAGCTCTCCCCATGATAGACTGCTGACGTGGGGCTGGGTTGGAAGGGAGGCCTTCAACACCTCACTGGTGTACATCTATAGGTACGTTATGCTCTCTTACCTTGGATATTATCCTCTACCCGACGCTATCTATTCTAGATACCTTCACTTGGATTTTATCCTGTATCTCATGTTACATTTGATACTATTTATTGACAGACTGCCATGCAACCCTGTGGTTATCTACCCTTAGTGGTGGACTTCCACACATTGTATCCTCCATGATGCCCCAGTGTTTGGAATTGGTTGGCTCTCCTGCTCATTACGGGCCACCCGACCCCCACGCCATCGCAAGTCTCTTCGTGGCTAGCATATGTATTACCCTTCGTTCCAACCATTATGGTGAGCCACATTACATGTTCCTATTGTTTATTAGCCTAGTGTAATCCCTCTTGTTTGCTCCCCTTTCCCCCCCTCCCTCTATCTTCCCTGTCCCTGTGTTTTGTCTGTTCTTCCTCACCCTGTCCCCCACCCCCTTCTTCCCTTCCCTCCACTACCCCCTCCCCCGGTGTCCCTCCCAGTCCCCCCCCCTTCCCCTTCCCATGTTCCATTACCCTTACCCTCCTTCCCTCCTCCCTCCCCGCCCACCCTTTCCCTCCCCCTTTTTCCCTCCCTCCTTTCCCCCCCTCCCCCTTCCCCCCAGTTTCCTTCCCCCTTTTCCCCTTGGCCCTCCCTTCCCTTCCCCTTCTGCCCCCTCAACATGTGTTTGGCTAAATCCATTGTATCCCTTCATCAGCTATTTTTGTGGCCCCCCACTTATGCTATGCTTTTTTTTTAGAGGGCTCTAAACTATCCCCCTTGTCCGCCGCGGGGGAGAGTTGTTTGGGCGCCCCGGTGCCGCACACGATCACCCAATTATAGGGTAAGCCGAACTAGTAATTATGTTTTATTTTCTCCCTTTTCTACATGCTGTTTTTACGATCACTACTTGTAGTGTACTGTATAATGTTTTTGCTTGTATTGCATTATATTATTTGTCTTATAGATTGGTCCTCCTGAGGAAGCGATAATATCGCGAAACTAGTCGAGAACCAGACCAGTCAATACTTTGTAATTTTCAGATATTCTTTGGTGATCTTTGAATTTCTGTTTTTGCATTTTAATTTGTATACCATGTATTTCCTTTTTGTAATAAACTTCTTTTATATATTTTGTCTATCATCGTTTACCTGTACCGGTATAGTCCAGCCATTTTAGGGTGTGAACATTATGGGGCCAACATCAGCCACTGTCCCCTATGTCCCACTCTCTTTTCCTTGTACATATTAATTTGGATGATGGTACGGTTTAAATTTTATTACCCTTATTATTTGAGGCTATACTCACAATTTGTACTTTAATTCCTACATTATCATACCTCAAGCGCCCAAGAATGTTTAAACCCCTAATAATCTGAGGACTGAGCTGACAGTGATAAGCAGACAGATATGGTCTTCTGTTCTTCGAGCAACTAGGGAAATGTGCATACTTTTGGATCTTCGGAAAAGATACGTTTTTCTCTCTTCTTAGAAAAAGTTAACATTGAATGAGGCAGTTCGAGACTCCAGCTAAAATATTTTATTTAATTTTGAATATGGCTGGGGAAGATTAGCAAATCTATTTGGGAGATTCCTCTTCACTTCCTGTCAGTAATCAAGAAACCTGTAAGAAATGGTAACACTTCCCCACTCTATTAAAAAAAAAAAAAGAAAAGAAAAGATTTTGCCTATATTTGGGCTTGCAATAGTTATTATCTTTAAATATTGCATCTCATAAAATATGTAAACCTTTTTTTTTTTCATAGGAATAGTACCACATTCCATTAGACAGTATATCTTCGAAAAGGCATAACAATTAGAGCTAAGCTTTCTTTGGTTGAAATACATTGTGCTGTCATCCATTTGCTACAAAATGAAGAAAGGTTTGTAAAATCGCATCACATAACCCCTCTGCCCAAGAGTCCACTTTTGTACTTACTGCACCACATGCTTTGTCAGGTGTGATGCATTGATGGTGAAATGAACCTAAACTGTGAAATCTAGTGAGAAGGTGTAATCTTGTTTTTGAAGAGACTAGTCTCTAATGTCTGCATTAGAATTCACACACATGTAATTCTTTTTTCTGCTTTGCACATGTGTGTCTTCAGATTTGCAGCATGTTTCCAACGGACAATTGTCATGCCTTGGAATGAGTAGTAATGGATGTATCATAAGCCATTTTGTGTGATTTTCTGTATTACAGGTTCAGAACAGTTTTTCATACTACCAGTTTCTTATGCTGTACACATTATGACAGTTAAAATATTTACATTGAATAGTCCATTGAAAAAATAAAACTTTTGAAATTCCAGGCGAATTAAGAGGTCGGGCCAAACTGATACACTCGGTTGTCTTACTTGACCCCTTTTTTTGCATGTAAGCGTTAATGATAAAAATTGTATATTTAGAAATGCCATCAACAAGAGTACTGTGTGCTTCACACTCAGGCCAGGACTACAAATGTTAGTATGGCATCAATGCAAATCAAAGTTACATTGCCAGTTACTGCAATGTCTATTTTGGCAGTTAGATGCAAAAAAAATTGCACAATCATAATAGTTATAACTACCATTTAATAAAACAAATCCAGAATAATAAGATTGGATGATCTTCAGTTGAAAGGCCTTTCTTAATTTGGACATTAAGAAAATGTGATCTGGGTATGTGCAGGTGCCAATAGCCAATGCTTTGTTACCCAGCATACATTTTCAGATTTCTGGCTACAAAATATTTGTTGGTCTCAAATTTAGTTGGAACCAATAAATAGATAATTTGTAATTCCATTTAGTTCACCACATAATTGTTGACAGGTAAAGCCTTAAAAAAAAAAAAAAAAAAAGTAGCTAAATTCCCTTGATTTTTGTACTGTAAGAAGGTCTTTCCTAGGGGTTGTACTCAAGAAAGTACAACAATATGTTGTTTGGTGGATGTGCTTGGAGCCCTCCAAGTTCTTGTTAGCCCTGGCTGCAATGAACATATATGGTTTCCACAGTGGCGTCACTAGGGTTGGTGTCACCCAGTGCGGTAAAACATGGTGTCACCCCCCCAACCCACCAAGTATAGTCGTCTCTCAATACAGACCCCCCTTCACTAAGTATAGACCCCCCTCCATCAGTACACACTCCTCCTCAGGACAAATCACCCCCCTCCATCAGTACAGACCCCCCAGGACAAACCACCCCCCTCCATCAGTACAGACCCCCCTCAGGACAGACCACCCCCCTTCATCAGTACAGACCTCCCTCAGGACAAACTACCCCCCTCCATCAGTACAGACCCCCCTCAGGACAAACCACCCCTCTCCATGAGTGCAGAACCTCCCTCAGTGCAGAACCCCCTCAGTGCAAACCCACCTCAGTGCAGGACACAGCCTCAGTGCAGACCCCCCTTCAGTGCAGACCCCCCTCAGTGCAGACCCCCCTCAGTGCAAACCCCCTTCAGTGCAAACCCCCCTCAGTGCAACCAGATCCCCCTTCAGTGCAGACCCCCCTCAGTCCAAACCCCCCTTAATGCAGACCACCCTCAGTGCAAACCCCCTCAATGCAGGATAAACCACCCCCCCAATAAGTGCAGACCCCTCTCAGGATACTCCCCCCCCAATAAGTGCTGACACCCCCTCGAGATAACCCCCCTCCATCAATGCAGACCCTCTCAGGATACCCACCCTCCATCTGTGCAGAGACTCCCCTCAGGTTAAACCCCCCCTTGGCCAGTGCAGACTCCCCTCAGGATAACCTCCCCCCTCGGTCAGTGCAGACCCCCCTCCCCTCCCCTCATGCACCTGGACGGCAGGCAGGGGAAGATTTAGTGTTCAACCGCCCGTAGAGTTGCTCAGACTGTCACTCTCCGGGTGGCCGTGGCGCGCTTCTGTATAATGAAAGGAGGCAGCAGGAGTGAGAAGGCTCACTCAGGGCGAACATGCCTGGCTGAAGAGCCCAGCCTCCAGGACCCTCCACCTCCCTCAAGATGGTGTCACCCGGGTGCAGGCCGCACCCCCTGCCCCCCCCAAGCGACGCCACTGGGTTTCCATACACATTAAAAAGATACAGCTGCAAAGTGAAGCATAATTCTCATAGAACAGTCAATTCCATGTCGCAACCCTTATTTATTTGCGCATCATATTGCTGTGACCTCTCGCCAAAAGGCATAATGCCTTGCCCTCATTTCAGTAGACATATAGTTAATAGTGCACGCCTGTAAAGCAACCAATACTATTGTATACAAAGCCTTGTGACAAATTGCACTTCCGTGTATGAGAAAAATGTAAGATTTTAAAGTATGTTTGTCACCATATTCTCTGTTCCTCAGATTTCCAGACCTAAAGTATCTATTCTAGAGCATTTCTGGATGCTGTGTATGAACGCATTGCATTTTGTGGATTTCATTATTGATTTCAGGCACTGAGGACAATTGGCCCTTTTAATTATTTTGCAATGAGCTCCTTACTTTAATTTTGTCTTTTGTAATGGGGAACACTTTTTTTGAAGTATTTATTGGCAGTGAATGGGTTTCTTCCCAGGGGTGTCTGTTCTGTAAATATGAAAAGCTTCTGTCTCGAGTAGTGAAGTTACGACTTTTGTCTCTTTTGAGATCTGTCAGTCAACTGCCTTTAAAGGCCAGACAGTCAATAACGCTTTAGTGTGAAGACTGCCATACACAGTTCAGTTTTTTCAATTGATTCACACATCCATGCTAAACATCATGGTTTGAAGAATTTATACTAGCAGCTATTGTAATCATACAACTGTGTGTGTAGCCAAAAATGTTTAAACATAGCAGGTAACATATACCTTTTTTTTTGCTATTTCTGGCCTGTTGGGGAGATTCACCCTAACTTTCTGTATTGAAGACACACCTGGAAGTGAAAGGCAAAGCCAATGTAAGGCAACACCTTCTCTTACTCTAGGTTCACACGCAATGCGTTTTTAGTGCGTTTTGCCGTTTTCAGAAAGGCACTACAGTCCATTTAACATGGTTTCCTATGGTACAAGTTCACATCTATGCGTTTTGCGGCTGGTGCGTTTTTGGAAAGGGTCGGGGACTTTTTTTCCGCGTTTTGCGTGTAATAGACTTCAATAGAATCACACCACAAATGCAAGTGTTGTGTTTGTGATGCAATTTTTAATGTGTTATGCGTTTTGCAGGGTTTTTTTTTCCATTTCAAAGACTATATATATTTGGTTGCTCGGGAGGGGGAGGGAAGCTGGCTGCCATGTCCTTAACAACCGATGAGTCATCAGCTGTCAGCGGGCTTCTCAGCTGAAAGCCAAATGTAAAAAAACAAAAAAAATTAGCAAAAAATAAATAGCGTGGAGTTTCCCCCACACCAGCCTGCATGCCCTCAACATGGGTGCACCAAAGCACCTCCCCCCCCCCATGTTGATGAGGATAAGGGCCTCTTCCCAACAACCTTGGCCGGTGGTTGTCAGGGTCGGCGGGCGGGGGGCTTATCGGAATCTGGAAGCCCCCATTTACAAGGGGGCCCGCAGATTCCACCCCCCACTATGTGAATGGGTATCGGGTACATTGTACTCCTACCTATTCATCAAAAGAACTGTTAAGTGTTAACAAAATACAAGAGCCGGTTTTTGACAAGTCCTTAAATCAGAAGTGCGGAGCCGTCATCTCCCGGTGCTGTCTTCTTCTTGTGCTGTCTTCTTCCTTGCCGCCACTGTCTTCTTCATCGCCGCCGGTTACCCACTAAAAAAACAAAAAAAGCCAGTCTTCTCCTGAAGCTGTCTTCCTCCGTTATGATGTCCCCCGCTGTACGGCACCTCTTATATAGCCATGGGGAGTGGTCATCCAATGACGTCGCGTCAGAGAGCCCCTCCCAAAGCACCCCCCCATGTTGAGGGCATGCGGCCTGGTATGGTTCAGGAGGGGGGGGGGGCGCACGCTCGTCCCCTTCCTTTCCTGACCTACCAGGCTGTATGCTCGGATAAGGGTCTGGTATGGATTTTGGGAGGAACCCCACGCGTGGTGGGTTCCCACTGAATCCATACTAGACCCAAAGGGCCTGGTATGGTCCTCAAGTTTTTATGCCAGCATTTTTTTTTTTTTACATTCAGCTTTCAGTGAGGAAGCCCGCTGACAGCTGATGACTCATCAGTTGTTAAGGATGCGGCGGCTAGCTTCCCGGCCCCCTCCTTAGCAACCAGCTATATACAGTGTGTTTACAGTGCGTTTAAAGAGAAAAAAAACGTAAACCGCAAAATGCATGAAAACTGCATGCAAAAACGCATATAAAACGTGGGTTTAAAAATACAAAACGCACTGCAAAATGTGCCTGAAAACGCATCACTTAAGCAGGATATAAACATTCAGTTTTTTCTGTTCAACCAGTGGGTTGAATGCATTTTTTTTTTTTTTTTACAGATTCCTCATCAACACAATCAATAGGATTGATTTACTAAAGGCTGTGCACTGCAAGTGCAGTTGCTCAAAGATCTAAGGGGAACATGCAAGGAAAATAAAATTGCTTGCAGATGATTGGATGATAGAAATCAGCAGAGCTTCCCCTCAATTTAGAGCTTCCCATCCAGATCTAGGGCACAGTATATTTGCCTTTATTAAATCAACCTCATAGTGTGATTTTGGGATTGCTCCCGCTAAACCATTGCATTCTGACAGAGGGGAACTACCCCCCCCCCATAGCAGTATACAGAAATTAGCCCCATCATCTGAAAGTGATGATCGAATGCTGTTTTTCCAGCATGATCATTCAACCAAAGCCTGTTGAACAGTCAGCCGTGCACGCGTAGCAGAAGTCAGACGGTTCCTGCTGAAATAGCTGATGTTCGGTGAGTGTATACCTTGCTTTGCCTGGTTCACACCTATGCATTTTTAGTGCTTTTTGCATTTTGCAGATTTGCACTACAGAACGTACCCCATAGGAAACCATGTTAAATGGACTGTAGTGGAAATCTACAAAATGCAAAAAGGACTAAAAATGCATAGGTATGAACTAGGCCTTAGACAGTGGCTCACCTCCCGTTCTGGGGAAACCTGGAAAACGTTGAATTTGCCATCTCTTTCTGTACTTATGACAATGGTCACTGGGAAAAACAGAGACTGTGAATCTCCCTGGCAGGGACACAGACCGCAACAAAATCCTTATAGGGGCTCAAACTGTTATTTATGCTATCCAAGCAAAATAAAAAGATTTTGTTTCAGATCAACTTTTTAATGGGTAGTTATGTGTAAAACTTTGGTGACCCTGGTCAAAGTACATATTTTGTTCCTTTTTTATTTTGTAGAAAGATGGGAGGAGGCCAAACATTACATATTTCAGCAAATATTTATATGCAGTTATTGGTTTTGCAATTTTAAAAGATTGAAAAAATAGAATAAGAAATGTTACATGTGCAAATCCCAATACTAAATAAGACTCTACTGACAGAACTCAGTCTCCATACTAGAAGTCAGCTAACAATCTTTCTGTGCCAGCATTAGTTCTTTTCCCACTCTTCCATGCAGAGCATTTCAAGTTTACAAATATTAAGTCAGTTTGCATACGCTGCATGTTTGAAGTCTGACAACAGATTTTTTTAAGTAATATTTAAACTGGGTTGGTGAAGGCCATTCCAATTATTAATGAAGGCCCCTTGAGCCCATAGGGAAAGGGAGCCTTGACTGCAGGGTGCAAGGCTCAGTGACTGGGCATGAACATAAGCAAAAGTTCAAGCGGCTTTAAGACCATTGGATTTTTGGGAACGGGGTGAGGGGACAGGGCCTGAACTTTGTAAAAGGTCTAGTCTGATGTAAAATCTCCACTTGCCTGTGCAATAGCAGCTTCAGAAGTGTGGCCCGCCCACCCTAATTTTTTTAAAGTTAGTTGTCAAAGCTTTCTCTGCAGTTTTACCTTGCCAGCGTTAAAGGTTTCCTTTAATGGGCTAAGCCCTTGAGTGGAATTTTGATCAGTATAACGTCTGTCTGGCACACATGGTATTGACAGGCCTTTTAGACGTTTTAAGAGCTTCTCACAGTAGAACTGTGACTGGCACTGGCTAAGTGTTTTATATTGGAAATTGCTTATGTTGGAAATTTCAATAAAGATATGGCCTTGCCCTTTCCAACTTAACCTGTCGTTTTTTGGGCAAGGTTTTGGTCAACATGGTTGTGGTTTAAGAGCCCTTTCACACTGCCAGCGGGCCACGGTAGCGGTAAAGCACTGCTAGTTTTAGCGGTGCTTTACTGACGTTTTGGCTGCACTTTTCGGCTGCTAGTGGGGTGCTTTTAACCCACGCTAGGGGTTAAATGCGCCTGAAAAGCACCGCAGCCAAAGCACTTTGCAGGCGCTTTGACAGCGGTGCCCATTCATTTCAGTGGGCAAGGGTGGTGGAAGAGCGGTGTATACACAACTTTTAAACCATCCAAAGATGCTGCTTGCAGGACGTTTTCTAATGTCCTGCAAGTGCACCGCCCCTGTGTGAAAGCACTTAGGCTTTCACACTGGGGCTGCAGGGGAGGCATTTTTCAGGCACTATTTTTAGCCCTTTAGAGCCTGAAAAACGCCTCCAGTGTGAAAGGGTTCTGAGCCTATACTCCTCAGAAGTCAAGCCCAATTACAAAGAATGTTTTATAAACAGAAGGGAAGGGCTAAAACCTTTGTCAGGATTATGTTCAAGTTAGTGAGATTTTCTTCTCTTTCCTAGAACAGGAAGTGATCACAATCTGTCCTACAGGAACACAAAGGACAATAAACACAGTATTTATAGAGTGGGGAAGGTTTAGAACTCCTGTCAGGTTTTTTTAATGTTGTCATTGGGGGAGACTGGCCTAATTTTTACAGTAAGTGAAGATGAATCTGGCCTAATTTTTACAGTAAGGCCTTACAGTAGCCCTAATTTTTACAGTAAGTGAAGATGAATCTTCATCAGGGCAACTAACAAACAATAAAAACCCAACAAAGGTTTTACTGTTTCCTAACTCTACCTAAACTAAAAAAGAGTTTTTCTGAAGTTGGACTTTTTCGTGTTTGGATATCGTTCATGTTGGATTATAAAATATGTATTAAATAATTGTCTCATTGTAATATCCATGCTGTTTAAGTGACTATTCCTACTGTAATACAGTAAGTTCCAAAATCTGTTGAAATAATTTTGATGCATCTTCAAAGGAGATAGCAATAAAGCTAGATCTTGACCTAAGATGATCTCTTTGTGAAATGTGCTCTTTTGTTTAGAGTGAATGTCTGAAATATGTGTTTTTCTGTAGGATGAATGTCTCTGGAATATGTGGCTGAAAGTGTGTGATTGTCTGTGTTACAGTTGTCAGCACTGTACTGTTGAATGCAGCAGTACTGTGAGCCCTGGCCAGCATGACAACACACCCCCCATAGCTTGTGTCTGGGATTGAACATTCACAGCTGATATTCAGCCTAGAAGAAGAGCTCCATCTGGTGGGTGAGTGACTTTTCAGCTGGGAATACTGTAGAGTTGGATTGAAGGTTAGTAATGCAGTGAAATTAGTTTTTTCCTACTGATATTGCGCAATGTAATAATACTTTTTTCAAACATGGAGTTATGCTTTAATTTAAATGTAACATGCATGTAACTTGAACTTGTGGCGATTTAATTACCATTATTGTCAGAAGTATGAAATTTGTATCATTACATATATAGTGTATTGTTGGAGATCCTCGCGCATTGGCATTGCAAATTTTAAAATGACTAGACTCATTGCAGTTATAAGATCAGGCACGTGTATAGCAATAGTGGTATCTGCCTGCTATTACTCTTCCCAGGCTTTTTAGTCATAGTGTATGTTGAAAGGTTGGTTAACATTCACATATGAGCATTCTTGCATTTCCCAAGCGGTGATGGATCACTGACTGGCTCTTTGTTTCTAAAAGTCACTACACTGTCCCCTAGTGATGGATAGCAGTGCTCTGCAGTTTCTCCCGACCTCTACAAAATCTAACAATGAAAGTTTTTAGAGGTCACCATAGTGCTTGTATTATAAAAAGCATTTCTAGTTTTTATATTGCTATGTGCTAAAAAAGCAAATTACCTCAGATGACCTCAATCATTTCTATTCATTAATAACCCTTTGTAGAGTCCAATATTTTTTTACAACTTCATAAATTACACTTGAATTATACACTACATTACATTTTATCAGTGGACCCTCCATTCAAGAATGAAAAGTTCCAGTACTTGAAGGTTTCAACACCAAATAGTTGCTGACATTCGAGAACATACGAACAGCGCCTTTCCTTATTTTAGGGGTTTATTCCCTATGCATCTGGTAGTAACAGGGGTAACAGCTAAAAACATTGTGTGCAAAGTTGCCTGGTCTTCCAGCCTTCAGACACCAGGACCTAATTCACTTTGTCAACCCCACTCCAAAGGTCTCCTGTGCTGTAGTGCAATTTTTCTTAAAGTAGACGTTCAGCCTAAAACTAAAATCTCTAAATCTACTTACAGACACAATCTAAAACTAACCTATCCAGCCCTGTAGAGCAAAATTTACTATACATACCTTTTTCTGAAGCCACTCCTGCTGGTCCCACACTGAGCTGTCAGCAGCAGCTTTTGTGTGTGGGAGTGTAGCCGACAATGGAAGTAACTCTATGGGTGACGTCACTTCCCGGGCATTTCCCAGTCGTTGTCGGTTGTCTCTTGTACAGAGCTTCTGACACTGGAGACCAGACTGGAGCAGCTTCAGAAAAAGCATGTATAGCGATTTTTCTCTTTACAGGGCTAGATAGGTTAGTCTTAGATTGTGCCTGCAAGTAGATTTAGAGATTTTAGTTTTAGGCTGAACTTCCACTTTAACTCCTATGAAATCATTTATCAAATGAAAAAAGTGAGTATTACTGGTTCAGTACATACTGCAGATGTTTCATGTAAGGAAAATTTACTATCAACAGCTACAGGTAGGTTCATGCCAGATATTGAAAAACCAGGAAGTCTCTCCAGTTAGCCACCAAGCTCAGAATTAGTCTATACTGTTGTTCTCTCTAATAGTGTGTGTGACATTTTCTTGCTGTATATGACTGCCCCGGACGTAAGGAGAAGTTTAATCTCTTCTTTATTGGGCTCTAATGTATATCATTTTTCTGACTGATATGTCTTGTAACTTTACTTTCTGGTAGAAACCCTCCTTTTTATGCATCATTTACTAAAGCCTTTTATGCTCTCTACTGCTGTTTTTTGCACTATTGGGCTCAAACCTTCCCGTCATCTCTTTGGCTAGGATGCAGCAATCAGAGAAATGCGTGCACTGGAGCGCACAGTTGAGCAACCTAACCAGCAGCATTTTCCATTTGTGTTGTGAATTAGCGGCAGCCAATGACAGCTCAGAGCAGCTGAGGCATTTCGTCACTTTCAACTTCATCACAGGGGGTTACAGGACCCCCACGCGACGTCACAGGGGGTCACAGGACCCCCACATAACATCACACGACCCCTTGTGATGAAGTCAGAAGTGACAAAACACATCGGGGTGTGTCCACGCAGCGACCAATACTTACATCAGAACCAGAAGTACTGTAGAGGAGTAACCTAGGAGTATGTCTTGACTTTCATTATTTCCTTATTCAGTAAAGGCATCTTATACCTGTTATCCTTTTTGCTATAACAAGTGGTGTCAGCAGATCAAACAGATGCTGTGCTTGGGAGCCTAAAAAGCTGTCATAGTGATAGCGTTACAATCAAATCTGGACCAGGGTTTACAATTTGTACTTGCCATCTGATATTACAGTTGTCCAGCAGGGCATAAAAAAGATTACCCCCAGTGGTGATATCTAACAGGTTCACATTTTCTCATTGATTTTCAAAGTACTTAATTGTAGCTGCTTCTGTTCTTTGAAGAGAGAACTAAAATATCCCTCATGCAGATTGCCGCATAAGCAAATTGATGGTGAGAAGTCACAACCTGATGTTTCTGTACACCACCTGCAGTGACAGTGGTCACATAACCATACCATTTTATAACCTCCAAATCAGTACATCTTAGCAGGTCTGAGAGTATTCTTGGGGAGGTGTGGTAACTCCTCTTCCTTAAATATGCACTAATGTCTGGCACTAACAGAGGGGCGGTCGTCTTCTGGCTATAGACATTCTACTGATTCGGGACAAGCTAGTTTGCTAGTTTGGTATGCAAAGTTGAGTTTCAGATTTCAGTCAGAATTTTCGGCATCAGCGGCCATTTGTGACCCCACTTTTTCCTTTTTTCTGTCTCACAGCAGAGGTGTTTTTTTCTGTTTTGCAAATAGTTTTTTTCTCTGCAGTAGTTATGATGTACTCTATCACCTCCACCTGCGAAATCTGACACACAGATGGCTAAAATTTCCCTTTCTGACATTGATCCTCCACAGGATTCTTGTTGAATGCAGAGTCCCTCTTTTCTTCAAAAGAGGAGACTCTGTCAGCCTAATTTCAGTCAACAGTTGTTTCTGTCTAACTATAGAAAACAGTATTTTAAAGAGATTCTCTGGCTTCCAGGTCCATATTTTCTAAGTGGATTCGACAGGTTGTTGTGGAGGCCTATAGGTGGCGAGATAGGGTTCTCTTTTCACATTTCAGCCCAATCCATTGAGTCAGTGAGTGCTTCAGGAGTTTTTCATCATCAGGCCTCTGTGTCTCAAATCTATATGACTTGCGACTTGGCCTTCTGATATATGTTCTCTACATTCTGTTTGGTCATTATGTCTGCCTCAGCAGATGCTGACTGTGTTAAAAGATTCTGCAAGTGGCTGTTTATTGCACTAGACTTCTGTTTTACAATGGATTTCTCTTGTTGGGCTGGTTCACCTGTGTTTGTGTTGGTGTGCTTGCCCCTCTGTTGGACTACTTTTTGGCCGCTTAAATATTAATAAACTGTGTCCCTCAATGGACAAGAGAGAAAATAGGAATTTGTACACTTTAAAACCCCTTTAGGGGAAGTATAGTGTATTCTCTTTTTTGAGTTGTTATTGCAGTTTATCTTAAACTAATTTATTATGTGGCTTTTATATTTTCCATGCATTCTGTTTTTTTGCTCTTCTATTAAAGGCGAAGTACAACCAAAGCTTGTTTGGCTGTACTTCTCCTGCGGGTCAGTTCAGTTCAGAGTGCAGTTCGTTTTTCACTCCTGTGACCCGTTTTCAGCAGAGAATGGGCTGAAGTCCGCTCTCTGCTGATGTCACAGAGTCAGTCCAGGCTCAGGGTCATAATGACCATGGAGTCAGGATCCGCCTAGATCCCTGGACTGACACCTGGCTCAGCCTCTCAGCGAGCCGCTGAGAGTCTGAGCCGGCTGCTCCTGCCACTCCACAGCTCAGTTCTTCATTGAGCGAGGAGGGGACAGAACAGAGATTGACAGTCCCCAGCTCTCTGCTTGGGGAGCTGTGAGAACCGAGTGATCGGCGATGTTCCATGGCTCGGTTCTCAGTGTAGAGGCGCTGGGGGACAGATGCAGCATTGGCAAGTATGAATAATAATAAAAAAAAACATACTTTTTTTTAAATATACTGCTTAATAACTGCTGAAGTAAAATAGCAACACAAAGGGTTGATTTACAAAAACTGGAAAGCACAAAATCTGGTGCAGCTGTGCATGGTAGCCAATCAGCTTCTAACTTCAGCTTGTTCAATAAGCTTTGACAAATCAAAAACCTGGAAGTTGGTTGGTTTCTATGCAGAGCCGTATTTTGCCATCTCCAGTTTTAGTAAATCAACTCCTGAGAGAGTGTATTGTTTTATTTGAGTTGACCTACTCATTGACTTGCATTGTAAAAAGAAAACATAAAGCACAACCATTGTAAAGCACAGGTAGGAAGCAGACCCTTTTGTATAAAATGAGAAAATATGACTGTACCCATATGCACATATACAGGTGCATCTCAAAAAATTAGAATATCATCAAAAAGTTAATTTATTTCAGTAATTAAATTCAAAAAGTGAAACTCATATATTATTTAGATTCATTACACACAGAGTAATATATTTCAAGCGTTTTCTTTTCATTTTGATGATTATGGCTTACAGCTAGTGAAAACCCAAAATTCAGTATTTTAGGAAATTAGCATATTATATAAGACCAATAAAAAAAAAACATTTTTAATACAGAAATGTTGGCTTACTGAAAAGTATGTCCATGTACAGTATAGTAAGTACTCTATACTTTGTCGGGGCTCCTTTTGCGTGAATTACTGCATTAATGCTGTGTGGCATGGAGGCGATCAGCCTGTGGCACTGCTGAGGTGTTATGGAAGCCCAGAATGCTTTGATAGCAGCTTTCAGCTCGTCTGCATTGTTGGGTCTTGGGTCTGGTGTCTCATCTTCCTCTTGACAATGCCCCACAGATTCTCTATGGGGTTTAGGTCAGGCAAGTTTGCTGGCCAACCAAGCACAGTGATACCATGATCATTAAACCAGCTATTGGTACTTTAGGCAATGCGGGTAGGTGCCACAGTCTGCTGGAAAATGAAATCAGCATCTAGAATCTAGCATCTAGCTCTAGAATTTCCTGGTAGAGGGCTGTGCAGACTTTGGATTTGATAAGACACCGTGGACCAACACCAGCAGGTGACTTGGCTCCCCAAATCATCACTGACTATGGAAACTTCACACTGGACCTCAAGCAACTTGGTATCTGTGCCTCTCCTTCTGTGCCTTCCTCCAGACTCTGGGACCTTGATTACCAAATGAAATGGAAAATTTTCTTTCCTCCGAAAAGAGGACTTTGGACCACTGAGCAACAGTCCTGTCCTTTTTCTCCTTACTTGGGTAAGACTCTTCTGAGGTTGTCTCTGGTTCAGGAGTGGCTTGACACAAGGAATGTGACTGTTGTAGCCCATGTCCTGGATACGTCTGTGTGTGGTGGCTCTTGAAGCACCAACACCAGCCGTAGTCCACTCCTTTTGAATATCCCCAAAATTCTTAAATGGCCTTTGCTTCACAATCCTTTCAAGGCTGCCGTTTTCCCTGTTGCTTGTGAAGCTTTTTCTACCAAACTTTTACCTTCCACTCAACTTTCCAATATTATGCTTGGAAGCAGACCATTTAAAGGCTCAAGAAACCTTTACAGGTGTTTTGAGTTAATTAGCTGATTAAAGTGTGACATCACAAGTCTACAACAGGGGTCTCCAAACTACGGTCCTCCAGTTGTTCAGGTACTACAATTCCCAGCATTCCTAGTCATGTCTGTGAATGTTAGAGTTTTACATTTCCTCATGGGACGTGTAGTCCCGCAACAGCTGGAGGGCCTTAGTTTGGAGATCCCTGGTCTACAATATTGAACTTTTTCACAATATTCTAATTTTCTGAGATACTGAATTTTGGGTTTTCACTAGCTGTAAGCCATAATCAAAATTAAAAGAAAATACTTGAAATACTTGAAATATACCACTATCTGTAATAAATCTATATAATATATGAGTTTCACTTTTTGAATTGAATTACTGAAATAAATTAACTTTTTGATGATATTCTAATTTTTGGAAACGCAACTATAGTTAGACATTATACAGGTTTTTTTTTAAGATTAAAACACATGAGGCTCAATTCACACAGCTAGCACCCTGGTATAAGGATACTTTTTAAAAAAAAAAAGTGTTTATTTAATTTTTTTTCATAATTTAACATACAAAACAAAGTGGAACAATCGCCATCTAAACCAAAGTGAAGGCTTTAATGTTGGCTATGCAGAGCCCCGCAATAGTAAGGAACAGAATAATACATATTATACCATCCACAAAGTATCGCAGCACAACCGTTAATATATCTAGACAGAATCAACTGTACAGTACACATGGGCAATCCATATCGACCAATAACAAAAGGAAAAAGCAGATGCAAAACATAACTACCACACATACTACCATCACTCAGGGATAAGGATACTTATCTGATGCAGAAAAATACCCGTCGGTCTGCCAGAAATGCACGCAGTTCAGTCCTGTGTGGGCTGACAACACACAGCATTTTGGTGACAGAATGATGTCAGCCCTGCCCAGTTGTTTTTTGCTAAACTACTCAAACACTCCCACTTCCATCATCTCAACAATACAGACACTAATTATTTTGTAATTCTAGCTAAGAACTAGGAGGGCTAATTAGGCTTTGATATAACACAGAATATGTAGACAACACACAGTTCAGCTCTTAATTTCCAATATGATCAACAGGTATTTTGTGCACTTATGAGACGGATATAATACAATGATTTTAATAGTATATTTAACAGACCAAATAGGAGAAGTTTTTTGTTAGGGTTTCAATACACTGCACATCACGTTCAGCGTATGAAATGTTCAGTAAGCTGTCTGACTTCAGTCTTACAATAGCAGATGGTCAAAGATTACAAACATACTAAAAAAGCATGCTTGTAGACTTGGGACATGCTGCTGAAGACAATCAGGAACAGGACTTGTTGCAGAAGACTGCTAGAAAACATCGCCATTACAACCCCTTTACAAATAATGCTCCCACATTTGTGTTCCCTACCAGCCACATAAAATTTGACTATCCATTTTCCACAACAATATAACAAGTGTTTGGCACAAAGGTTAAAAGCAATAATCCACATAAATGACAATATTATGCATATAAATGGTGAACTGGAACAAGGGATAAGAAAAGATAATAGTCCATGATGGTGTGCATAAAGTCGATGATGGGGTATAAAGCCCACATTCACGGCAGCCTTCCAGTGGGGATGGAAACCATATTCCCAAAAAGTACTGTAAGAAACAAAGAAAGGAGGCGCCTCTGGGTGCAGACTTAAAAACAATTTGAGTCGGCTGAGTCGGCTTGCTGACTCAGGAAACGCGTTGCATGTGTGTGACGTCATCGCCCCTCGCCTGGATTGCTGTTTGCATTCCAAGCCTCATTTTGGTACTCCTCCATCATTGCTGGCCGGTGGACACAGTGCATCTGAAAGACCAGTCTGATTACACATCCATGGCAGGGATGATCGACCTCACGGACCCCTCCAGTTACATCTGGGACTCTCATATACCTTTTTAACTCAACACAAATGTGAGTGCAATCTCTGTTGCTGCTCTTTTTATTAAAATTGTTTTTAAGTCTGCACCCAGAGGCACCTCCTTTCTTTGTTTCTTACATTTCCCACAATAAGAGACATTATAACAATTGGAGAAAAATATGTAAAAAGAGAAAAAAAGAAAAGACAGTATAGAAGTAAGAAAGAATGTGTAAAGGAAATAAACCAAACCCTTCAAATTGTACAAGTCAGTCTAATAAAAATAAACGTCTTTAATAACTTCGGCAGTTCTCTTACTGCACACACGGTACTACAGTGAGCATCTTCTCTTACTTTATCATTAGTGCAGGATCCAGCACAGAGTTGGGAGAAACATCCACAGGCATTAACTAAATCACAGGTCACATGATGCAGAGCAAAATGGGAAGTTCAGGGAGCCTTGTCATACTTTTCTAGGTTGAAAGCTGACAAGGTTTGAGTAAGCACCTAGGCAGGGAAAACACTGACTACTGGTTACTGGGGCCTGAAGGCAGTTCAATAAGTATCAAGAGCCACACACACCCTCATCACTAACTTCTTTTTAAAGTATAACTAAAGGCAAAACTTTTTTTTTCCCTTTGGTTAGAGTGGAGAGGGATTAGAACCCCTGTCAGTTTTTATTGCAAACTGTGCCCTCGTTATGGAGATTTACCCTCTGTACTGTTTACCTTTAACATTGAAAGTGAAAGTAAAGAAAATCACAAATTTTGGGTTGTTCCCAGAAAAGTAATAGAGGGGAAATGTTCTAATGAGGATGCTAGTTCTGGTGATCTGGTGTTCTCCAAGAGATTCCCCTAATTTGCAGGGATTTCCTCTCACTTCCTGTTTGGCAATGGGACATGAAGTGAAATCTCCACAAAGGGACACAAATGGCAAAAAATTTAAAATTACAGGGATTGTAACTCTCCCTTGCTCTATCCAAAATGAAAAAAAAAAAAAACGTTTTGGCTATAGTTCTTCTTTGTCATCTGATTTTCTGTGGCACTTAGAAAAATGTAAAAAGCTATCTGGATGGGATGACTTTTGATTCTGTAAACCCATTAGTGTTATTCCTTCAACCATTTCTTAGATTTTATGCTAAAAAAAAGGTTTTAGCTTTTACTAACTCCATGATCATTTTTCAAAGATTAATATAAAAATTTAAGTTCCTTTTCAATTTTTCTGGCACCTGTAAATGGCCCTTTTCTCACTTATCATTGCCACTACACTTCATTCCAGTTATTGTACTTTCAAGCTTTTCACTGACTGGAGAACATGAACTATCCATTGTATATTATAACGTTAACCACTTTAGAACCAGAGCTTTCTTTTGTTTTTCAGTAATGTACTGGATTATACATTATTTTTCTTTATTCTATCACTTCATAAAATTACATGCAATACACACATTCCAAGAATTTACTAAACTTATTTTCAGGATTGTAACTCTTTTGGTTCTTAAAATATAAGGGCAGCCCTGTGCATTGACTTCCATGGACTCATTGCTGAGTGGGATGGTCTGTCTGCTAGTATCACTTGACCAGTCCCAATGTTGTAACAAGAGAAATGTTGCCTTATAGATATATAATCAAATTATCACCTAAGAACAAAAGGTTGATTATAGCGAACTTAAGCACTGAGCTGGAGATGCCTAAAAATGCTTTGTCAAGCTTCGGGTATCTCTCTCACAAGTGGGCCGGTGAGGCAACTTGTGTAGTCGATGCTGCAGTTAACTTTTACAGTGCTGTAAGACAGCCTCTGAAGGAGGTATCTGGTGGTTGTGAGGAGGTACACATGGGAATATTTGTAGCAGAAGACACCTGCAGGTGATAGGATGCACACCATTACACGTAACTAATTAGCAGGTAATTGTCAGTATTAAGGCATTTGATACATTTGGAATTAACACTATTCCTTATTATACAGCTAGATTTACTTTGCTCTTGACCTACTTAAATTCGGAAGGTAAATTTGAATACATTTCATTTGTGTTTTAAATTCTCTTACTTAGAACCTTGAAACATTTTGTAAAATTAATTCAAAAAGTTTATTTTAATGTTGTGATAATACAGCTGTATTAAAACTTTACCATAAAACATGTTAAATAAGCACCAAGCTTTAAAACAGAAACAACAAGAAGTATGTTAGCATATTGTTATTGGATAACTCTTTATTAAATAAAATGTTGTAGAAATCACTGGCAATGGTTTTAGGGCAACCCAATAAAGTGACCTGACTCTGTGCTTCATTGCAAGTGGAAATGCACCAGTGTACTCCTGTAAGCTTTCCATACCAGGATTCGCCATCTCAGAAGCATCCATACACCAACATCTCCCAAAAATCAATGTCACCCATGATGCGTTTAAGAGCTAAATGCAGCCTTCTCCAAACAAAGGCTACTTAGTTAAACAATAATATACCTATATTATGTTCTGACACATATCAATACAACATGGCAATGAAAAAAAACCCACATCTGTCGCATACCTGTATGCAGAGCCTGAAATGATGAGTGTGGCCTTTTACACAGTTCCCATTCATGCACCCCTGGATGTTGAGATAGGGACCGCAGCAGCTAAGAAAAGGCACAATGGCCAAGGTGTTAGACACTGTGAGCAGGAACTTGGGAGTGCTTGTATCTGACGAGCACATGTACAGCTGGTGGTGCACTGTATAAACACCAAGCCCAGTTGATGGTGGAATCAGGTCCCACAACTGGTTGCAAGGACACCAGGACATAAGCAGACTCAGGGACAGGCAGAAGTTGGCAAAAGTCAACCATCGAGGTACAGAGTCACTAGGCAGAAATGTGGTCAGTAGTCTAGGTCTGTGTCAGTAGTGAAGGCAGACAGCAAACATGAGCAGGCAATGGTAATCCAAAAGCAAGGTCAGAATGAAGCCAGGTTAGCAATAGGATTAAGGATGCGCATCAAGACTGGATCACAGGAACAAGGCTAAAGACCATAGAACAAGTGCAGAGCTGAGGTTTAATTAGGCCGCTTGGCAGCAGTAAACATGCATGCACGTATGTGCACTCGCATGCCCCATGTGTGAGCAATGATGAATGTACAGTCTGTCTTTCATGTACATGCATTAGGCAGACAGGGCATCTTAGCCTGACGGCTGGCACCATGTTCCCGACAAGAGCTGTCACACAGTACCATATAACAATTGCAATCATATAATGTAATTCAGCTTTATCTGCAATCATAAAACTTTTTTCCCACATGCTATCAACACTCTTAAGCTTGAAAAATGTTTGTGACATAACACTTTGAGATCATCTGGTTTCCAAGTTTCTGTATCTGTTGATTTGTCAGTATGTGGTAAGGAAGTCTTTCCATAAGCTGCATACTGACACGTCATGTGTAGGCTTGTACCCTACACTCCATCTTGAACCCCATTGCCCATATTTTACTTATTCTGCTCATGCAGTGGCGGCAGTTGAAATTATGTTGCTGGAGGATTCAGTAATCTCTGACTTCTGGGTTGGACTTTACTGGCTGGTAATCCCCAAAAGTCATAGGTTTTCCCCCAACTAAGTTGGGGAGAATATTTTGTTGCACAGTCCATGTTTTGCTCCTCTTACTCCCTCCCTGCAGCCTCTGAGTCCTTCCCCTTTTTTACACAGCTCCCAGTGTGAGTACTAACCTCAGAGTATGGTACCCCTGTGCAGCCTGCAACTGCAGAAAAATTTATTTTTCACATCAAACATATCTCTGCATCTACCTGGCACTTTCTATCCGCACATCTCTGTTCACTCAGTCACTCTCCCTGCAAACTGCTCCTTATAATAAGCATCTCTATGATGATGTAATGCAACAAAAAAAAAAAAACTACACTGAATAAATACCTGAAGTGCTGAATTGATAACTTTCAACTAGTTATAGATAAGACTGCATAGAAAGAATGAATAGTTTGATGGTAGAACCACCCTAAAATATACGCAAAATGAAAGTATTACTAGAGATTATTTCACTTCCCTCTGACCTAGGCACCTCCCCCATCCGCTTAGAGGAGAAGTGAAAGAAGAGGTTTCTGCATGGTGGGTTTTGGATACAGCCGCAGAGAAGAAAGTTTTACAGGCAGGCAAGCATGAACATTTTTTTCCCTAGCTATTTTACAGAGATTGCTTAGAAAACAATGACATGCCTAATTCTGCTTTAAAGTGGATGTAAACCCAATGTCATCCTTTCTAAACTACTGCCATAGGGGTTATCTATAAGGATATACGTGCCTCCTGCATGTATCTTTACCTGTCAAATGTCTCCCCTCTGTCTGTTATGAGACCCGAAAAACTGCATATTCTGTGGGTGGGTCTGTTGTCTGGAGCTCGATGGGTGGAGTCGTGATGTCAGTAGACTCCCCGCCCACCTCTACACTCCCCTTGTCCATATCCATTTTCTCCTGTGTATTTCTAACACTGAACTTCTGCTACGATCTCTAACATCCAGTGAAAAGACAGGAAAGTAACCACATGACTTCAGCATGCCAAATCATGCTGAGCTGTGGAACAGCCAATCCTTGCAGAGCTGCTGAAGAAAGGAGTGGGGGAGGGAATTAAAAAATATTGCCTGTGTCTTAGGCTAGTGCACGAGATGTAAATCACCTGTCATTCACAGCAAGGGGGAGGATTTGACAAAGTTTTTCTCAGTTTGTCAAGATTTATCTCACTGAACAATAAAAGAGGATTGCTCAGAGCTGGATTAACTCTGTGTGGCAAGACTGGGCTCAAATTATAGGAACTCGTGTAATCTACAGTATGATTTAAAAAAAAAAAAAAAAATCCACTTTTAACTATAGAGACACATATAGCAGGTGCGTCTCTTTGGTACTAATAGCAGCTGCAAAGAAAAAGCGACTGCCCCAAGAAGGTTGCTCTACACAATGATTCCTAGCAAGAGTAGGATTAACGAGTGGTGAAGGAGCTGGGTGGTGTTGTTAAACCCCTTGCCCTTAGCAGGCCAAGTTACTGCTGCTGTGTCAATCCTGGTAACAGGCAATCGCTTCAAACTATTAATTGCTTACACTTGGTATTTAATATTATCTGCTAAGGGGCCTTTAACAAGACAAAAATGTTATATTCTTTTTGAATAGTTCAGTGCCACTAACAAGAAAAGAAAATTTCCTGCCAGGCAGAATCAAAAAACACTTCTGTGTTAAATCATGCCCCTATTCTTTTCATTTTTTTGTTAACAAGGATTACTTTGATTTTGAAGCAATTCTAGATGACATACTTGTGTCTTATTCTAATGACCTGTCAGAGATGCCTGTGGTCAGCAATATCTTAATCTGTAGCCTTCTGGTTTCAAAATAATCAGTAACATTTGTACTGTGTACTTACCCACACCTCTTTCCCCCACAGTCTTTGTTGTCTGCATTTTTTTAAATATATATTTCCTTCCTCCCAGCCCCTCCCCTATCTTTTTCTTCTTTCTCCCACCCCTTTTTTTATTTTATGGGAAGTAATTTGATTTTATTAATAGCTTTCTGTCTCAGATTTGGGTATCCGGCCGGATAGCTGCCGCACTGTCTGTGTTTCGCTCCTCTCCGCTTATTTTTCTCTTGTTAAAGTCATCAAACGCTTGACAGCTGCATAACTCTTTTTAAAGCATTCCTGCTCTGACAGGTATTACCGATATTCGTCATTTGACTTACAGTAAGTGACAGCTGGAATTAGTTTTATGCGGCAGTGGAAGCTGTCTCTGAGGTAGCAAGTCCAGTCAAATTTGTATTGTATTTCTTTAATGTGCTGCCTCTTCCAAGTGGATATTAAAGGCAGTGGGCAACTGGGAGAAGCTGTAGACAGAGCATATAATGCAGGGAGGTGTCTTGTTAAAGTTCCTTTTGCATTTGTTCTGTTTCTTTTCCGATTGGTTATTTATTCACTCCCTGGATGTGAAGAACGTTCTGAATATTAAATGCAAGGCAGTGCAGTGTTTGTGTACAAAGCTTTTATACAAGGTGACAGTCGGCTGTACGTTTTATGCATCAGATTACTGGCCCAACGATTTATATCCTGGTGTAAAAGCTTGGTGTCTCGTTGGGATCTACTGTTTTGTGAACACTATGGGTGCAAGACTTTCATTTCCATTTATGCATACATTTCTCCTTTTTTTACACAGGAAGCAGTAATTGTTTCCTTTGCTTTCTGTAAACTGCATACATAATCAGTTTTAATAAACAACGCATTCACTGGTAATTTAAGAAGCGCTTCTGTTTGTAACTTGAAGAGCCCATCAACTTCCTCAAACATTTCTTTTCTAAAAAAAATAAATAAAAAATAATTAAAAATTACAAGACATTGACTTTTTTGTTTTCATTAAACACACGCTCTGCATTAAAGTAAATTAATTTTACAGGCACAGTTGGTTTCTTTCTGCAGTCAAGTGGGACCGGCAATCCAATTTTTTAGTGTCACAAGGTCTCACAAGAATAATCTTTGAGCATTGCTACATAGGGGAGGAAAAATGAAACAAGAAAAATAAAATGAGCAGAGACAGATTGGTTTTATGTAAAGAGTTGGGTCATCGACAGGGGAGTAACGTGGAGTTAAGTACTTGTGACATCTCTCACCAACACAGCATATCAAGAGTCTATTTAAACAATCTCTCCCCTCAACCCCTGCTAGTTTACATTAGCTTAGTGTGTCCTTTTTTCAAAATACATTTTTTTTTTTTAGTTTTTTTTCTTTCTTACTCTCTTCTAAAATCCTAATCTTGTACAGCCCCCCTTTTTCGTTCCCAAGCACACACCACAGCAGTTGGCAAAACGTGTTAAATTAATTCAGTTGCAATTAGCAGATTTATGAGAGAGTCCCAATGTTATCCCTTAATTGGAGAGCATAAAACGGTAAAGCGAGTATGTGCTCCCTTCTCTTTGTGTAATAGGCAATCTGTCTTTGCCAAGGTGTGATGGATGGAGTGGTATCATGCCCTTGCCTTGCTTTATATTGGCTGTCAGCTCTTAACGGGGACTGAAGCATCAGGGTAACAAAAATTGATATAATGACTTAATGCGCCTTATTCTCTGTGAGCTACATCAGTTTAGAGCACTTCAGAGAGAAAAATGTGTGCAAAATATCAGAGGCTCATTTATCAAACTGTTTTCATTAACATACAGCCTGGCGCTGGCACTGCTCTCAATGAGAAGAGGAAGCTGCAGCAAAGAACAATTCATTTGGGGCCTCGTATTTCTTGGATGAAAGGAGCCATCTAATACAAAGGAAATAATGCAAGATGCTGCCTTTTTTTCCGTGTGTGTCTGGCCACATCTAGCCCCCTCCCAACTCCAAGCAGTGTCAAGTTTATTTTGGTTGTTTTGCAAAATTGGAGCATCAGCGGTGCATGCAATTAATGTTTCTTTTATGTCATTTAATTAGCAATAGACAACATAGTACTGGATTATATTTATATATATATATATATATATATATATATATATATATATATATATATATATATATATATATATAATGTGTATATATAATGTTTTTGTTTTTATGTAAACATAATAAATGCAATTTTTTTTCCCCTAAAAATATTTATAACTCAACAAATAGGTATATTGCATATTGCACAGAGTATGGTTTCTTGGTGCCCTACATTCATTCACAGGGTTGAACAACACACCTGATAGTTTATTCCCATGTGTTGTGACTGAACTATAAAGTGGCAATGCACTATTCCCAACACACACGTTCCTGTAGAAATGGCTGTGTGTATAAGTGGGTGCTGAAGCGACCACCGGCTGGAATTGTGTCAGAGCAAGAGAATGTCACTAGCACTCACCGATCACATTGCTACAGCAGATTTCAACGTTTCAGAGCCATGCAGGACCCCTTTATCATGCCAAATGAAGGGGTCCTGTATGGCTCTGAAATGTTGCAATCTGCTGTAATGAAGTGATCGCTGATTAAAGCTTTGGACCCACTCTAGCCGCTTTAGCCCCGGAAGATTTTACCCCCTTCCTGACCAGAGCACTTTTTGCGATTTGGCACTGCTTCGCTTTAACTGACAATTGCGCAGTCGCGCGACGTTGCACCCAAACAAAATTGACGACCTTTTTTTCCCTTAAATAGAGCTTTCTTTTGGTGGTATTTTTATTTTTTGCGCTATAAACAAAAACAGAGCGACAATTTTGAAAAAAAAGCAATTTTTTTTTACTTTTGCTATAATAAATATCCCCCAAAAATATATATAAAAACTAATTTTTTCCTCAGTTTAGGCCGATATGTATTCTTCTACATATTTTTGGTAAAAAAAATTGCAATAAGCGTATATTGATTGGTTTGTGCAAAAGTTATAGCATCTACGAAATAGGGGATAGTTTTATGGCATTTTTATTATTATTTTTTTTTATTAGTAATGGCGGCGATCTGCAATTTTTATCATGACTGCGACATTATGGCGGACACATCGGACACTTTTGACACTATTTTGGGACCATTGTCATTTATACAGCGATCAGTGCTATAAAAATGAATGGATTACTGTGTAAATGACATTGGCAGAGAATGGGTTAAACGCTAGGGGGCGATCTAGGGGTTAAGTGTGTCCTAGGGAGTGATTCTAACTGTGGGGGGATGGGGTACCACTCACATGACAGCGATCACTGCTCCTGATGACAGGAAGCAGTGATCTCTGTCATGTCACTAGGCAGAACGGGGAAATGCCTGGTTTACATAGGCATCTCCCCGTTCTGCTGCTCCGTGACACGATCACCGGGACACCAGCAGACATCGAGTTTGCGGGTCCCACGGGCACGGTCACAATGTATGCGGCGCGCGCCCGCTATCCCCACCAATTAAAGGGGACATACAGGTACGCCCATTTGCCCACCGCTGCCATTGTGCCGATGTATATCGGCGTGCAGCGGTTGGCAAGTGGCTAGAGATCCTTGGTGTACTGGTGACATTCTCTTGCTCTGGACTGTAAACTGAGCCTATCATCAAAAATAATAAGTAGCTGCCTACACATTCCTTTTTTAATTTCATCAGCACCAATGGGCCACCAAAATCTGCAGTATTCTGATATGCATATTTCAAAATGCTCAGACATTCAAGGGATGATGTCAATTTCCTGGTTCCCCGCTGTACTCAGTGGTTCCTCCCACCTCCCATATCATTAAAGCAGAGCTATACTTGCCTCGCCTACAGTGATCTGGTGTCCATGAGCACCCTCACCAGCCGCTTACATCTTCGGACGTTTTTCTGGGTTTCAGTCTTCTGCCAATTTGATTGGCTGTGCCTGGATAACATCACTTCCATGCATGTGTGGGAGTTTATTCATCTTGAAAGACGCTGAAATTGTACGCTGAGCTGTGTGTGCGCATCTTAGTGTACATTGCGAACCAGCAGGTAAGAATACTTTTATGCAAAAGAGACTTACTTTGTCTCTTCTACAACTGAAATCTGTCTGTTCATAAAAATGTACTATGTAAAATTCCACTTGAGGCTGGTTTCACACTATTGCGCATTATATGTGGGTTTCCCCACATCCAATTCGCATGTCAGGAGATTGTGACCCGCTCTCTATGGAGTCCTGTGCGTCTTCTGGTCCGTTTCAGGTCCGAATTCCCAAAAATTTGGATTGAAATCGGACCTGAAACGGTGAACAGGGATGCACTGGACCGCTGCTGTGAGCCGCTCCGCGCGGCAGTGTGAACCCAGCCTCACTGTCCCTTTCCCAAGCAGCACATATTCACCCTGTCTTTGCTTCACCACTCTTCAATTCAGCTGTCAGGAGTGTAAAATACACCTGGTATTTTGTATAGAAGAGCAAGTGATTCACTCCCTTCCTCTCATGTGCTTGCTGGTTAGCCTTGCTAACAGTCTTCCAATGGGGGCACATGATCCAATGACAACTGTCTAAGACAGAGGTGGTCAACTTGAAAATTATAAAGGGCCTTAAGTCCTATGTATAGTCCTCAAAACTTTGAGAGGGCTTCACAGTGGCAGTGTATTTTTATCTGTTGAGGTGCATCACATTGAGTTAGGCAGCCCATTCAAAATGATTGAGGTTTATTGCACCTCAGTGCCCAAAAATATTGGTTCTGCTGCATTTCTTGCAGTGCACCACAATTCAGGCAGCAGAGAAAGTAAGAGTAAAAGAAGCCTTATCGTGGCTTTAAAAAATAATAGTAACTTCTACCATTAATGTTAGTGGATGAAAAAATACCCCCAGTATGGTGTCAGTGACTGTAAAAATAATCCTACTAATTCAGTGTGATTTTTTTTTTTTTTTTTAGCCCTTTGAATGCCATGAATTTTGGTGTACGCCATTGGCAGTGAAAGGCTTAAAGCTTGCACTGTGTTTGTGTATGTGTTTGAAATAGAGAGTGAGACCATTCCAGCACTCCATTCAATGTAAATGCCTTGGTGCTCCACACGAAAGAGATAATACAAAACGACGTAAAGTAGGCACTCAGAGGGCTTCAAAAGGAAGAATGTACAGAATGTTCTCTGTTCTTCTATGGAAGCCCTTCGAGTGCCTATAATATTTTTTACAGATTTTGATTTTATTGTATACTGCTGTTTATCGGAACCTTGCAAGGTACAGTGACAGGTGTTAGCAATGCTTTTCTTATATTATGATTGTCAGCCTGCTTGTAAAGCTGTTTCAAAATCTTGCTTTGAATCAGGCCCTTAGGGCTTCTGTTATACCTGCTGGACGTTGATATATGATACATAAGAAACTGAACTTTGAAGAATATATTTACTGCATTCAGCAATATTCATTCCTCTGTTATCAGGCTTATAGTTGTAGGATAAATTTAATACACACAATCCTCTTTGCAGCACCAATTAGTTTGTAGCTACAATCAATAAGATGTGATGGATGACCTGATGGAAAGGACTGATCATTTTACTACATTGATTACCTTGTAAGTTCTGAACATAATAAGAAATTATTAGCAGTGACTGATTTTGTGTGCTGTCTAATGTGAGTAATTTGATATTGTCTTCCTACAGTTCCTGTGTTTTGAAAGTGACAATACAAAGATTTTTTTAAACGCAAATTACATTTTTAAGCAAACTTAGGAACTCTGGTAATGGTCAGCATTTGGATACACAAACACATCATACAAAGGGCCCATTCACATAGCATTGTGTTAACGTGCAGAAATCCAAACGTTCAACACACACTATCACACATTAACACTCAGTGGTATTCTAATGCACATGCCAGGGGCTTTAACATGCATTGCACTTAAAAATAAGGGATGCAGTACTTTTTTCAGCATAGTGCAAGTCATTTTGCTGCTATGCATTACACTGCAATGGACGACCGCCTGCCATTGAGAATGAATGGCATCACACCTAGCATGTGTTGCCGTGTGCTGTGTGATAACGTGTGCTAAATGCACAGAGTTCCCCACTATGGTGTGAATGAGTCCTAAAGAAAAGAAAAACAGATTGAATGGAATATCTTGCCAGAACCTACTCAGTCTTTTCAACTTTGTATGTGACATTTATTCGTGTTGCCCGGTATGCATTGCAAGACAAAAACAGAACATTCCATAGCTCAACTCGCCAACCAGTCTGCCAACCAACCAAATTAACCTGTCCAACAGTCTGCGTTAAAAACAGGGGTTTAGCTAGCACGCATTTGTAAACGCATTTTTTTTTTTTTTTGAAAGGCTATGGTGTGCATAACACACCCAAAAAACTTCATCCGGTGCCAAAAAATGTGCACACACATAAAGAGTGGTCACAAAAAAGTGCAATGGGTACACAGATGTACCAATTTCCTAATCCCCCGGGGCGTTAGCTTCCAGACGGGGACAAAGGTACTTTACAATGGTCTATCTGGCCGAAACCAGACAGACCCCGTTCTCTGGAGGGCCTGCCGAAACAGAACCGACCCAAGTACTAGGTAAGGCTCCCCCGAAGGGAGACCCCATGAGAGAGGGTGAACTAAGCCAAAAGGCCATGTCCACCCCTTCCCAAGACTTTCAGGGCTGGCCCGAGGACCCGCATCCTGACTCATCACACAGTGAGACAACGTGTACAAACACAAAAAGACAAAACGTGACAAACATAGGCATCAAATAAATAAAAAGAAAGTGGGGAAGGGATAGTGAAGAGGAGAGTGAAAAAGGTGGTCATTGTGTAAAACAATGACCAGGCCCTCTGGCCAGGAATAAAAAATTCCTCTGGTCCCCCCCAAAAGGCCCGGCCCAAGAGGCAGGTGCTAAAAAAGCGTGTTCTATGGTGCAGTGACCGTAGTGCCTCAAATCAAAGTGACTGCCACTCACAGTGATTATTTGGCACCCCTGGACTGCCACTCCAGGGGCACATACTCCATAGGCTTTCAAGACCAACCCTGGCCCATGGCCCGGACCA
Organism: Aquarana catesbeiana; assembly: GCF_042186555.1. Classification (NCBI taxonomy): domain Eukaryota; kingdom Metazoa; phylum Chordata; class Amphibia; order Anura; family Ranidae; genus Aquarana; species Aquarana catesbeiana. Next base: position 197,715,120 of record NC_133331.1, read on the forward strand.
CAGCAGCCCCCACTGCAGACAGAAAAGGCATAAAGTTCAGGGAGCTGGGTGAGAGCCCTTGCCCCTAAGGCTCCACCTTTGCTCCCATCACCCCTTCCAATTTCACATTCGGGTAGATACTAACCACTCCCCCTCACCAGCAAAAGGGGAGTAAGCGTTCTCTTACCCGAATAACTGTCCATAGCTAGAGCTACCACAATCCAGGCCAGAAGGCCAGGGACCCGACCCTCCGGCCAGACCAAGATGCAACACCCATCCTCACCAGGAGCACCCTTCCAGACGGCTCAGACTCAACCATTGGCCGGTCCCCAGTCTTTCTGTCGGGCAACCGGCATAGTCCCTGCTGAGTACCGCCCTTCCAGGCACTATGACACCATTGGATTTGCTGGCCCTCCCCAACGAGAGTGACACAGTGCCTCCTCTGGAAACTGATAAGAACAGATACTACACTTGATCTTAGCCAAAAGGCCGAGAAACGCATGCATAAGCTGCAAGGCCTCTTCACGGCACCCTGTGTATGCTTGCAGTCCTAACACTACTGAATTTATAAGCATATCCACAATGGAAGCACATGCATTAAATGGATAGATGAGGGGCAGGTGGGCCTGGAGGGAGCCCAACCCACCTTAAAGGAACAGGAGCACACTGGACACCCAGCAAGAGCACAATGGCAGCAAAGGTATACAGTGTGTCCCCAGACAAATATACATCAGTAACAAACAAATGGCCCCTTCCCCCACCTATAACTGGCCTTCACAGCAAGGAGCACATGGAAGGGCTATCACATGAAAGACAAAAACAGAACATTCCATAGCTCAATTCACCAACCAGTTTGCCAACCGACCAAATTAACCTGTCCAACAGTCTGCGTTAAAGACAGGGGTTTAGTTAGCACGCATTTGGTGACAATTGCGCAAATGCCTTCCTCTGAATTTTTCTGTCTTCTTTTGCTGCTACTAGGTGGTGAGCTTATAGTGGGGCTCTCACCCCACCTTTAACAAACCTGACTACATTAATGCAATCTATAGTAAAACTTTTAAAGTATACCTGCCTGCCTCCTTTTTTGCACCGTTTCCTTTTTGCACTGTGTCTTAGCACTCTATCCCCACCACCAGTCAGAGTCTATCACTGCCAATTTTAAAAACTGTCATCGGCAGCTGCCCCCTTTTTCCTTATTTACCTGCCAGCCCACTGATGACGTTTGTGCCTCATCTGGTGCATGCTTTGTAGCACATTACACTAATCTGTTGAAACAGATTTCAGTGTTGTATAGTACATCCACCTAATCTCACGCATACGCCGTACAATATTGCATTCATCAGTTAAACAAAAGAAAAACCGTGATCTTCCCAGAGATCTCATGAGAAAAGAAATCTCCCTGGAAGGCACTGTGATGTATCCTTCTCAAGGTGCTCCTGTGAGGCCCTGGCTATGTCACCAGTACCTTTTATAAAACCAGAAAGTAAATTCAATTAAAATATACATTTCTCAATAAATGTTTTCATTTATCTTAGAATGGAATGTATTTATTGATGTTCATGCATCTGTGTTTTTTTTTGTTTGGGTGGAAAAGCCCACTTTAATTCTACACCCTTGTTCCTGCTTGATTTGGCAACAAATTTTATTTTCAAGTGTAAGCAGAAGTAGTTGACACAAGGTTTGCCAAACAATGTATTTCTAACTACCTTTAAACTCATGGGCACTTAGGGCTCATTCACACCTATGCTTGTACCTTTGTCTCATGTTACCTTTTTTTTATTATTATTTTTTTTTCTTATGGGACTGCTCACTTCTCTTTAAAAAAAATTTGATACTACTCTCTGCACTCGGCATAGCTGATACTCATGGTAAATTATTTTAATGATGGTTGCCAGGTGCAACTGAATTAATGAGCCACACATTGTGGTAAAGGAATGTGTGATCAGACCTACAGCTTGATTTTAATTAATTTCAATCTTTTATATAAATTAATTGTAACAGATAAAGTAGGTATACTTATAGTAATCTCCTTATTTAGATGTGGTATCTGTTCTCTATTATCTCCCTCTCTTCATATCCTTACAATACTGGCATTGGAGCCCATTCTATGTTTAATAGGAATTGTTAAAAAAATAAAATAGGATTAGGGTAAACATGGGTGCGTTATCCATCCATTCTCAGAGGTACTTTTCTTAACCACTTGCTTACTGGGCACTTAAACCCCCTCCTGCCCAGGCCAATTGACAGCTTTAGCGCTCGCACTCTTTGAACGACAGTTGGACGGTCATGCAACACTCTGCCCAAATTCAATTTCTATAGTTTTTTTCACACAAATAGAGCATTTTCTGGTGATATTTAATCACTGCTGGGTTTTTATTTTTTGCTAAAAAAATGAAAAAAAAAACAGAAAATTTTGAAAAAAAAGAATAAAAACAGTTTCAGAGTTTTGTTATAAAATTTAAAAAACTGGTCATTTTACTCCTTCATTGATGTGCGCTAATGGGCTGCACTGATGGGCACTGATAGGCAGCACTGATGGGCACTGATAGGTGGCAATGGTGGGCACTGATGAGGTGGCACTGATAGGCAGCACTGATCGGTGGCACTGGTAGGTGACAATGATGATGAGGCACTGATAGGTGGCACTGGTGGGTACTGATAGGTGGCACTGGTGGGCACCAGTAGGCGGCACTGATGTGCATCTGTAGGTGGCACTGGTGGGCACTGGCAGGTGGCACTGGAGGGCACTGCATTGCAGCAGTGCCTCTCTGTGTTCAGGACCGATGTCCCTCTGTCAGAAGCCGGTGATCCTCTTTTTTTTCCCCTCATGCCGTCAGCGTGAGAAAAAAAAGCAGATTACCGATCTTTTGTTTACATAACGTGATCAGCTGATAGCTGATCACGTGGTAAGGGGGCAGGGGCGCATAGGTGGCTCATGCACAGGAGGACACCTCTTGGCAAATAAGGCTGTAGCCATCATTCGGCTATAGCGCGGGCAAGAGGTGGTTAATGTTTATTTCAGTGGAAGTGATTAAAATAGGGGACAGCTCATTATGTGTTTGTTTTTTTTTCACTGGGAGGGGATTAGCTTCAATTGTATCCATTTATTAGATATTGTCAATTATTTTTTACAAGTAAGTGTATGTATTTCTGGCTCATTGGGGTTGACTTGCTAAAGGCGAATTGTCTGTTCTCTTTGCAAGGAAATTTTCCCTTAGCTTAGTGAATGCTGTGAATCTCTGCTGACTGCCATCATCCAGTCACGCAAGCAAAAGTAAAGTTTTTTTTTCAAATTGGTTGGGTATTCTTTGTGAAGTAAATTTTCTCCACCTTCATTAAGCTAAGGACCCCAGAAAAAGACCTGTTAAAACTCGCTAGTTTACAAATTGAGGAAATTCCACACCATTGCTTTTCTCACTGGAAATTACCTTTAAAAGTCATATACAGTTCTTTTACTGGTAATGGAAAACCCTTTTGTGACAGCTAAGGATGTACAGAAATCTCTAAAACAGGAGAAGCCACTGCTCTCCAAATTAAACATTCTTGTTCATTTCAAGCATGCTGAAGACCACATGGATACTCCAGAGTTCTACTTGAACTGTGTCCTGGGGAGAGGACCAAAAAAGTTAAACTTTAAGTGTACACAGTGTTCTGTTTGTAAAAAAAAAAACACTGCATACCAACACCAAAACCTCATCCTGCTGTAAAGCACGGTGATGGAATTTAAGTTCTATGAGGCTACCTTAGGGCCTGGACAGCTTGATATCATTGTGGGACCTACTGTAGATGTTTTAAGCTGTATCAAAAAATTATACAGCCGACTCTCAGGAGTTTTGGTGATGATCTAAGACTCAAAATATGTTTGGCATGCAACAATTGATAAATAACCTAGGACTAAATCAACAACAGATTAGCTCAGGCAGAAGAAACCTTAAAGTTTAGAAAGCCATATTACAGCAGAATTTTCAAATGGGTGTGTCAAATTATAAGTTAAATTGGGTAATTCATCAACTGTATCCTCTTGCGATTAAAATACAGTTACACATAGATTGATTATATTAGTAAGTTGATTAGTAATCACTTTTGCAAATCAGAATTTCTGCAATATAAACAAATAAAGCTTTACCATGAATATTGTATTATAGTTAAAGTAGAACTAAGGGCAAACTTTTTTTTTTCATTTTGAAGACAGTAAAGAAGGGTTAAAACCAATGTCAGTTTCTATTTTTGTAATCTGTGTCCAATTGGGGAAATTTCCCTTCACTTCCTGTCCCATGGCCAAAACAGGAAGCGAGCGGAAATCCATTGAAAATGAGGGCATCCTTGATTGTCACCAGGGTCACCAGAACTAGTGTCCCCACTAAGATTTTTCCATTACTCTTCTGGAGACAACCCAAAATTTTGAATTCTCTTTTACTTTCATTTTCATTGATAATGATAAACGTGACAAATAAAAAGAGTGAATCTCCCTGACGGGGGCACGAGCAGCAATATAAATCTGACAGGTGTTCCAATCCCTCTCCACACTATCCAAAACTTAAAAAAAAACTTTTGCCTTTAATCATACTTTAAGGCATGAATCCAAAATGCCTACACAAGGAGCCCATTTATTAACAAGCTATTTGGCTCTAGTGCTGTCATACTGCTGCTTTAAAATCGAACTGTAAAACAAAGGAGTGAGCCCCATTCAAATGAATTACTGTATCAAAAAAAAAAGCTGGAAGGAAGAAAGAACCAGATACATTGGGGTTGATTTACTAAAGGCAAACAGGCTGTTCACTTTGCAAAGGACGTTGTACTCTGCAAGGGAGTTCTCCCCAGGGCTTAGTGAGTACGTTGCAATTTCACTTTGCAAAGAATACCCAATTGCATGCAAGGAATATAAAAAGCAAAATTTTTACCTGCACATGATCGGATGATGGACGTCAGCAGAGCTTTACCTCATTCACTAAGCTCTGGGAATAATTCCTTAGCAAAGTGCACAGTCTATTTGCCTTTAGTAGATCAATCCCATAATGTGTCATAATCAGCTTTTCTGCCAATCATGGAATTTTCTCTGCTGAATTATGCAGGGAATATGCTGTGCGATGCCTAATGCCCTGTACACACGATCGAACATTGATCGGACATTCCGACAACAAAATCCATGGATTTTTTCCGACGGATGTTGGCTCAAACTTGTCTTGCGGTCGCACAAAGTTGTTGGAAAATCCGATCGTTCTGAACGCGATGACGTAAAACACGTACGTCGGGGCTATAAGCGGGGCAGTAGCCAATAGCTTTCGTCTCTTAATTTATTCTGCGCATGCGTGGCACTTTGTGCACCGGATTTGTGTACACACGATCGGAATTTAACCGATCGGATTTTGTTGTCGGAAAATTTTATAGCCTGCTCTCAAACTTTGTGTGTCGGAAATTCCGACGGAAAAAGTCAGATGGAGCCCACACACGATCGTAATTTCCGACAACACAATCTGATTGCACTTTTTCCATCGGAAAATCCGACCGTGTGTACAGGGCATTAGGCTCTATACCCCTGCCTGTATTTTATGAATGACTATGAAAAGGCAGGCGCAGTTTGCACTAAATATTGTTGAGTCCTGAGGAGAGAGGATAGTAATAGCCAATCTCCACTATAAATAAGTCTTCTGTTTCCACTGTCTGTCAACAGGTAAAGTGATCAGATATCTCTGTATCAAAATATGAATTGTGGGCGTGGCCATGATAAAACTGCTGATCACTTATCAATGACAGTATAAATTGTTTATTATATTTATTATGAGTATGTAAGGCTGACAATTTACATGGCACTGTACAAATTGTACATTAAAGCGGGGGTCCACCTATCTATCGTTTTTTTTTTTTTGGAGTTCATTCACAAACTTTTCTTCTCATGATTATCTACTCACATGTTCTGTGTAATAAGTCCGCCTGTGTCAGATTTCGTTGTAAAGAATAACTTATAAAATTCACTGAAGGTGGTTTCCATCTTCATTGTGGGCATTTGAAGCCCACAAGCATGTATTTCCTGGATGCGGTGAATGCTGTGCTCCCAGCATTCACCGAGATGTTGTGATGACGCTGTTGCACAATGCATGCTGGGAAGCCTGAGACTAGCTCCCAGGGGACTGTGGGAGGTCTGGGAGAGGCTAGAAACACGCCTACTCCCATGGGAGGAAAACCAGGAAGTGCTAAGAAGATTGGAAAAAAAAGGTAATTACGGCGATTTTAATTTTTTTACACAGCATATCAGCATCTAGGCAAGGAAGAGAATGCATAGAGATAATGTTCAAAATTTGGGTGGAACCCTGCTTTAACTTCAGTCCCTGTCTTTAAGCACTTTTCAGTCTAAGTTCCCTACATTACATGCATGCATACACATATTAGGGCCAAACATAAAATCAATTACCTAATGTCTTACTATTTTAGTCAGCTTTAAATGTTTGTTGTACATCCGAAAGAAATGTTGGTTGAATAACATGATTAGGGGTGGGCAATTCAATTTCCCAAAGGACTGCATGAAAAACTGGGACTTGTGGAGAGCCAAACTTAATTCTGGTCAATATTAGTTTTGGACCTGGGAAGGTCAGTAAGTGTATAAACATATAAGAAATAAACACCTGGCACTAGGAATAACTGGTATAAATGCTCATGAAATGGGTCTCTTTCAGATGGGAGGTCGGGGGGGGGTTAAAAACAGGCAGCTGAGCCCATGTCCCTGTTCACTCGAGAGTGGTAAAAATGTGTCAGCTTGCTTGAAATATGTTTGGTGTTATAACAGATGTTCTCTGAGCTTTATGCCTCATACCTTTATCACGCTTACTGCAATATTGCACTTTTTTTTAATTATAGTCTATTTTAGTAGCTGGGTTAAGGCCATAACAGCATCAGACTGAGAAATACCCTAAAAAGTTTTGGTGATAGTCAAAGAGGAGGATAAACACTAGGGGCAGTGTCTGCCACTCCTTCATTAAGGTGTACGTTTATGATCGTGAGATAAGCCACGATATTGACTATGGCACCTTATCTCTGCTGTGCAGCAGTTTATGAAGCTGTGATGAGTGAAGATAATGGTCTCCTCTTCTCATCATGGCTCAGTGAGAAGCTGACAGTGAAAGGAATGCCATCTTCGGTAAGGGAATCAGGAAGTTAAGCCTTGCAGCTTCACAGCCTGGTTCCCTACTGTGCTTGCGCGATCCCACAGGTCCCTGCTGTCTTCTGGGACCTGTGTGTCTCCCAGAAGACAGTGGGGGGGGGGACGGAGGCGGCGCCGGATATGGCGTAGATAGGTACGTGGATATCTATGCCTGGAAGTTTGAGCAAATACCTGGATTATACTGGTATCTGCTCTCCCCTCACCCCTGAAAGGTGCCAAATGTGACACCGGAGGGGGGAGGATTCAGAAAAGTGGAAGTTCCATTTTTGGGTGGAACTCCACTTTAACTCGTGTTTGGAGGAAGAAAAATGCTAACTATGATCCTAAGAACACCATTCCTACAGTCAAGCACAGGACTTTGCCGTATTGAGGGGCCAAGATCCATAAAGACATGGATGAGCGAATTTGGGGGTGGAGGAACTTTACTAGCCTGCTCAGAGTTCTGACTTCAACCCGAAAGAACACCTTTGGGATGAATTAGAGCGGAGGCTGTGAGCCAGGCATTCTTCTGCAACATCAGTGCCTGACCTCACAAATGCGCTTCTAAAAAAATAGTCAAACATTGCCATAGACATACTCCTAAACCTTGTGGACAGCCTTCCCAGAAGAGTTGAAGCTGTTATAGCTACAAAGGGTGGGCCAACTCAATATTGAACCCTACGGACTAAGACTGGGATGCCATTAAAGTTCATGTGCATATAAAGGCAGGTGTCCCTATACTTTTGGTAATATAGTGTGTGTGTGTGTGTGTGTGTGTGTGTGTGTGTGTTATATACAGTATCTCACAAAAGTGAGTATACCCCTCACATTTTTGTAAATATTTTATATCTTTTCATGTCACAACACTAAAGAAATGACACTTTACTGCAATGTAAAGTAGTGAGTGTACAGCTTGTAAAACAGTGTAAATTTGCTGTCCCCTCGAAATAACTCAACACACAGCCGTTCATGTCTAAACCACTGGCAACAAAAGTGAGTACACCCCTAAGTGAAAATGTCCAAATTGGGCCCAAAGTGTCAATATTTTGTGTGGCCACCATTATTTTCTAGCACTGCCTTAACCCTCTTGGGCATGGAGTTCACCAGAGCTTCACAGGTTGCCACTGAAGTTCTCTTCCACTCCTCCATGACGACATCACGGAGCTGTTGGATGTTAGAGACCTTGTGCTCCTCCACCTTCCATTTGAGGATGCCCCACAGATGCTTAATAAGGTTTAGGTCCGGAGACATACTTGGCCAGTCCATCACCTTTACCCTCAGCTTCTTTAGCAAGGCAGTGGTCGTCTTGGAGGTGTGTTTGGGGCCGTTATGTTGGAATACTGCAGGGAGTAGTATGAGGGGATCATGCTCTGCTTCAATATGTCACAGTACGTTGTACGTAGTATGTTGGCATTCATGGTTCCTTCAGTGAACTGTAGCTCCCCAGTGCTGGCAGCACTCATGCAGCCCAGACCAAGACACTCCCACCACCAGGCATGACTGTAGGCAAGACACACTTGTCTTTGTACTCCTCACCTGGTTGTCGCGACACACGCTTGACATCATCTGAACCAAGTAAGTTTATCTTGGTCTCGTCAGACCACAGGGCATGGTTCCAGTAATCCATGTCCTTAGTCTGCTTGTCTTCAGCAAACTGTTTGCGGGCTTTCTTGTGCATCTGTCAAGGCTGGGCTCAGCCTTTCCTTCTCTGAGCTGGCCGCTCAGCTGTCGGCTTATTGCCAGCTCCTATCGCTCCACGGTGACTCACCTGTTGATGATATTCTGCTCAGCAGTCTTGCCTACTTAAGCTGTCTAGCCCAGATGATCTCTGCCTTCGCTTTGGTAAACATCACAGAGACTGCATTCCTGTTAAAGACTTGCTTGGCTGACATTCCTTCTGGCTCCAGATCCTGTTTGCTGTTCCATTACGCTGTTCCCTGGCTTCCTGACTTTCTGGCTTGCCTGACTATCCCTTCCAGGTACCGAACTTTGGCTATGTTTTGACTACGTTTGTTCTATTTACTTTTATTATTAAACAAGTGTGATTTAAATGTAAAGTTATGCACTTGGGGGCTAAGAATATGCATGCATCATACATGCTAGGGGGAGTACAACTGGGGGAATCCGTGGTGAAGAAGGATCTGGGGGTTTTGGTAGATCATAAGCTCAATAATAGCATGCAATGCCAAGCTGTGGTTTCCAAAGCAAGCAAAGTCCTTTCTTGTATTAAGAGAGGTATAGACTCTAGAGAGAGAGATATAATTTTGCCCCTCTACAAATCATTAGTAAGACCTCATCTGGAAAATGCAGTTCAGTTTTGGGCACCAGTCTCAAAAAGGATATCGGGGAACTGGAGAAAGTGCAGAGAAGGGCAACCAAACTGATAAGAGGCATGGAGGAGCTCAGCTATGAGGAAAGATTAGAGGAACTGAATTTATTCATTCTTGAGAAGAGGAGAATAAGGGGGGATATGATCAACATGTTCAAATATATAAGGGGTCCATATAGTGATCTTGGTGTTGGGTTATTCTCTTTACGGTCAACCCAGAGGACACGGGGGCACTCTTTACATCTAGAGGAAAAGAGATTTCAGCTCCAAATACGCAAAGGTTTCTTCACAGTAAGAGCTGTGAAAATGTGGAATAGACTCCCGCCAGAGGTGGTTCTGGCCAGCTCAGTAGATTGCTTTAAGAAAGGCCTGGATACTTTCTAAAAATGTACATAATATAACTGGGTACTAACATTTATAGGTAAAGTTGATCCAGGGAAAATCCGATTGCCTCTTCGGGGATCAGGAAGGAATTTTTTCCCCTGCTGTAGCAAATTGGAGCATGCTCTGCTGGGGTTTTTTGCCTTCCTCTGGATCAACTGAGGGTATAAAATTGGGTATATTGGATTGTAGGATATTTTTTATTTTATTTATTTATTGTTTTTAAGGTTGAACTGGATGGACTCGTGTCTTTTTTGAACCTGACTAACTATGTAACTATGTAATTTAACTGTACTTCTGTCTCGGTCTGATTCATGGTTTCTGACAGCATCATCTTTAGAAGAGGCTTCCTTCTGGGATGAAAGGCATGCAGACCAATTTGATGCAGTGTGCGGCGTATGGTGTGAGCACTGACAGGCTGACCCCCCACCCCTTCAACCTCTGCAACAATGCTGGCGGCACTCATACATCTATTTCCCAAAGTCAACCTCTGGATATGACGCTGAGCACGTGCACTCAACTCCTTTGGTCGATCATGGCAAGGCCTGTTCTGAGTGGAACCTGCCCTGTTAAACCGATGTATAGTCTTGGCCACCGTGCTGCAGCTCAGTTTCAGAGTCTTGGCAAGATTCTTATAGCCTAGGCCAGCTTTATGTAGAGCAACAGTTATTTTTTTCAGATCCTCAGAGTTCTTTGCCATGAGGTGCCATGTTGAACTTCCAGTGACCAGATGAGAAAATGAGAGCGATAACACCAAATTTAAGTTTCTAAAAGAGAGGGGGGTCTGTGGGACTTTATATGAGTAGATAACGTTGTCATCAGCCTCCATCCCTATTATTGTGTATTATCTTACTCCATGTGGGTATTTAATTATATCTGTAGTATATCAATTTTCTATTGAATATGAATTATGAGACAAATGTCCTACTCCTTTACATATATTATAGATATGTCAATTATAATGCCACACAACACTTGACCCTCCACGTACTTCATTTAATGTCCAGCCTCCCTGTTTTCTAACACCAAATTTAACACATCTGCTCCCCATTCACACCTGAGACCTTGTAACACTAACAAGTCACATGACACTGGGGAGGGAAAATGGCTAACTGGGCCCGATTTGAACATTTTCACTTAGGGGTGTACTCATTATTGTTGTTAGCGGTTTAGACATTAATACCTGTGTGGTGAGTTATTTTGAGGGGACAGCAAATGTACACTGTTATACAAGCTGTACACTCACTACCTTACATTGTAGCAAACTGTAATTTCTTCAGTGTTGTCACATGAAAAGATATAATAAAATATTTACAAAAATGTGAGGGGTGTACTCACTTTTGTGAGATACTGTATATACACATGAGATGTCTCCTGAGTCACCCTCTCTGATCCCTGGCCCTTTTTAGTTGCCATATTTTTTTCTTTTCTGACTTTCTACCTCCCCCCCTTTTTTCTTTTACCCTTTCTTTTATGCTTTTTGCCATCTATGCCTACAAAAATACAGAAAATCTGGTGAACATCCCCTGATAGCTTTTTAACACAGTGAAGGGCCGTGATGTGTAAAGGCCCTCCACATCACTGTTTAAAAACGTACACCTAAAGGTGTATTTTTTTTTTCCGCTGACAGTGGAAAAACCTTTAAAAAAAACCTTCCTTGGTATTTGAAATGAATGTTGTAGGAATATAATAGTACGTTGAGATGAAAGCAAGCACCATAAGATGTGAATGTGTTCAATATATGTCACTAATGGTCTTCCCCAAGTGCCCTGTAACCACTCAAAGCACAAGCCTCTGTTACTGTTCCCTCCTCTCCTATTATCCCCTCCCTCACCCACGTTACTGTGTTATTAGCCAAGGAGAGTAGTGTCTGTCATAAATGACTAAATGTTGTTTATATATGGCGTGGGCTCCTGAAATCTTATGCTACAAGATATTTTTTCTGCCATCTTGCAGACCATTTTATAGAGGTTTCATACATTTCTGTTGTTTTGGACCTCATGGTCCTTTTTTATATCATTTGGCGGTCCTGACAAGTTGTTTTCATGATGGTTTTCTTGCAATTATAATGTGTTCCTGGTTTACATTATGCTACCATTCATCATAGTAGTGATCATCTCCCTATTTGTAAGTTATTTATGGGACCTAATAGATGGCGTATTTCATTTGATTTCATGCCCCCCCCCCCTTTTTTTTTTCTAATTTTCCTTTTTTTTGTATGTAACTTGTATGTACAGAGCTTTGCGAGGATTGTTCACGGCTCTGCTTTGTATTCATCCTCCTTTATTTTCAGAAAACAATAAAAAACAATTAAAATATAAAGCACAAGCCTACGATATTTGGGAGCACTAATATGTCTGCACGCACAATTTGCAATGCAGTGTCCTGGGCCTGAATAACCAATATCCAGGAAGGCAGGGATGAGTAAATATAACTTTGAGAGTGCCGTTACTTCTTTTTCTCTATCCAAACATATTTAAATATTTTACCATAAACTACAAATACCGGTGGTAATAGTGAAGCACTGAATATTTTCCTCTATTGTCCATGACCTGTAACTAGCATGCTCGTTGTTCTGCCACTATTACATAGAGAAGTCTGGGTACTTTGTTATCATTAAATGTAAAAAAAAAAAATGCCCTATAACACTAGTAGAACTTTCTTACAAGCCCATCCACAACCCTATGTTTTCAGAAGAAAGATCTCTAGAATAGTGTTAAAAGTATTTTAATTAGTTTTTAGTCTCTTTATTCCCTATACCAACACCCTTGCAGTTTGTAAGAACATAAAAGGAATGAAAGCCTGGTGTGACTTCGCTGTGAAATATGTAGTGCTGAGCACAGCACAGGATAAGGACATCATTACACTTTCATGACAGATAAGCTTGCACTGTTCAAGTGTAAACTCATTTGTCTTTCTCTGACCTTTAAATAGTACTGTACTATTGTGGTGGATTTAAATCAATAATTTTGTCAAAACAAAATATACAACATTCTCTTTCTCCTTCAGACCGCAGTTCTAGAAGGGGGGAGGAGTGCAAGACTCTTTTATTAGTTGAATTTCTTTTTTCCCCTCACCATATTATAGAAATTGATCAGATATACTGCTCTTTGTAATAACCATTTTCTTTTTAACGACACATACATAAATTACTCTAATGCTTTGGTATTTATGTGCATTTTTAAATTATATTTTTGAAGCATCTGTCTAATCCAAATTATCTTAAAGGGTTAGTTCACTTTTACTCACTTTTGACTTTTGCATTTAAGTATTCTAACATGCAGTGCTCCGTGCTTACTTTTTTCGGTTGCTCATTACATTGTCCTCCACTGCAGGAGGCAGGACGTTCTGAGCATTGGATCACATGCATTGGTATGCATCTCACATAGTTGCCAACATTGGGAAAAAAAAATTAGGGACACTTTTTTTGGCTGTAGGCGGAGTCAGCCTATAATTAGGGGGCGGGGCATGCGTTAGTAGGCGTGGCATCTAAAAAAGGAAAAATGCGGCGCGCGAAAAAAAATGGGCGTGGTTTACGTGAAATAGTGGGCGTGGCTTACATGGGCGTGGCTAAATGGGGTGTGGTTAGAGTCTGAGGTGAATGAGGGATGCAGAGGGGAAGGGGGGTAGAGGGATGGAGGGAAAGCAGACCCAGACCCTACACCATAATAGCAATGTGTATTCCAGAGTTTAACAATCAGCAGATAAAGATACTCCAAACACCTGGTGTTAGCGCTTCAATCATCCCGGCACCATGGTTGTTATGGTGTCAGGATGATTGAAGCGCATTATTACATTGTAATATAAATAATGAAATCATTCAACTCACCATAATGCAGAATCAGTGGGACCCCTGAGCGTGTCACCTGCACGTCGCCTGCCACCAGATGCCATCAGGTTCCCCCAGCAGAGTCTGTCCTTACATAAGGTGCCCCCAGCAGAGGGGGGAGAAGGGGGGTGCAGGTATGTTGGTGACACAGGGGGGAGGGGGGAATCAGGTATGGTGGTGACACGGGGGGGAGAGGGGGGTGCAGGTATGTTGGTGACACAGGGGGGAGGGGGGGAATCAGGTATGGTGGTGACACAGGGGGGTGCAGGTATGTTGGTGACACAGGGGGGAGGGGGGGAAATCAGGTATGGTGGTGACACAGGGGGGTGCAGGTATGTTGGTGACACAGGGGGGAGGGGGGAATCAGGTATGGTGGTGACACGGGGGGGAGAGGGGGGTGCAGGTATGTTGGTGACACAGGGGGGAGGGGGGGAATCAGGTATGGTGGTGACACAGGGGGGAGAGGGGGGTGCAGGTATGTTGGTGACACAGGGGGGAGGGGGGGAATCAGGTATGGTGGTGACACAGGGGGGGAGAGCGGGGTGCAGGTATGTTGGTGACACAGGGGGGAGGGGGGGAATCGGGTATGGTGGTGACACGGGGGGGAGAGCGGGGTGCAGGTATGTTGGTGACACAGGGGGGAGGGGGGGAATCAGGTATGGTGGTGACACAGGGGGGAGAGCGGGGTGCAGGTATGTTGGTGACACAGGGGGGAGGGGGGAATCAGGTATGGTGGTGACACAGGGGGGAGAGGGGGGTGCAGGTATGTTGATGACACAGGGGGGAGGGGGGAATCAGGTATGGTGGTGACACAGGGGGGAGAGGGGGGTGCAGGTATGTTGGTGACACAGGGGGGAGGGGGGAATCAGGTATGGTGGTGACACGGGGGGGAGAGGGGGGTGCAGGTATGTTGGTGACACAGGGGGGAGGGGGGGAATCAGGTATGGTGGTGACACAGGGGGGAGAGGGGGGTGCAGGTATGTTGGTGACACAGGGGGGAGGGGGGGAATCAGGTATGGTGGTGACACAGGGGGGGAGAGCGGGGTGCAGGTATGTTGGTGACACAGGGGGGAGGGGGGGAATCAGGTATGGTGGTGACACAGGGGGGAGAGGGGGGTGCAGGTATGTTGATGACACAGGGGGAGGGGGGAATCAGGTATGGTGGTGACACAGGGGGGGAGAGCGGGGTGCAGGTATGTTGGTGACACAGGGGGGAGGGGGGGAATCAGGTATGGTGGTGACACAGGGGGGAGAGGGGGGTGCAGGTATGTTGATGACACAGGGGGAGGGGAATCAGGTATGGTGGTGACACAGGGGGGAGGGGGGGAATCAGGTATGGTGGTGACACAGGGGGGAGGGGGGGAATCAGGTATGGTGGTGACACAGGGGGAGAGGGGGGTGCAGGTATGTTGGTGACACAGGGGGGGAGGGGGGAATCAGGTATGGTGGTGACACAGGGGGGAGGGGGGAATCAGGTATGGTGGTAACACAGGGGGGAGGGGGGGGTGCAGGTATGTTGGTGACACAGGGGGGAGGGGGAATCAGGTATGGTGGTGACACGGGGGGGAGAGGGGGTGCAGGTATGTTGGTGACACAGGGGGGGAGGGGGGAATGCAGGTATGGTGGTGACACAGGGGGAGGAGGGGAATCAGGTATGGTGGTGACACAGGGGGGAGAGGGGGGTGCAGGTATGTTGGTGACACAGGGGGGAGGGGGGAATCAGGTATGGTGGTGACACGGGGGGGAGAGGGGGGTGCAGGTATGTTGGTGACACAGGGGGGAGGGGGGGAATCAGGTATGGTGGTGACACAGGGGGGAGAGGGGGGTGCAGGTATGTTGGTGACACAGGGGGGAGGGGGGGAATCAGGTATGGTGGTGACACAGGGGGGGAGAGCGGGGTGCAGGTATGTTGGTGACACAGGGGGGAGGGGGGGAATCAGGTATGGTGGTGACACAGGGGGGAGAGGGGGGTGCAGGTATGTTGATGACACAGGGGGAGGGGGGAATCAGGTATGGTGGTGACACAGGGGGGGAGAGCGGGGTGCAGGTATGTTGGTGACACAGGGGGGAGGGGGGGAATCAGGTATGGTGGTGACACAGGGGGGAGAGGGGGGTGCAGGTATGTTGATGACACAGGGGGAGGGGGAATCAGGTATGGTGGTGACACAGGGGGGAGGGGGGGAATCAGGTATGGTGGTGACACAGGGGGGAGGGGGGGGAATCAGGTATGGTGGTGACACAGGGGGGAGAGGGGGGTGCAGGTATGTTGGTGACACAGGGGGGGAGGGGGGAATCAGGTATGGTGGTGACACAGGGGGGAGGGGGGAATCAGGTATGGTGGTAACACAGGGGGGAGGGGGGGGTGCAGGTATGTTGGTGACACAGGGGGGAGGGGGAATCAGGTATGGTGGTGACACGGGGGGGGAGAGGGGGGTGCAGGTATGTTGGTGACACAGGGGGGGAGGGGGGAATCAGGTATGGTGGTGACACAGGGGGGAGGAGGGGAATCAGGTATGGTGGTGACACAGGGGGGGAGGGGGGAATCGGGTATGGTGGTAACACAGGGGGGAGGGGGGAATCAGGTATGGTGGTAACACAGGGGGGAGGGGGGGGTGCAGGTATGTTGGTGACACAGGGGGGAGGGGGAATCAGGTATGGTGGTGACACGGGGGGGAGAGGGGGGTGCAGGTATGTTGGTGACACAGGGGGGAGGGGAATCAGGTATGGTGGTGACACAGGGGGGGAGAGGGGGGTGCAGGTATGGTGGTGACACAGGGGGGAGGGGGGGGTGCAGGTATGTTGGTGACACAGGGGGGAGGGGGGAATCAGGTATGGTGGTGACACGGGGGGGAGAGGGGGGTGCAGGTATGGTGGTGACACAGGGGGGAGGGGGGGGTGCAGGTATGTTGGTGACACAGGGGGGAGGGGGAATCAGGTATGGTGGTGACACGGGGGGGAGAGGGGGGTGCAGGTATGGTGGTGACACAGGGGGGAGGGGGAATCAGGTATGGTGGTGACACGGGGGGGAGAGGGGGGTGCAGGTATGGTGGTGACACAGGGGGGAGGGGGGGAATCAGGTATGGTGGTGACATGGTGTGCAAGAGGGGAGCCAGGACCATCAATGTCCCCAGCCAGCGGAGCCCCAGTCCATCCATGCTGGACCTCAGCCTTTGAGAAGTGTACTGCAGGGAAAGCTCCAAGCCTCCCATACACTGAGTACACCCCCTCCCCCTATCTCTCCTCTCCCCCACTACACTGACAGGCCACTACTCACAGGTCAGACAACTCCTGAACAGCCAGAGGAAAGCCTCCCTTCTTCCCTCCCGTCACTCCCACTATTCCTCAGAGCTCCGTTGGACACAGGGGGGGGGGAAGGGTGATGGCAGTGGAGGCTGATCACGTCTTCCTTGTGTGCAGTGTAGAGCGGGGAGGGGTTGCCAATCCCTCCAACCAATAGGCTTCAGTGTACAATAGAATTTTCTATTTGTACACTGAAGAGAGAAGCGGATTGGCTGCCCCTCTCCCCTGCACTGAACACAAGGGGAACATTGTGACTGACTCGTGGAGGCAACGGCGGCCATTTTTGTGGAGCCGTTGCCGTTTTTTTACAAAAACACTCACGATTTTCTCGGGACAAACCCCAAAAATTCGGGAAAACACCCGGGACAAAATTAAATCGGGACAAGGGTCCCAAAATCGGGATTGTCCCGGGAAAATCGGGACTGTTGGCAACTATGCATCTCATACTACCACATTATGAGAGACTTACCTTAAAACAAAGCCCTCCAACAGCGTGCTGTCACTACTGACAAGGCTTCCATCTTTACCTGGTCTTCCTCCTGGGTTCGCGGGCCTCCGGCTACATGAGTGGCCGGGGGCACGATGACGTTTATGACACGGTCTCTGAAGGTCTGACACAGTATGCAAGACCTTCAGAGTGCATGTGCTGGCAATGTCACCGCCTGCATTCAGTGTGAATATCTCCTAAACAGTTCAAGTTTAGGAAATATTCACAGTACCTACAGGTAAGCCTTATTATAAGTGGTAAAACTGAATTTACTACCACTTTAGTGTATTGTGAATACTGTAGTGCAGGGGTCTCCAAAGTGTGGGACGTGGGTTGAATGTGGCCTTTTTCTTGCCTTTATTTGACCCTTGGGGCACTATTTCTTACACTAATATGTGGCACTATTCCTTCCACTGACACCAAAGGCAGAGCACTATTCCTCCCACTGATGTCAACAGTGGGGTACTATTCCTCCCACTGATACCAATGATGGGGCACTATTCTTCCCACTGACACAAATGATGGGGCACTATTCCTTCCACTGACACCAATGACATGGCACTATTCCTCCCACTGACACCAATGCTGTGGCACTATTCCTCCCACTGACACCAATAGTGGGATACTATACCTCCCTTTGACACCAGTTATGGAATTTACTTCCACTCACCACCAAGCTTATGGTATTGATTACTTCTACTGATTTTAGGGCTTTTTCTACTCCTACTGGCCACAGTCCAGCCCCCCCTAAAGTTAGTAAACTGGCCCTTTGTTTTGAAAGTTTGGAGACCCCTGCTGTAATGCATAGGGAGGATTTAGGCAAAAGTAAGTAATGGTGAGCTAACGCTTTAATGTTAAACAACAGTCAAGGATTCTCAGAGCTGGTGAAGGCTCCAGGAAAAGCCACCTTTCTGAACCTCCTGCATTGTTTTAAAATTGGTTTTAAATGTGAAAGGCCGAATCCAGTCACTGCACACCAGCAGCCTTGGGGGGATTTGGCTATAGGGAGGACAACTGAGTACTTCAAGGAATTTTGCTAGTACCTACTGAAACATCACTTAGTGTCCATACCACAGTACCACTGGGAGATATATAATCAGCCACCGTCAGGGGGGAAAAAAAACAGCTTCCTTCTTGATGTACAACAAGGAGAATAGGGATGTGCTTACATAACAAAGCCTCCACAGCCACCGCACCAGTTTAAAGCTTGTCATTCATGCACACATAAAATGCTGTTCTGCTATCATTTCCATGATCATATCACTCTTTGTAGTTCCCAACCATTGCTTATGTCATTAGTAAGTTTGGTGTCTTATCTGCTATGTTATAATACTGGAATGAAGCAGAGAGAAGCATGTCCCAGCTGTGAGCAGGTTAAACACGGCAATACAAGAGCAGTTACCATACAGCAGCATAATGAGTTCCTTTCTGCTTAGCATGGTTCCCAGTGATATACAACTTGCAATTAAGCATGGCTTGGTGATCTGGTGATTAATGTCGAAACGACTCCTGAAGGAGCCGCACAGACCTCCCCGTCACATACTTCATGCTGTTTACAGCTGGGTCCCTATTAACAGTAAGATTCAAAGGGCCATTTACAATTCAGTAACCTTTATGACGGCGAACTCTTCAATCAGCATTTTATTTCTTTTGTAACACTTTAGTCATCTACAAATGTCAGAGTGAAATAGGAATATGAAATATTTAGGATTGTCAGGTGGAAGGTGGCGGAAAGGTTAACCATATCTTTGCTGTACAAAAAGGGGTTAAAATGAATTGTACCACATCCTTTTTTTTATCTCAACATCTTTGATGGATGTCTGTATTCTGAATATTTTAACTTCATATAAGACAACAACTTGATAAAAAAGATACAATAATTTATATGTTGCTAAAATGGCTGTTTATTTGAGCGTTCATTTTTTTTTATCATGCGGTAAGCTTTTCAAGTTGATATCTGTTGGTTTTTGCAGTGTGGTTGCCTGCAAACTGTCATAAGGAGAGCAAAGAGGAGTCTCCTGCATAGCATAAAAGATTTATTGATTATGGCTTCCAGCTTTAAAATGTTCAGTATTGCAAAGCAAAGGGTAGTAAATTACAAAAAGCTATCATAACTAAACTGAGCACTCCTTACATCATGGCGCTAGGAAACATTCATTCTTAATACTGCAATGCTTAGAGACGAGGGTGTAGCATTAAAGGGGCAGAGAGGGTAACTGATTCCCGGCCCATGAGGTCAGATGACCCCCACATGACTACTGCATCAATACATTCTGTGCAGAATAGTACAGCATTTCTTTCCCCCCTGCATCCTCCTTAACTTTTCCCATCTTCTTTTGTGCTTATAAAGATTAATAAGGATAATGTTTACCCAAATTTATCCCAAAAAAAAGGAGCAATTCAAGGGCTAGATGTGATAGTCATTATTTTGTGTCTAACATGAATATGAGGCCTAGTTTCAATTTGTTCACATGTAGCTTTAAGCTTTGCTTATTATCGAATGTATTTATTTTATTTGATCTCTTTGTGAGCCAATAGTAAAAAAGATTTCTTTACTATACAGTACAGGGCACAGGCATTCAAATCACAATGGAAGGGTTATATGCTACATCTTCAGGTGATTGGACATTGGCAAAGCCACTCAAAGCTTTAAAACTCCCTCACAGAATCCTACCACCATGCGAGCCTGAGATTTTTTGCTAGTGTCTTTAGGTAATGGATGTATCTCTCTGTGTAAAAGAATATTGATAGCTAGTGAATAGCAAAGTATCCTGTCAAGTAAATGTTACAGGCTGCACCAGCCCACTATCGCAGAGGATTTCAGCTTTCTGGGTGCTCTGGGTGCTGTGGGAACTGTACCCTGCTTTCACCTAAAGATAGTGGGGAACAGGACATGCTCGTAAGGTGGCAATTGTGCCGAACCTATTGCACGGGTCACACACCTAACTATATGGTGCAGGATATGTGTCCCTGTAAGATGCTCTACAGGTTCAATGCCATGGTCCACGTGCAGGGGAGCTCAGTCTTTGAAGATCCCCTTCTCATCGGAGGAAGGATGTGCATGACTGAAGTGGGCAAAGTTACACATCGATTGCCTTGGGGATCTTGCCCAAGGTATGGTAAATTGGAAGCCAGCTCGTTAAGTGGTTTTGTGCCAAATCAAGCGGACTAGAGTTGTGGGCCCTTTACAATGGCCTTATCTCAGTGGTAAGCATACAGAGACGCTTCCCATCAACGCTGGGTCCACATGACCAGGCAAGCCCTCAGGATGTTGTACATACAATGTACAGACACTATATTGCTATATTGGTACGCCTGCTTGACTAGGTCACGTGTGGGGTGCCGTTTTGTCTTCTGAAACACAAGTTCGGATGCCATATTGCAGGGATCCTCAAACTACGGCCCTCCAGCTGTTGCAGAACTACACATCCCATGAGGCATTGTAAAACTCTGACATTCACAGGCATGACTAGGCATGATGGGAATTGAAGTTCCTGAACACCTGGAGGGCCGCAGTTTGAAGACCCCTGCCATATTGTGCCAGAGGGTGCACGTGCTGGTGCCTGTCAGCACTTTGCAGTATGACACACATGAGGCAGGAAGATTCCTACCCTGACCTCCACTGCCCAGTGGACAAGTACAGTACATCTGGACATTCATGTGGTTATCACCTAAAGAGGATCGTACCTTAAAGTAGAAGTTCATCTTTTTGGGCAGAATTTCACTTTTCATAAAAAATAAAAGCGTTTTCAAATACCATTTCTGGAGAGAAAAAGGGAGGGCATTGGGACTTTGAATGAAGCAGTTGACAGATTGGGGTTAAGATAAAAAATATTCAAGTTTATTGCATATAATTAATGCTGGTATATATCACATGTAAAGGGTTGCATGTGCATGCGCACATGACATAACCTACATAAATGCATGTATATAAAACAGTAAACATGATATCAGAGCAATGGATTGCGATTACAAGTGTCATGAGGGGAATACATATATGAGCTGGGAGGCACATGACGACATAGTGTAAAAAGTAAGTATAAATAGATATAATATATAAGAAAGTTGATCTGAGTGGAATCCTATTAAAGTAAAGTGGCTGCATCCTTGGTTTCCGACGCGTTTCTGTGAATACACTTCTTCAGGGGTGGATGCTATAGGATGTCTGAAATAACAAAATATGATGACATCAGAAGATTGACTAGATGCAACCAGAAAGGACAGTGTGTCAGTTTCTGGACACTTACAATGTGTACCAAGCTGTGGTGTAGGGTAGAAACTGGGCCAAACGGGTTGTCCTTTCCCGGAGCTGAGGTGGCAAGGGATCCAACACAGGACAGGCACGCACTGGCATCATCCCCAAAGCACAAACCATCGCCTCCACAGTACAGCCAATCAATTGTCTCAAGGTGGTGGGTGAATATCTGAAATGGATGGATAAATCCATTGAGATACACCAGTACCATTTCTGGCCCAGCCTTTCCAATGTGCTTTTCTATCACTTACCTTATCCACAGGAGGTTTAACATTTTGTCAGTTTATTTGAATTTTTAAAATCATTTTCAGATTCCATCACTTTCTGTAGATTCTCTCAGCATTCACTTCCTATAGCTCATCTTCCAGCAGCCTTCACTGCCTTGTTGCATCACAGAAGAGGATGTGATAGGACGTGTTCACCACTCTGCACCACACCTCCCTTATTACAATACTACCTTCCACCCACTTTCTATACAGTCTGATTGTAAAATCTCCTTTAGATCTTCCATCCGCTATGTAGTACAAGGGCCTGCTTGATTTGATACAAATTGAATAGATTGTTCAGGTGTGTCCTCCTGTTTCATAGTTCTGGTAAATCTAAAGGAAATTGTACAGAGATTGTATAATAAGTTTGCTTAGTGCATGACCATCTTTATACAAGTGATATGGGAAGAGGAGGATGGAAATGGCGCTGTTCTTTGTGGGGTGAATAATAGCGGTGAGTGCGTTTCCTATATCGCACCTTTTTAAGAAGCACTGAATAACAATTTGCAGGAGCACTTTGTCATATTATTTTGGACTTTGTAATACACCAGTATTTAAGGACTTTACATGCACGCTGGGTTTAGCACTATAGCACTACTATCATCATATATTTGTGATTTTTGCACAGGAAAACATATATATTTTTTATATGCACATATTTTTTTTTGATGTTAGAATTTGTTTACTAGCATTATTATTAGATGGTGGTGGTCCTCTGAACAGGAGGCTAACACTATATTATTACATAGCAGCATATCACAGTGTGGACGCTGGACAGTGTTTTTTTGTGTTTTTTGCTTTTTTATGTTTTTTACACTTTTTGTCATATTTAGACATCAACACTGCTAGGTTTTGCACATTTGCACTTTTCCAAGCACTTTAGCACATACCAATATTGGGAATCCCTCACGCATTTTGAGGGTCTGGATCATTTAGCCACTTCTCGCCTGGCATATAGCAGAATGACGGCCGGGCAGTGGTTCAGTTATCCTGACTGGGCGTCATATAATGTCCAGCAGGATAACAGCCGTTGCACGCCCGTGGGGGCGCGCATCGTGGCGATCGGTGGTGTCCAATCACGGCTGATCACGATGTAAACAGGAAGAGCCGTTGATCGACTTTAATTCACCCGCGTCTGACAGACGCGAGTAGAGGAGAGCCCATCGGCGGCTCTCCTGACAGGGGGGGGGTCTGCGCTAATTGTTTATCAGCGCAGCCTCTCCTCAGATGCCCACACTGGACCACCAGGGAAGCCGCCAGGACCTCCAGGGAAGCCCCCAACATGTGGATGGCCAGGTACGTACCCCATGGCCATCCACGTGTACAAAAATATGCCAAATATATGCCAATCAGTGCCCAGAAATGGGCAATAACTGGCAACATTATGCAGCAGATCAGACAAGTGATGCCCAGCAGTGCCACCCATCAGTGTCCATTAGTGCCACCTCTCAGTGCCCATCCATGCCCATCAGTGCCCACCTATCAGAGACCATCAGTGCCCATCCATGCCACCCATCAGTGCCACCCATAAGTAGCCATCAGTGCCACCCATAAGTACCCATCAGTGCTGCCTATGAATGCCCATCAGTGCCACCTATGAGTGCCCATCAGTGACGCATACCAATGCCACCTATCAGTGCTGCCTATCAGTGCCCATCAGTACCACCTCATCGGTGCCGCCTTATCAGTGCTCGTCAGTGCAGTCATATCAGTGCCCGTCATTGAAGGAGAAAACTTACTTATTTACAAATTATTTTAACAGAAATGAAGAAAAACTATTTTTTTCAAAATTTTCAGTCTTTTTTTATTTGTTGCGCAAAAAATAAAAATCGCAGAGGTGATCAAATGCCACCAAAAGAAAGCTCTATTTGTGGGAACAAAATGATAAAAAATTTGGGTACAGTGTAGCATGACCGCGCAATTGTCATTCAAATTGCAACAGTGCTGAAAGCTAAAAATTGGCTTGGGCAGGAAGGTGTATAAGTACCTGGTATTGAAGTGGTTAAAGTAAGAACAGCGCCATTTCTATCCTGCTCTTCACGGCACCCATATCATTCTATTTTCACCCTAGGGTGGATTTATTGATCGAGGCTGCAGTTCTTTATGTTTTGCACTTTTTTCACCATAAGCGCGGGAGTTTACATCATTCTAATCTTTATACAAGTACATAGGAGGGAGTGGACAAAGACACTCAGAGAATCTTCAGAAGTTTTCTTGGAGTGGAGCGTGGTGCGTTACCACAGTTTTTGTGCGTTTGCCGCACTTGGGGTGCGTTTTACATGTGATGACAACACAAGCACAATGCACATTTGCAGCGTTTCTGTAAAGTATGGCAAAGTGCGCATTTTCTGTGCAGTTTGCCATGCGTTTGGAAATGCACAGATATGAATGGATCCTCATTGTTCTTGTGTAAATGCACCAAATTCACTTTCAGGCTCCATTTACACCTAGAGTAGTGGGAGTGCATGTTTTTTGGCTAGTATTTCCAGTGACACACATAGGACAGCCTGTTGATTTTAAGGGGCTGCACTACACATGGCAAAGTAGCTCCTGGGACATTTTGGCGTGGGGAGAGTTGTATGTTTTTTACTGTGTTTGTCACCTGTTTTTTTGCCGTTTATTAATGACACTGAAAGCGTAACTAGGTAATTTTAGGTGTATGAATGTGGTCATACACTATACAATCTGATTGTACAATCTCTGTACAATCTCCTTTAGACTTACCAAAACTATATAATAGGAGGACACACCATCTATCCAATCACTCTGTATCCAATCAGGCAAGCCCTTGCACTACATCATGGGTGTCCCGTGGGCCTAATGCAGCCCCAGGGTGTTTAGCATGCAGCCTGAGCCCATCTGGAGGGACGCTGGGGAAGCCAGGCAAATGTACATGTGAAGAAATGCTAGGGATGCTGTGAAAACTTAGTTGATGGGTGAAAGGCTTGTGCTAATGAGGTCAGCTGGTAAACTCCTTCCTGAGTCTTATTGGTTTCTCTGTCTCAAATCTATACCAGGGAGTCTCTGAAGCTTTCTAAGAAATATAGCAAGGGCTGAGGTTAGTCCTTGTTCTCAAAATCAAAGAAAGCTTGTATTTTTCTGCAACCGAGGTACATTCATGGTATATTGGTACATAGGGGAGCTGGATTTTAGAAAAAAAAGTGAACTTGGCCTTTAAGGGGAGCAGACACTATGCAGGTGGTCTCAGATACCTTTAGTCACTGGTACCCTATAGAGCAGGGATAGGCAACCTTTGAGAGATGAAGATCTACTTGAACAACACTGATGAAGCCAAAGATCACTGTGTACAGTGTCCCCCCTCCCCCACCCCCCAAAAAAAGACAATAAGACCGAGCTAAACTGACCTGAATAAGTATTACAAGAGAGTGCAGGGTTTAGGAGTGCATTATGTAGGGATCATGAGTGCATTATTCTCAGAATGCAGGGATCAGGAGCGGGCTGTGCTCAGAATGTAGGGATCAGGAGTGTGTTGCACTCAGAATGCAGGGATCATGAGTGCATTACTCTCAGAATACAGGACTCAGGAGTGCATTGCGGTCGGAATGCAGGGATCAGGAGTGTGTTGCGCTCAGAATACAGGGATCAGGAGTGCATTACGCTCAGAATGCAGGGTTCAGGAGTGCATTACGCTCAGAATGCAGGGTTCAGGAATGCGTTACGCTCAGAATGCAGGGTTTAGGAGTGCATTACGCTCAGAATGCAGGGTTCAGGAGTGCGTTGCGGTCAAAATGCAAGGATCAGGAGTGTGTTGCACTCAGAATGCAGGGATCAGGAGTGCATTACGCTCAGAATGCAGGGATCAGGAGTGCATTGCGCTCAGAATGCAGGGTTCAGGAGTGCGTTGCAGTCAGAATGCAAGGATAAGGAGAGTGTTGCACTCAGAATGCAAGGATCAGGAGTGTGTTGCACTGAGAATGCAAGGATCAGGAGTGCATTACGGTCAGAATGCAGGGATCAAGAGTGCATTACGCTCAGAATGCAGGGTGTAGGAGTGCATTTCACTCAGAATGCAAGGTTCGCGAGTGTATTGTAGTCAGAATGCAGGGTTCAGGAGTGCGTTGCGCTCAGAATGCAGGGTTCAGGAGTGCGTTGCGGTCTGAATGCAGGGATCAGGAGTGCGTTGCGCACAGAATGCAGGGTTTAGGGGTGCGTTACGCTCAGAATGCAGGGTTCGGGAGTGCATTGTAGTCAGAATGCAGGGTTTAGGTGTGCGTTGCGGTCTGAATGCAGGGATCAGGAGTGTCTTACACTCAGAATGCAGGGGTCAGGAGTGCATTACGCTTAGAATGCAGGGTTCAAGAGTGCATTGCGCTCAGAATGCAGGGTTTAGGGGTGGGTTGCACTCAGAATGCAGGGTTTAGGGGTGCATTGTGCTCAGAATGCAGGGTTTAGGAGTGAGTTGTGCTCAGAATGCAGGGATCAGGGGGGTGATGTGAAGGGTGGTAGAGTAAACTGCTATGGGGGTGACCCTGCCCATAACAGTGTCCTCTGCCCCTTTTACATCACCTTCAACCCCCCCACACACAGTGGTGTCTTCTGCCCCCCCCTCCCCTATAGCAGTAACCTCTGCACCCTTCCCTCCCCTCCCATAGCACAGTGCCCTACCTGTTTCCACAGCGGAGACTGGGAGTCAGCACAGTTCTGGACAGAGGGCCAGAGCTGGCAGAGTGACTTTTCATATTAGCAAGCTGGTGATTGGTTGTTTAGGACCACCCTGTGTCCCAGCAACCAATCGCCAGAGGTTTACCATAAAAAGTTAATTTGGCCAGCTCCTCCTCACGCCCTCCGTCCTGAACTATGCTTCCTCCCGGTCTCCGTTGTTCACTGATCACAGTGGCGGAGGAGGATGGAGGCGGGAGTGACAGAGACCGGGACATAGATGGCGCGGACAAGGCTGGGAGGGGGACCAGGACTAGCACATTGAAGGCGGGGGTCAGCGGCACAGGAACCTGTTCGCAGTCTACCTGTCACCTGCCTGCGGTCGACAGGTGGACCGTGATCGACGGGTTGCCAACCCCCGCTATAGAGAAACCAGCATATGCAATGGAAGACTCCAAACACAGTGGGAAGGTTAAAGGCAGTTTGGCAGATGTACAGTCACTTCCTACTGTGCCAGGTATTTTATACCAAGCGTTGTACTGTTTCCAAAAGGGAACCCAGAATCTGAAAATTGTCCCCCAATCAACTTGTTGGCAGCATTGTCTGCATTACAGCATACTTTTTGCCTAAGCAGAGAAGAATTTTATACTTAATGTCTTCTCTTAGATGAGAAATGGCAACATTTTTCAAAGATTAGCAATCAGATTCAGATATCTTGTGAAAGAAGGTCCCCTCTCCTCAAAATAGAAAGATACAATTCAGTGCTTGTGGGGGAGATGTGCAAATGTCTCAAGCTGGACCTAGGGGCCATAGGTGACCGGCATGGGGTCTAGGAAACAGAAAAAGCCTTCTAATATTTTTCCTGTGCATGCCTTGGTTAAAGTGTTACTAAACGCACAACAGTAAAATTAGTCTGTATATGCAGTAAAGCATGCTTGTTATACTCACGTGGAAACCTAAGGGGTTAATTCTCTTCCT
Source organism: Aquarana catesbeiana (assembly GCF_042186555.1). Classification (NCBI taxonomy): domain Eukaryota; kingdom Metazoa; phylum Chordata; class Amphibia; order Anura; family Ranidae; genus Aquarana; species Aquarana catesbeiana. The sequence goes on from NC_133331.1 coordinate 197,742,679, forward strand.
TGTGCAAAAAGGCTGTTTGATCCTGTATGCACAGATCCTCCTCTTCTTCCGCTGACACCAAAACAGATCTGGATAGTACAGAGCCTTTTAAAGTCAGGCTGCACATGGTTAGTTTGGTGTGTATTGCTAGAGAGTTTTTTTTTTTCTTGGTAGCGTGCATGTGATCAGCACAGGGCCAAATAGCACTGTCCAGACAGAGTTTCAGAGGTCACGAATCCTGATAGGACAGCTCGGTGCAGTATGAAAACTCCTCCTACAAGCTTTAACCAGGAACTGATAGAAGTCACAAGACTGCTAAATACTGATGATATGGAAAGGTATTTAGCAGTTTATATTTACTAATATGATTTCATTTCCATGTTCTGTGGGAGAGCAGATATAGTGAATGCATGGTCCTGGGTTTAGTAACACTTAAAGGATATTTTGTATGAGGCCTGGAAACATCCCAAAAAGGTTTATGCTTATTCTAAGTGCTTTGCACAGCAGTATCCCATTGAGGGGGAATTATCCCCATCAATGTGTTGTTTCAGAGAATGATTCAACTCTCAATACTTCTCTGTTTTAAATAAAACTTTTGGTAGTTTTGTTAATGACGTGCCAACTTTTCAGAATGCTTCAGATAAGTGCTCTAAAGCCCTGCTCAAAGCATCTTTTTCTCACTCATGACCAACCACAGTGTGACAGGCACTGTGGGGTTGATTTACTAAAACTAGAGAGTGCAATCGGCTTCTAACTTCAGCTCGTTCAATTTAGCTGTGACAAAAAAAACTGGAAGCTGATTGGTTTCTATGCAGAGATGCACAAGATTTTGTACTTTCCAGTTTTAGTAAATCAACCCCTTAGGATCTGGTCCAGGCAAATGGCTAGGAATCTTGGCAGAATTGTGGTCAGTTCCCTAATTTACATCAACTGAGACTGTTGCCAGTGGCCTTATGCTACTGCGTGGACAGGATGAGTGATATGCTGCATCAGTTCGCTAACATTTTTCATCTGTCTGTTGTGGCTGCAAAGGAGTCTCTGGCTGAAATGCTGGTTGACTGAACCTGCCTGTATGAAACAATTGAAACGGGTGACATTTGAAAGTAAACTCACCTTTTTGGAGAGTCTTGGGGAGTCAAGAGGGTGATGGGTGATAAACGCAATCTTTTTCCCATTAAGAAGAAATGGGTAAGCTGGGTACCATGAGACAAAGTTGTCCTTTCATTCTTCCCAGACATCCACTTCTAAGGGAAAAAGCAGTCAATTCCTTTTCTCACAAGTTTTGGATTTTCAAATCCTCCAAGCCAGGTCCTAAGTCCCCTTTGCAATAAAGGAGTGCTTCCACTGTTGTCAGTGGGGAAACTTCTGCTGTTTTTTTAACTGTCTGTTGTTGGGAGATCTTGGACACCTGAGTACAGGAGGTTGTCTCTTCTGGGTACAAATTGGTGTTTAAAACCCACCCTCCACCTTTTTTTTTTTTCCCTCATATATGACTTTGCTGCTTCTGCGCAGAGCAGCTTTACACAAATCTTTATCCCAGCTCTTGGGTTTGGGGGCTGTGACCTTGGTTTAAGAGAGAGAGAGCCTTTAGGCATTCTATTCAAACCTTTTTATAGTTCCCAAGCTGAATGAGATTGTCAGACCCATCCTGACCTCAAATCTGTAAACCCTTTTCTGAGGGTTACAAAGTTGGAATCAATGAGATCAGTTATAGCAGCCCTCTGTCTGGGGGCATCCATGGCATTAATCGACATAAGAGATTCATTCTTACACATCCAGATTTTTCGTCCCACACCGCAATGCTTTGAGGGGGAGGAACAACATTTTGAGTTTGTGGCCTTTCCCTTTGGGCTGATCAGGGCTCCTTGAGTTTTCACAAAGATCTTGGCTCTGTTGCTGGCGCTGATATGTTCCCAAATGGATCACATCCTAGGCTACGTCTGTGGGAGAGGTCAGTCTTTACCTTAACCTCCCTGGTGGTATGATTATTTCGGATTTTAGGTGCTGAAAGCAGTACAATTATTTTGCATGGAAATTTGGCGTTTTATATTGTAGGCCTGTAATTTTTAACAATAACACACATAAATCTGTCCACCAAGAGTCTAGTAGATATCCCGGGTATGATGAAGTTTGAAACACAAAATCATAAATTATAATATAATAAATACATATAAATAATTAAAAAAAATAATAATATAATAATAATAAAATAAATTTCCCCACGATTCACTATCACTCAATTCTGCAAGTGTTCTAATTTACTATCGCTGTTTTCTAGCTGGTCTAAAGCCACTTTTAATGTAAAGGGACACTTTTTGGTTGCTATGGACAATCTCAAGTTTCCAGGCAGAAAGAACAGTATATATAATATAAAACTGCATGCAGGGCATTGGACAAAGCATTGGAGACAAAAGGGATGTGAAATAATTTCATACAGTACTGTAATCTGTAAGATTACAGTACTGTATATGTTATGTTTTTTACACTTTTTTGAATTTGCCGCCAGGCTCCGTCCCCATGTGTCGCGACGCTCGCAGGGAACGGAGCCTGGCACAGAGAGGCTTCGCAGGAGGACAGAGCCCACAGACAGCGCAGGGGGACATCGCAGGATCCTGGGGACAAGGAAAGTATACCACACCAGGATCCTGCAATGCAATCCCGAGTGTGGCTCAGGGTTACCGCTAATGGTGCTGAAATTTAACCCCGAGCCACACTCGGGAATACCATCAGGGAGGTTAAAGGAAAAGTATAGCCAAAGCTTTTTTTGGCTATACTTCTCCTATGGAGCTAAAAAGTGCAGTTCGTATTGCACTCCTGTGGCCCATTTTCAGCTGACAGCAGGTTAAACCCCACTGTCAGATGATGTCATAAACCCGGTCCAGGCTCTGAAAAGATCTTGACCATATGGTTAGTGGTTGGAATTTGCCCAGAAGCCTGGACCGGTGTTCTATCGAATTGTGCCCTCTGTCGAAAAGTGCCCGCGCATGCGCAGAATGGAAGGACACTCCAGCTGAGTTGCCGATCAGCTGGAGTGACGTCACCATAGCGCATGCGCACATCGTAGGAGGGTTTTTTTGGATGGGAGATACCATTTCACTGGCACAATAGAAAGCTATGCAAAGAGCGGAGAGACACCGTAGATGTCAGATTGTGCCTCGCTGTAAACATGTGGTGCAACAGCGAGGCACAATATGACAAATATGGTGTCCCTCTGCTGTTTGCATTGCATTAAGTTGTGCTCGAGAAATGGTATCTCCCATTGAAAAAAGGCTCCTACGATGTGCGCATGCGCTATGGTAACATCACGCCAGCTGATCGGGAAATCAGCTGGAGTGCCCTTCTGTTCTGCTTATGCGTGGGCACTTTTCAACAGAACACTGGCAGCTGGCTCAGCCTCTCAGTGAGGTGCAGAGAGCCTGAGTCACCTGCTCCTGCCCCATGCACAGCCCAGCACTCCAGTGAGTGCTGGAGGGGCAGAGAAGAGAGTCGGTGACTGACAGTCACTGGCTCTCTGAAGGCTGAGGAAATCCTCCAAAAGACAATAGAGGTTCTTCAGGGATTTGTTTGGATTATTTATCTGCGGAACTGCCTTAGTATCTGTAATACCCCGGTTTGGTCTTAGAGATGGCTCAGAACAAATAGTTTTTACCACAGGAGAAAGTTCTTTTGCTTTGGGTTCAGGCTCAGGACTTCTAAGTCTACTGCAAGTCACTTAGTGAGGGCATTCATGTGGGTGCTTGGGACCATAGTGGCCTCATTTGAAGCAGTGCTGTATGCTCAAATTCTTTCCAGACCTCTGCATATTAACAGATCTCTCAGCCTGGAACAGGTTGACTCAGTTTCTCGATTTGGGTTTGTGCGGTACCTAACTTTATGTAAACTTACATTGTGAGTAAATCTTCTTCCATTATCACTCATGTGATTACACATGATGCTTGTACTGTATCCATAACGATGTTTGTTTCGTCATTATGAGCACCCTAAAAAAGTCTACTGAACTACTTCGCGAAATGTGTTGAAATGCAGTATGCTGTGGTTTCCCACTCCTCATCAATATCTGAGTCATAATTTTGATTATGTATAACATCTCATATTTATTTATGTGATCAAACAGCTACCTGTCACTATGGTGGGCTGACTACGCAAGGGTGTTGCTTGCATGACTGTTTGTGATTAGCGCTCCACAGTGCCGTCTTCCTGGCGGGCTCTGCACATGCTGTTTGCGAACACACCTGAGCTCATCCTTAATTATTAGCATCCCCCTTACCTCAGAGTGTCCCCAACAGCGTCCCCCTTACATCAGAGTGTCCCCAACAGCGTCCCCCTTACATCAGAGTGTCCCCAACTGCGTCCCCCTTACATCAGAGTGTCCCCAACAGTGCCCCCTTACATCAGAGTGTCCCCAACAGCATCCCCCTTACATCAGCCTGTCCCCAACAGCGTCCCCCTTACAGCAGTGTCCCCAACAGCGCCCCCCTTACATGACTGGCCCACTTTCATTTTGAGTGTCCCCAACAGCGCCCCCTTACATCAGAGTGTCCCCAACAGTGCCCCCTTACATCAGAGTGTCCCCAACAGCGCCCCCCTTACATCAGTGTCCCCAACAGCGCCCCCCTTACATCAGAGTGTCCCCAACAGCGTCCCCCTTACATCAGAGTGTCCTCAACAGCATCCCCCTTACATCAGAGTGTCCCCAACAGCGTCCCCCTTACATCAGAGTGTCCCCAACAGCGTCCCCCTTACAGCAGTGTCCCCAACAGCGTCCCCCTTACATCAGAGTGTCCCCAACAGTGTCCCCCTTACATCAGAGTGTCTCCAACAGCATCCCCCTTACATCAGAGTGTCCCCAACAGAATCCCCCTTACATCAGAGTGTCCCCCTTACATCATAGTGTCCCCAACAGCGTCCCCTTTACATCAGAGTGTCCCAATCAGCAGCTCACTTCACATCAGAGTCCCCACCAGCAGCTCACTTCACATCAGAGTCCCCACCAGCAGCCCACTTCACATCACAGTCCCCACCAGCAGCCCACTTCACATCACAGTCCCCATCAGAGAGCCCCCATCAGCAGCCCTTCACATCAGTGTCCTCCCTCTCCTCCCCCTCCCACATGTACTCACATTTTGAAGGCAGCTTCTCATTCCTCTCTCCAGTCATATGATAACAAGTGATAGGGGAGAGAGGAAGGAAAGTCTGCCGTTGGTCTATCTCCCTCTGCAGGCTGGAGGGAGCATAACGCCTAATGCTCTCTCCAGCATATGACGGAAGCAGCTCCTCCTGAAAGGAGTGAAATTGCGATCACTCACTGTCAGAGAGGAGCAGCTCCAGGACCGCACCTGACTGGCCCACTGAGCCATCGGCCCTCCGGGAATCTCCCGGTAGTCCCGATGGCCAGTACATGCCTGCTTGATGAAAAACTGCTACAGAGCGCTCTGGACCTCAGACTGGGGTGAAGGTTCATCTTCCAATAGGACAAGGACCCCAAGCACACAGCCAAGATAACAAAGGAGTGGCTAAGGGATAACTCTGTGAAAATCCTTGAGTAGCCCAGCCAGATCCCAGACTTGAACCCGACTGAACATCTCTGGAGAGATCTGAAAATGGCTGTGCACGAACGCTTCCCATCCAACCTGATCGAGCTTGAGAAGTCCTGTGAAGCAGAATGGGAGAAACTGCCTTAAAATGTGCCAAGCTTGTAGCATCATACTCAAAAAGACTTGAGGCTCTAATTGGTGCCATAGGTGCTTTAACAAAGTATTGAGCAAGGGCTATGTGTGAATACCTATGTACATGGGATTTTTTTTTGTTTTTTATTTTTTATAAATTTGCAACAATTTCAAACAAACTTATTTCACGTTGTCTTTGTGGAGTATTGTTTGTAGAATTTAAGGAACATAATGAATTCCCTATTTTGTAATAAGGCTGTAACATAACAAAATGTGAAAAAAGTGAAGTGCTGCAAATACTTTCCGGATGCACTGTATATACTGTGTATGTGTGTGTGTATAGATAGAGAGATAGATAGATAGATAGATAGATAGATAGATAGATAGATAGATAGATAGATAGATAGATAGATAGATGTATATATATTAATAAATTTTGTTGCAATTTGTTTGTATTATTCAATAAGATAGTTCAAAGGGCAACGACAATAGGCAAATTGCAATTACACACAGCAACCTATTAGACATTGTCTCTTAACTGACTAATGTCATTATTTCCCTTCACATTGCCTCTCTGAATATGCCAATTAAACAACTTTATGCCAAGACACTGTGGATATAGAGCTGTCTTTACTGCACCTTATATCAGAGATGGCTGTACTGATTTTGTCATTTAAGTTTCATTATTTGTTATTTTATATGGTTTACAACTCTGGCATCACTATATTAACCCTAACCACTGGTATGTGGACTAACATAATTAACTATGGTTTTGGCTCCAAGAAATATATTTTATTTATATTCTTCACATGTGCCTTATCTCTTTGACCTCTTAACACCTAACACTCCAGAACCAAGAGAGCCCTCAGTTTTATCATTTATGCCCTAGCCATTTCAGAAACATCAGCTCTTCCTGGCCTTCCATTCCCTAGCTTGTAGCATTTTCACTCAAGATCAAGAGCGATGAGCTGGAGGTTTCAGGCTGAATCTCCGAGCAAAGGGCCGACGTGACACGGGTTATTATTTATTTGTCATCTCGAATGTAATAAGCTGTAGATACAGCACCGGCAGACCTTGATTTATTGCGCTGTCGGCATCAAGCAACGCCGCAACTGGTGTACCATGCAAAATGGATACGGAAGTGTCAGCCATGTCTATCTATCATGAATGAAGCTTTTTCTCTCTCCCTCTCCCCATCCGCTCCCACCTCCCTCTCTGTCATACTCATAACACATTCTCACTTCATGCCAGAATACATAAACAATCTTTCATTATTTTGATGCATTTTTTCTGTATTTGTTCTTTACAGAACATAAACTTCAAATTTATGTCTTTTTGCACTATGATGTTCACATACTTTGGTTTGATAGATAAATGGAGTTATGGATTGATGCATATGTACCAATTATTTAAAGTTTTCTATCACCAGGCTTTTTGTTTCAGCACAGATATCATTTTGTTTATCACAGTCATTGTGAAAAGCATTTTATTTAAACTCCTGTAACACTATGTATATGCATGTTATAGAAATATTTTCAGAATATTTATGAAATGTAGCATTTACAAGACAACTACAATTATAGATTTCTCTTTCAGTATATAATCTTAGACTTTAAAATCCTGAGTGAAATGCAGACTAATTCGCCATTCAAAATGATTTGACGACATGAGACCAGAATGATTGTTTATTCTTTCTGAAATGATTTTAAAATTTCCTTAAATATTGATATTATATTTAGATCAAAGTTCCTGTATTATTTTATAATTATAAGTTATTTAAAGTAGTAATGCATTAAAATCATTTACATTTTACATGCAATTTAGAGTGCCAAATAAAAAAGTTTTTGGTTCTTCCAGAACAAAATCTTACTATACTGTATTTGAAGTCCAAGTCTGAAGTCTTTATTTTTTCATATAATCAAATAAATATTCCCTTCAATGCTACCGCACCTGTCATTTAATATATATTTGCTAAGAAAAAATCTCTGCTTCCATAATGGCTAAGAAAATCAGTAGCAAATCATGATGTAATGTCACAAGCTATATGTGTTTGAAATTGAACTTGTAAAATGCCGAAGATCATTATGTCAGCAAGGGTCTGCTGTCAACTAAATTCCCTGAAAGTATACATTACAGATTGCACTTGATACTAACCAACGTCTTTCTTCTATTTACAATGCTACCATAATTGTAAATCCCAAGCCAGGCAAAGATATTACCACACCGGGCTGTTATAGACCCATATCCCTACTCAATACAGATACTAAATTGATAGAAAAGATTTAAGTCAGCTGCCTTGTCACATTGATTCAGAAATGAATACACACACTGACCAGTCAGGATTTATACCAGGCCGGTTAACCTCAATCAACAATAGGTGTTTCTTTCCTAATATGTACCCCCCACCCCCATAATAATGTAGTTGTACTGTCGTTGGACACCTCTGGGGCTTTCAGTAGTGTTGAATAGTCCTGCCTTTTGGGAGATGCTTTCCCTCTTTAGAATAGGCCCTAATATTATTGCCTGGATCAAAAGTCTCAACTCTGTGCCATTGGCCAATGCTAGTGTTAATGGAGAATTTTCTGCCCCTATACCCTCTACTTGGGGCACCTAATAGGGCTGTCCCCTGTCACCTCTCTTATTTGTACTAGCATTTGAGCCATTGGCAATGTTAAGATTTTTGATGTTTAAAGATTCTCCTCGTATTGTAGGTTTGTGTGAGGGGATAGTGCGGAAAAAATTGTTTTATATGCTCACCTTATCAACCTTATATAAATAATTTCAGCATGATCCAAAGAATATCTGAATCTTCTTCCCCTGTTTAACAAATGATGAGAGGCAAAACTGGTTTAATCTGTCTTTATCGGTGGTTGGACACATAGATCTCCTACAATTTATTTTGTTAAATATTAGATGCCCTGTTTAATGTGTTGAAATAGAAAAGGGGTTTTATTGACCTAAATTGTAACTTTTGCAATGACCCCTTAATGAAAAAGACTTGGCTGTCCCTAACCTGTGGCTATAAATTTTATTGCCACGCAATTACAGGACTTAGTTGGGTTGGTCAACATTGATAATAGAGACCCTACTCACACACTTATGATGCACATTCTTGGAGCAAAATCCCTTGCTTCTTCCTTACAATCAAATCAATTACTTGACTTGCATATTTCCCCCAGTTTGCTCCTTATACAAAAAACGTTGAACATAATGAAACTTTTATAATGATATAAAGGCTATAACATGTAACGGTTTCCTGACGAAGTTCCGGTGGGCTGAACGAAACATGTAGACGACCTTCACATAGGGATGAACCCCCTACAGATGACCCATCAGATGGTCCAACCACAGGCTTTTCAGCACAGCTGACTCCCAGTACGCTACCATGCTGGATGTTCTCACATGTCCCGGAGCATACCGGAGTATACCTGAGTGTGGAGTTTACAGCCGCTATCATGTCCAATTACCCTCTACACGAGGTATGGGAATTCAGGATGGCATTTGTGCACTGTGAACTATCCCTATGAGATTGGAAGCAGCTAAGGATACACACACCAGCTCTTTTGAAAAACAGCTTAACGAAGGACTGTGAGTACTATATGTAACATCACACTTATCTGGTTATCACATCTGGGATCCTCCCTGTGTATTCCAGCAGCAAATTCTACGACTTGCCTGTGATCTATTAGTAAGCACACATACCAATGAGGATGTATCATGTGCCCTGCTGAGTGTTTACCTGCTGGTTGCTGGGTTATCCCCACACATGGATTCAGTCCATACTACTGACTCACTGGTTGATTGATTACCTAGTCTCCTTTACTTCTATGGGATGGATTGCCAATGCCGGTTATAGTCTCTGCAGCTAATGAAGTTCTTTCCTGGCTCAGTCTTCAGGGACTTTTCAGCTGTCTGCAGTGTGACTCTTCATGCTTACCATCCTTGACTATGACTGACCATATCTAGCGGGCATTTCGGGAGGGTTGTTCCTGTGGTGGGCTTTGTCAGCACTGTGGTGAGGTGCCCCACTTGCCCATTGAGGTTTTTAAGGTGTGACATCTTCAGCAGTGGGGCTAGATCCTGCCACAGTAGTTCTTTTAGGGCCATTGTTTTGTAGGGGGTTCTGCTTGTCTGCTTGGGGATAGGTTAGGCCCAGCTCCCTTGAGCTGGCATTCTGCACCTCATTCATCTAGAGGTGTGTGGGGAGTTCCCCTTTTGTCAGGGTTGGGTTTCGGGGAGGGTGGGTTAGGGTGAATTTTATGCTGGGTGGGAAGGTGCATTGTCTGTCCTCTAGGGGGCCAGTTTGGTGTTATACGCTGATATTTTTACCTTTTGGTAAGTAAACTTGTTAGGTTACTCTCTATGGGTGTGTTTATATCTCTTGTTTTTTGTGTTTATTGTTTGTGTGTGATGAGAGTCACTTTGGGTGGGGGGCTTGTGGATCCCAGCTTACCTTGGAGAGCTCTGGAAACTCTGTGTCCAGCTCCCCAGTCTCCTCCTATGTGTAAATTACCCTGTGTCCATTAGGGGCACAGGGTGGCCCAGAACCCTCGTCTTAACTGTGCTGTTTGGACTCTCTGTACAGCCACACTGGAATGTTGTATATATTGTGTGTTGTCCCATTGTTCTATTGTGTCTGTCTGCCTTAGGAGAAATGTATTATGGGATGAATGTTTTGTATTTGTGTTCCTGGCATGTGGACTGGGGGCAGGGTAGAGAGGGGAGGGGCGAATTCCTCCAACAACTCTCCCTGCTGATTGAACAGTTTACCCCGCCCTGAATCAAAGGGAGGGGGGGAGTTGTTCCCTGAGTGTATACCTGTGTACCTGTGTTTGAATAAACAGTTTGATGTTTTCCACCCTACATTGAGTTACGGCTAATGACTGGGTGAGCTAAGGGGTCTTGGATAGTGCTGGATCTGGACGGAGGAAGCATTTACGACAGGCAGACTCATCTTGAGTACAGGGGTCGGTCACATTGTACATCTGATTTTCTTATACACACCCTCCTAGTATTACTAGGTGAATCCTATACATCTCATCTTTAGAAGGACTCCCTTATGTCTATGTTTATTGCTACCATGTTTGGCTGTCAGATTCCTTGCCTATCCTCTATAACTTTGTAGACTGCTGCCATTGAAGTCTCAATGACCCTGTATGTAACCTGGTTAATTCATGCCTGAACCATCAGGTTCCCAACTTGTGAAAGCCCAGCAGCCACATTCCAGTAAGGGTCGTTGGCGAAGGCAATTTGTAGTGATTTGGCCCCTTCTGTTTTTTGGATGCGGTGGTGCGAAGTAAAGCAACATACATATTTCTTTTAGGGAATGAGGACCCCACCCACAGCGTTGTGCATAAGGGTCCAATTTTTTTTGATTAATAATAGAGTAACTGGCATAAAAATATTTAGAAAATATTAAGGAGCTTTGTTTATCTTCAGCAGGGGTGCATAGGCAATGAAACCATTTGACTGTCCTTAAACTCTTTTCATAATATCATCTATTTTTGTAACTTGTAACTGAAGGAAAATTAAGGTGCAAAACGTACACACATTCCTGGCTGTGAGCAGTTTTCACATACTTACAGGGGCGCCGAACCCCGGTGATCTTTGATCTCTTTCATGTTGTTCAGATAGATCTCTGCCTCTCAAAACTTGCCTAACCCTGGGTTCAAGTGAAAGTTTTTTTTAGTTTTGGATAGAGTGAAAAGGAACTAGACCACCTGTCAGTTTTTATTGCTGTCTGTGCTCTTGTCCCTTTGTCTATTTGTCCTGTTTACTGTTATCATAGAACACAGAGATTCCCTCACTTCCTGTTTTGGCTATGGGACAGGAGGTGAAGGGAAGTCATCCAATGGGATACAGATGGCAAAAAACCTGACAGGAGTTCTAACCCTCCCTTACTCTATAATGAAAAATAAGCTTTGCTTTAGTTAAACTTTAAATATATTCTTCTCTTGACGCAGAGGATATAAAGTCACTTTGTGTGTACCAAATGCATTTACAAACTTAGATATCACCTTGTAACAGTAGTGGTGACACAATGACTGTGCTGTTCATAGCCTATGCAGAGCTGTGGGTGGGTAAAAAACTACAGGGGGAGAATATAAGACCATTCAACCTACACAAGGAGAGAGAGCAGCAGTGACTAGTCATTATTCAGTTTTTCATTTTTATTTGTTTAGTTTGTTTTTTAAATCATACTTACCAAGGTGGATGCAGCATTGGTCTGTGCTGCATCTGTCCTCTGCTGGCTCTAGGACTGAGAACCAAGCAATGAAACCCTGTTGATTGCTCCATTCTCAGAGAGCTGGTGACTGTCAGTCACCAGCTCTCTGCTCTGCCCCCCCCGCGCTCACTGGAGCGCTGGGCTGTGGAGGGGGCGGGAGCGGTGGGCTCAGGCTCTCAGTGGCTCTCTGATAGGCTGAGCCCAGTGCTGGTCCAGGATTGGGGGAGGATCCCGACCATATTGTTGTGATCTTTCCCCAGCCTGGACCGGCTCTGTGACGTCAGCCGACAGCGGGCTTCAGCCTGCTGTCTGCTAAAAAGGGGTCACAGGAGTGCAGAATGAACTGCACTCCTGTGATCCATAGGAGAAGTACAGCCAAAAATAGAGCTTTCTTTTGGTGGTATTTGGTCACCACTGGGTTTCTTTATTTTTTGTGCTACAAAAAAAAGAGACCAAAAAAAAAGTTTTTCTTCATTTCTGTTCTGTCTCCTTCACTGATAAGGTGGCACTGATGGGCACTGATGGGGTGGCATTGATGACAGGGCACTTATACGCGGCACTGATAGGTGGCACTGATGGGCACTCATAGGTGGCACTGATGACCAATCATAGGCGGCACTGATTAGGTGGCACTAATAGGCACACATAGTTGCCACTGGTGGGCGCTTATAGGCGGCAGTGATGGATACTGATTGCACTGATAGGCAGCACTGATTAGGAGGTACTGATGGGCACAGATTGGCATCCCTAATGGGCACTTATTGGCAATGATTGGCATCCCTGGTGGGCTCTAGTGGGCATCCCTGGTGGGCTCTAATGGGCATCCCTGGTGGGTTTTAGTGGGCATCCTCGATGAGTCTACACTGATAATCAGTGTGCTGATTATTAGCGCAGACTCCCCCTGTCAGGAGAGCCGATGATTGGCTCTCCTCTACCTGTGCCTTGTCAGAGCGAGTAGAGGAAAAGCTGATAAATGGCACTTCCTGGTTACCATGTGATGAGCTGTGATTGGACACAGCTCATCACATGGTAAAGAGCCTACGTCATAGGCTCTTTACAAAGATTAGAGATGCGGTGCGTCAGAGCGAAACACCACCGATCGCCGTACCCTCCCTGGGCGCGCGCTAGTGGCTTATCCTGCTGGACATCATATGACACCCAGTCAGGATAATACAACCATTTTCCGGCCTTCATTCTGCTATATGGCAGGCGGGATGTTGTTAAAATCAAATCTTTATTATTTTTTGGCAATAATATGGTGTGAGCAGATTTCATCCAGTCACAGGCTGTGTCACGCCCCTCAAGTCTGTGTCTTATAATAAGAGGAAGGTGAAGCCTCCATCAAGTAAGATGTAATATCCCACCCCCATTGTGTTTATCTGGTTAGTAGCCATGGAGGAGGAGGGAAGGAGTGGGCTTTCCTTTACAAATGTGTATACACCCACTTGTGTGAGTCTATAGTCACATGGGCTTCTCAGATGTGATATGGAGGAAATTCTCAGCATGAAAACTCACTGAAAACTGTGCATGTGCAGAGCTGCCAACACTGCTCTGCAAAATCTCTAACTAAATTGGGAGCATGAACAGAAGGTAGAGATAAAGAGCAGCAGAATCAACCAGGATTTTTGCAGAATTCAGAAAACAAATCTCATAGTGACTGAGTGAGTATAAACAGCGTGTAAAACACCATTTATTGATCGTCTTTTATGATGTGAGTTTAGTGACACTTTAATGAATGAAGCAAAGCTTTGCTGGCTTTCATCATCTAATCATGTGCAAGCAAAATTTTTTTTTTATACCTTGCACGATTGAATATTTTTTGCAAAGTGAACTTTCATCACAATCGCTAAGCTCTGGGGAAAGTTCAGTTGGAAAGTGCAACTTCCCTTGCAAAGCAAACAGCCTATTTTTCTTTAGTAAATCATCCTTAAAGTTTTTTTTTACCTTTTATCTAGATGAGAAATGCATGCTAAGCAACACTAGGAGAACTGAGGGATCTCATCTGGCAGCAGGAAATAAAGCTGAGGGCCTATTTATAATATGTTCATTCAGTAAAGAACAAACTATTTGTTGCTGTCTAATTAGTGATGTTGCACATCCTTGGTCATGCAGAGAATAGTTGTCTTTTATGTATCTATCTATCACACGTGTGACACAGCATGTTGGCAGGAGGTATTAAGAGTACATATTAAAAGCCCCAATCTGTTACTTGAAATTGATTAGACTTTAACACCTTTCATAAGATTAATAGTTTAGTTCTGATAAAAGGTGAATATAACACACGCCTTCAAACATTCCACGTCATTATTTTTAAGAAATATTTGTATAAGGAAGACATTTGCACGTGTGCTAAAAATACATAAATACGCTATCTTAATAATTCTGTGAAATTAAGACATTAAATTAAGCAGAATGCAGCAGAGCATTTATAGAAGGCGATTTACCCATTTATTAAGCAAACAATATGTAACACTGTGTTTCAGTAAGACAGTTACTATTTTTTTAGGTATGTAGATTGAAGAAAAACACTTTTTCGTTTCTAAAGCAAAGTGTGTCCTGAATTTTAAGTTTATACATTTATTAATGAACCACATTTAGTATTTCAAAGTTCTCTGTCCATTTATTGACTTCTTATAATCTGTCTTCTTTTGGCATTACTCCTAGCATGTTTTCATCACAGACTATAAATATCATCAGAATGTGTGGTCAATAAGATCTGCTGAGGAACACTACTTTGTTTTTTTTTGTCCTCATTCACCAATATATGGGCCTGAGACATTAGTCACCACCAATCTCATTGGTGCATTCATTTTGTTTTCAGTGGCCACGGGCTCCTGGTGCTTTACATTCCCTTGACAGTTCTCCCTACATCCCAGACACACACCTCCCTTTTAATTTACGGCTTAATTTCTCTCCTAATTCAGAAGATTGATGCCGGAAGGCTATTTGCCGAATTATGGAAATGTCAGTACGTTTTATTGTTGTAATAAAGGGATTCCTATATATCACTTGCTCTATGGGGATTCCAGACTTTCTGCATGCATCTTCCTAGCAACGGATGCTGGCTAAAACTGCCAGCACTTAAATTCTTAACAGGAGGTGCAAAGGAAAGGGTATGAGGAATCAACATGCCATCCCTTGAGACAAGATTAATTGTGAGCACATGGTGGCAAAGTAACCCAGTCACTGAAATATTCTAAGTAAATTATTCTTGCCTAGAAATTCTGTTCTGGTTAGTTTTCCTGTAAGCTACCTAAATATACAAAGATTTTTTTTTTAGATATTTTTTTTTATTGGTTTTGTGATATGCAAGTACAACAACAAAGAGCAGCAAGAAAATAATTGAGCTCTCTTATCTTCCATTGGTGGATACATAGAAGCAAAGACAGTGACCGTAGTTGGGGCATAGTGAAATAAAAATCTGTTGAAGATATGACAAACCTATACTTTACAATTCCCCTGGGTTATTTAACACACGTGTAGCTGTGGGTGGTGATCAAGACCATAGGCCTCAGATCTTGTCAAACAGCTGTGGGATGTCTCCAGATGTATAAGTGAACTGGCATAAAGGTAATGTGGTGGTAACTAAATTTCCATTTTGATAGTGACAAAGGGGAGGGCCTTTTCTATGTAATGAGAATATTTTGGGCATAAAAGTAGGGTGTTTGTAATAATTTTTTTTACATGAGAAGGCAAGTTCAATAACTATACCCAGTAGGCATATTTTGGCGCAGCAAATATCTGGAAGACCAAGAAATCCCTCTGTAAATAAAGTAGCACTCAACCAAAATTGTTGTAGAAAGTGGTAGGACTACATAGCGTGGAGGACATCTGCTTCCATTCCACAGTCAGGGAAACATCGAGATGAAGGCCAAAGTTTCAGATTTTAGGGGAGTATAGTAAATTTGATTATTCAATTTCAATTGAATAAAGTTGTCCTTGGGGGAGATGACTCGGTATATACATTTTCTCGAAGTCCTTCTAATTTTATAAGATATTCTCTAGAAGCTGGTTCTGCCAATTATTTTTTTTATTTAGGAGTTTTTCCTAGATTTTGCAGTCGATAAAGCTGCATACTAATGGGTGAATGAGTTGGCAGAAGGATTTTTTCTAACTTTATGTGGGAAAATTCTACAATCGGTGTGCTGAACTGTACCCCAACTGCATGTTGGCGTTTGAGGAAATATACTATAAATACTTATTATGGGACTCTCATGTTCCATCTGTATGTGTGGAAGGATTTGAGCCCAAGTTCAGCAAAAAGTTAATGAAGAAATTTAACTTATACCCCAAATCAGGTTTTTGGACCAAGGATTGATGTAACATTTCTTATTTGTAATGTGAAGGATTTTTAATGTGACCTTTATTATAGTAATACCCTTGAGATGGCTTATGATATGTCAAAATACTGAAGAGATTCATAAGAGTCATCATGACTGCCATTGTGGCTGTGCATGCATTACCTCTAGATGGTCTTAGCTAGTCCTTGATGTTTGTTGTGTTGCAAGGTTTCAGGTAATCCAGGGTTGGGGATATTTGGGATCTATCATGGAAGATATTGGTTATTTTTTTTAACTTTAAAGCCCTACCAAATATTAGGCACTGCCCAATAAAATCAGTCTTGGACAACATTTTTTAACAGTACATGTTTATGTGGATTAGCGTAACATCAGTGAAATATGAAAGGTAAATATCTGCCTTTAAATCTCTAAAGTCTTGGCCAAAAACAAAATAAAAATATCTCTTAATTTTCAAACTGTATTCTTTATGCTGAATGCTATTATTTCTTCCCTAAAATCCTGTAAAAGAAGTGTAAATATTTCACAAATTAAATTACCACTCCCCGTCTGTTCAGACATCTAGTGACCCAAGTGATATTTAAAGCTGGATTCCTGACACAAAAACTTTAATTGAAATATATTCCTCAATAGCCACAAAAGGTATAAATTGCCTTTGTGCTCATCAAATGTCCTTGCAAACCCCGATATTACTTTGTAAAAGTAGCAGTGACATCATCACTGTGCTGTACAGTTGGACCCAGCAGGCCCACCGACTACAGGCTACTTGCAGAAAATTACAAAAGGGGGCGGATACAAGACCAGTCAACCTGCACAAGGAGATGGAGCAGCAGTGACTGGTCTTTATTACAGGAAGCTCCTGTACAGAGGAAACATTTTATAATGAATTACTGCACAGATCTGGAAGAATTAAACAAAGCACACCAGGATTCAAGTAAAAGTACATATGACTTATGATTTAGATATTATTTGCTTATCCAGAGTTCAGCTTTAAAAAGGGGTGTAGAGGGTTTTCCAAAGGTTTTCCTAAAGCAGTAATAATCCCACAACCAAAAATGTAATATATTGCAGCTCACCAATCATAAGATGTATTGGCTGTATTTGTTTTCTTTTTTTTTTAAGCTTTTTTCCCCTCTGTTTTCCCCTGGTGATCCAAACAGTAATACACCTCCTGTATTATACAAGAAACCCAGGGGCAGATTTGATTTGGACAACAGCATTTTCAGTCTGGGGGAAGGGGAGTGTTAGATGTACTAGTGGATTTAAATATACTAACACATTAAAGTTGACACCAGCTAATACTTTATAATCAGTTACAGCAAACAGTTTTTCTTCTTGTGATAAAGGGTTTACATAAATAAAAGCTGATCATTGTAATCACCCCTCTCAGTGTTAAATGGTCTTTCTCATCCATGTACAGTCAGGTCCATAAATATTGGGACATCAACACAATTCTAATCTTTTTGGCTCTGTACACCACCACAATGGATTTGAAATGAAACAAGATGTCCTTTAACTGCAGACTTTCAGCTTTAATTTGAGGGTATTTACATCCAATTTAGGTGAACGGTGTAGGAAAACATATAAACAAGAAACCCAGTATTACTACCAGGGTTCAAAAAAGTGGCTACTTTGGCAGCAGAAAATCTAAACCACTTGGTTCAAAAAAGTGCAAAATTTATTGATAATACTAATATCAATACAATTCATTGCATAATAAAGTTAATAAAGGTGCAAGACAACTCCACATGTTGTGCTCTCCGGGTCCCATTCCATAGGAGGGATAACCCAGAAAGAGCTGAGTGTATACAGACACAGAAAAACAAAACCAACACATATACAGCACTAAAAAGACAATTGGACAAATCCCCCCCCCCCCCCCCCACACACACACAGACAATCCGGACAGCAGCCTAAAGCTTATTCACAGGAAAAAAGCCAGCTATATCGCATGTAAGTTGGATTTATGGCATGACCATATTGAGTCACCAAGTTGTGCAGGTTTCCTGTGTATAGCCCCCCCGGGGGATATGCAAAATTGAATGGTATATGAAGGTTTTCCTATATGGAAAGAGGTAAGGATAAGTTGAATGGGATCACTAAGTGGGCAATTCAAAAATGCCAAGGGACAATTATTATTTCCTATGCAGAGAGAACAGTCCTTAAATTGACCAACAGCAGGTCATACAGTTTATTGGTCAAATGTTTCTTCCTCAGAGTGAACAAAGGGAAGGACTTTGTGCATAGTATAATGACCTCCAAGGGGAAGTCCACCTGGAGTATGGTTGGCCACTTATGTGAGCAAATGCAGAGTCTTTCCGGAAAAGGGGAATATAACAAGGTCCCGTGTAAAGAGAACCATCCAACAAGTGGCTTATAAGCCCACAGACAAAACAGGACAATTCAAAGGCTTCAAAATATTGGTTTGCAGCTCCCACACAGTTATGATGTTGATGTTATTGCTGCTGTGTGATCACATCAGGTCATTGTTTTTTCATCATTCAACAAAGTCATTTTCTAGCTCAGTGGGGGGCAAACGTACAATAAGGTGTATAGATACGTTACCACTCTGTTTATTGTCTTGGGTGTTTGATCCCCTTCTTAGTTTAGTGTCCCATTGATCAACTCAATGACCTGAGTTTTTTAGATTAGCCTTCGTTTTCCTGGACCTATTGGCCACAACTGTTCGTTTGTTTGGGGCACGCTGTGCGTGTTTTCCGATGCAAGGTTGTGCTGGTCACATATCCTTCCTCGTAATTCCCACAGATGGGAGCACAGTGTAGGTCGGCGTCACATGACGTGTGACGTCAACGTGTTTTGCTAAATTGGTAGGCGTAGCCTCATCTGGACTTAATGGGGGTAGGGGCTGACATTTCCTTATATTGGGTGTAGGAATTACAACAGTTTGTATATGTGCCTCCCACTTTTTAAGGGACCAAAAGTAATGGGACAATTGGCTGCTCAGCTGTTCCATGGCCAGGTATGTGTTATTCCCTCATTATCCCATTTACAAGGAGCAGATAAAAGGTCCAGAGTTCATTTCAAGTGTTATTTGCATTTGAAATCTGTTGCTGTCAACTCTCAATATGCGATCCAAAGAGCTGTCACCATCAGTGAAGCAAGCTGAAAAAATAAAACAAACCCATCAGAGAGATAGCAAAAACATTAAGTGTGGCCAAATCAACTGTTTGGAAAATCCTTAAAAAGAAAGAACGCACCGGTGAGCTCAGCAACACCAAAAGATCCGGAAGACCATGGAAAACAACTGTGGTGGATGACTGAAGAATTCTTACCCTGGTGAAGAAAACACCCTTCACAACAGTTGACCAGATCAAGAACACTCTCCAGGAGGTAGGTGTATGTGTGTCAAAGTCAACAATCAAGAGAAGACTTCACCAGAGTAAATACAGAGGGTTTACCACAAGTAAACCATTGGTGAGCCTCAAAAACAGGAAGGCCAGATTAGAGTTTGCCAAACAACATCTAAAAAAGCCTTCACAGTTCTGGAACAACATCCTATGGACAGATGAGACCAAGATCAACTTGTACCAGAGTGATAGGAAGAGAAGAGTATGGAGGAGGAAAGGAACTGCTCATGATCCAAAGCATACCACCTCATCAGTGAAGCATGGTGGTGGTAGTGTCATGGGGTGGGCATGTATGGCTGCCAATGGAACTGGTTTTGCATTTATTGATGATGTGACTGCTGACAAAAGCAGCAGGGTGAATTCTGAAGTGTTTCGGGCAATATTATCTGCTCATATTCAGCAAAATGCTTCAGAACTCATTGGACGGCGCTTCACAGTGCAGACGGACAATGACCCGAAGCATACTTCGAAAGCACTACAGACTTACTTGCCTATACCTGAGAACTATACCAAGAACTGCCTCTTGCTCCACCTCTCATGCCATGCCCGCCATCGTCACACACGACTTAAGCATCCTCTGGCTCCCCTATGGCGTCTCTTAAGTGGAACGATTACACTATGGGAGTTTTTTCTATTTATATCTCCTGAGCAAATGCAGATCCAGCCTTATTACAAGATGCCGGTATAGGTTGTTGGGAGACCTTATTCTTCCCTAATGCTTGCTGTGACCACCTGTGTGGTCAGTGTAGTCGGTAAGGAGCCTCATTACTCACTTGGGTGTTTTTTAACTCTTGGAAGTCTGGATTCTTCTCACTACGTTTTTTGGGATCAGTTCCTGGATGATTTATGGACTTTTATATACATGCTTTTTTGCACTGTGTGTGATTGGGGTAGTTTTATTTAATATAATACCCACTTGTTTCAGTTAAGACATCTAGCGCAGTGTAAACCCTTGTTTGGTTTTCTTATATACTTCGAAAGCAACCAAAGAGTTTTTTAAGGGAAAGAAGTGGAATGTTATGCAATGGCCAAGTCAATCACCTGACTTCACTTGCTGAAGACAAAACTGAAGGGAAAATGCTCCATGAACAAGCAGGAACTGAAGACAGTTGCAGTAGAGGCCTGGCAGAGCATCACCAGGGATGAAACCCAGCGTCTGGTGATGTCTATGCGTTCCAGACTTCAGGCTGTAATTGACTGCAAAGGATTTGCAACCAAGTATTAAAAAGTGAAAGTTTGATGGATGATTGTTAATCTGTCCCATTACTTTTGGTCCCTTAAAAAGTGGGAGGCACATATACAAACTATTGTAATTCCTACACCGTTCACCTGATTTGGATGTAAATACCCTCAAATTAAAGCTGAAAGTCTGCAGTTAAAGCACATCTTGTTTGTTTCATTTTGAATCTATTGTGGTGGTGTATAAAGCCAAAAAGATTAGAATTGTGTTGATGTCCCAATATTTATGGACCTGACTGTAACTGCAAGAGAGCTCTTCTGTTTAAAAACAACAGACTTACCGACTGGATCACCAGATGAAAATTAAAGAAAGCCTAAAGGAAACTAATGCAGCCATCACATCTAAGAATTGGTAAGCTTCAATATAGTAAATGTTTGATTTTGGGTTTAATACTGCTTTAAATATTATATTCAAGAGTAAGTAACCCTAGGTTCCATAATTGCTTTAAAAAAAGGCCTGGATTATTTCCTAAATGTACATAATATAACTGGATAGTAATATTTATAGGTAAAGTTGATCCAGGGAATATCCGATTGCCTCTCAGAGGATCAGGAAGGATTTTTTTTCTCTGCTGGAGCAAATTGGATCATGCATTGCTGCGTTTTTGTTTTTGGCTTCCTCTGAAACAACTGTGGGTATAGGATTGTGTATATGATTGTAACATTTTGTTTATTTTTTGTCCCCTTTTATTGCCTGAACAAGATGGACTTGAGTCTTGTTTTTTTAACCAGACTAACTATGAAAGGAAATATAGGGGAAAAATGTGTGAAAAAATTTAGTCAGGTTATTTGAAGTACTTTATATAAATAGTACATATTTCCCCTTTGCAGCCAGCAGGGGAACGGTCTGTGCTGAGAACAGATCTAAGCAGTAGAATCCCTGGGTGCACACACTAAAGCTAGGAACACACTATGCGAAAGTTGGCCTGCTCCTAAATAACCAGACAAAACTCGCTTTGTGAATGTCCCTATCAACCACCTCCCATGCAACATTCTTTGACTGAAAAATTGAAAGAGTCAGGCAGAAAGTTGTTGGCTGAACAGCAGCTGCATCCAATCAGATGCAGCTGCTGTTCACGTTTTCTGACAGACGCCAGCTACGTCCATCAGAAATAAATAGCCACAGCACAATATTCCTTTATATGTGCTGTATAGCATGGATATGGGAATCTATTTGATTATTCGATTATTTTTGTTCAGCTTATAGGTTGTCTATAGGTTTCCTAATCTATGCATGCATACACAGCATTACACAGAGTCAACTCAATGACTAATGAGTCAACTCAATGACTAATGCCGAGACTAACACATGATCGGAATTTCCGTCAGAAAAAACTTGGATGGTTTTTCCGAATTTCGGAAATGGAATTCCGCTCAAGCTTGCCTTACATACACACGGTCACACAAAAGTTCTCTGAACTTTTGACCGTCAAGCATGCAGTGACGTACAACACTACGAAGAGCTGAGAAAATGAAGTTCAATGCTTCTGAGCATGCGTCAAATTGTTTCCAAGCATGCGTGATTTTTTGCGCGTCCGATTTGCATACAGACGAACGCATTTTCGGATAGGAACTTTTCCCGACCAAAAAATAGAGAACATGCTCTCAATCTTTTGCTGGCTGGAGTTCCACCAGCAAAAGACCCATGGAGCATACACACGGTCGTATTTTCCGACAAAAAGCTCTCATCGGAGTTTTGCTGGCGGCATTTCTGATCGTGTGTACGCGGCATTAGAGGAGGAAGACACTTTCTTCCTGTTCTTCTGTACAGATGGGAAGTCTAGATCTTCAGGCTGCAGGAGCAGACAACAAGTGGAGTGCAGCTGCTGTTGCCTCTTCTTAAGCTGCCCATAGATGGATAGAATTTCGAATGAAAATTCTTAGGAAAATTCATATGAAAACTCTCAGAAGATTCAAATGTTGTCAGAAAGATTTTGTTTGCTTTGAACATTTGATTTTGGAATAAAGGGACCTTACTGAATGAAAACCCACATACACTGTTAGAATTTCAGTTGAGAAAAATGTTCCATCCTGCTCCTTGAAATTTTCTTGTCACTGCAGTCAAAAAGGTCGACCTTGACCCCACTAATGATTCGAAAAATAAATAAACTTTCTTTGAACATGCTTTTTCTAAAAATTTTCGTTTTGAAATTCTACCCATCTATGACCAGCTTTCAGAATCCCAGCATGCTTTGCCCACACTGAAACATAAAAGCACCTTGTATTAAATGTTTATTTGTGAAATATGAATATTACACCAAACTAAAAATAATCACAGAAAGTAATTGATAAGCATTAAAATTTACCTAAAACAATAGTTTCCCTTTAAGAAGTGAAGTGTGTGTTGGCAATTTGATTGCTGTAACTACTTGCCAACCGCCCCATAGCAGATTTACTGCTACAGGGTGGCCACGCTGTGCAGAATCACTTATATATATGTGATTCTGCACTTCCGGGGTAGGGGGTGCACGCGCACCCTGCTTCTGTTGTGATTTGTCACAGCAAAAGCCGATCAGTGGGTTCCGGCCAATGGATGTCCGCCGACACCCGCTGATAGTTAAAGAGAGAGGCTGGATGGAGCTCTGCATATGTAAACAATGCAGAGCTCTGTCCTGACAGGGTGGAAGTGATGGATTCTTTTCCCTGCAAAGCAGGAAAAAAAATCCACCACAGCCCTAAGTAAAAACAGCATCATACACACAAACAGATGTTTAGCCCTTTCCCATTAGTACATTGATAGTGCCTATTTTTCACAAGGAGTACTGTATTAGTGTCACTGGTTCCCACAAAGTGTCAAAAGTGTCAGTGTCCGATTGTCCACCGCAATATCGCAGTCCCGCTATAAGTCGCTGATCGCCGCCATTACTAGTATAAAAAAAAAAAAATTCCAGTACATATCCCATAGTTTTTAGATGCTATAACTTTTGTGCAAACCAATCAATATACACTTATTGGGATTTATTTTACCAAAAATATGTAGCAGAATACATATTGGTCTAAATTTATGAAGATATTATTTTTTTGTTTATAGCGCAAAAAATAAAAAACACAGTATTGATCAAATACCACCAAAAGAAAGCTCTATTTATGGGAAAAAATTGACAAAAATTTTATTTGGGTACAGCATTGCATGACTGCGCAATTGTCAGTTAAAGTAATGCAGTGCCATATCACAAAAAATGGCCTGGTCATGAAGGGGAGTAACTCTTCCGGAGGGCAAAGTGGTTAAACTACTATTTAAATGCTATTGATTGAATTGAGCCTATTTATAACAAAAAAGAACACTTCTGTTTCAATATGGTCTCTTCACTTGAAAAGTGAGCAGAACAAGCCGTCACAGTAGTAAACCGTTTATTTTAATGTGTGATCTCTGTTTTAGTAGTAAGGGGTTAACAGTCTCCTACAAGGTAATCAATACCTGTGATCTATTGCAGGACCTGCCAATACATTAATGGCTCCATCCTGTGTTTGAAGGCGCCATTAATCATGGCGGTGCCACAGTGCTTAGCAGGCATCCATGCAAACCACTCACCCTCCGAGAAGGAGGGGGAAAAGAAAGGAATGACCTGAAGCAATTAACGTCCAGGCATTCTGCAGCTCGAGGGCCTGATGACTTTTACATACTGAAATAGTAAGCGAGACCTCAATGGTAAATCAATAAAACAATAAGATAAACTATTTTAATAAGATTGAGGCACCCAGTTCATCATGCTCTTCCGTTATTTATGGATGCTTCTGTGAATATAAATAAATACTTACTTAGTGGCTAACAGCAGGGCTTCCGTTTAATGTCCCAGAATACAGGAAAATTATTCTCAATATACGCAAAGCTCAGAAATATATATTTCTTCATTTCCTGTAGCAGAGACAATATATTTAGCTATAAAAGCTTTGTAATAATTCCCCCCCCCCCACCCAATAGAAATTAGAATTTTGCTTCTCAGTGAGTTTATAAACTGAACTATGTTACACTGGTGCATAATATGTAATATTTTAACACTGATGGATGTGATGGGAGTTTGTGTAACATTTCTACTTGGTGCGTACTTATAATTTATTAATAAATCCCCATCACTTAAAACACTCTTTTAAAATTGGAGTTTATAGACAGGGGTGTGTGCATATCAGAAAAAATCCACAGGAAATTGTGTTTTCTGGTCACACAGGCTTGCAATCTAATTACAATCTTGCACTTTTACATCCTTCTAAAGGCCCATACCCACGATCGGACTTTTTGACAACAAACATGCAAATTAGCTGTTTTAAGGCAACATCCGACCGTGTGTGCGCTCCATTGGACAAACTTTTTCGTTTTTCTTCCGGCAAATGTTGGCTGTGCGAACAGACAAACTTGGCGGCAACAAACGTCCTACGTTGGCTAGTCCGATCGTGTGTACACAAAACCATCAGACTTTAGTCCAAAGTACAAACACGCATGCTCAGAACCAATTCGAAAGATCAGACAACAATACAGAAGTTGACCAAAGGTTGGCACCGGAGAATTGAACTTCCTCTTTTGAAGTGTCGTCAGTACGTTGAAACGTCACTACGTTTGTGTTTGTTGCCTAAAAAGTCCTGCCGTGTGTATGCATACCAAGTTCATGGCCAACGCCCTTTGGACAGAAATCCACTGAAAAGTTTGTTTAAAGTCCGGTCGTGTGTACGAGGCTTAAGTTACTGTAAAGTGCTACATTGTGTTCCTAAAATGCAAGGTATGTGCAGGGCCAGATTACCCACTAGGTGAACAAGAAGCCTAGGGCTGACATGTGATGGGGGACCCAGCTGCTGCCCTGCTACCCAAATTCCCTGACTGCTGTGATTCCCACCTGCTCAATCAATGCACTATTTAGGAAAGTGGAAAAATAGCACTGGACCTGTAAGGTGATTTTATTGGCATTGCTATCTTATCTTATGTTATTGATGTTGATGTAGGTAATCTGGTTCCTGGACAGGTAGCTTCTACACCCCAGAGAATATCTATGGTCTCCTTGGCTTGTAATGTAACATAAATTGAAGCTCCACACCACTGCTTAAAGGTCCAGTTATTACTTTATTTCAATAAAAATCAGGGAGAGGATCGAAAGATTAACCCATGCGTTCCTGGGGTTCAAAACTGCCTCTTTCATCAGAGCTTAACATTGAAAACTATGTAAATGGGCTAGAGGTAATCTGGACCTTTTAGATTGGGTTCACATATGTGCAAATTGGATGCGGGTTTCCCTGTGTGACTGGCTCACAATGGAGCTGGTTCACACATGTCCAGGGCGCCGCAGTCCACATTCCAAAAGTGTCCTGTGCGTGTTTGGGTCCGGTTTAGATGTGAATTCAGGCAAAAATTTGGACCTGATTCGCACCTGAACCGGTGAACAGGAACACACCGGACCCAATGCTGGGAACTGCAGCCACACATATGTGAACCCGGCCTTCATGATATTAATGTGATTACAAGCATGGGTCTTGTCAGCAGCTCGTTTTTCCATTTACATTGTTTTCAGTCTCAAGCCTTGATGAAGGGGGCAGTTTTGGACCCTCAAAACTCACTGGGGTTGACCTATTAAAGGCAAATAGACTGTGGACTTTGCAAATGCAGTTGCATTCATTTTCCCCAGAGCTTAGTTAATGTGATGAAGTTTTACTGTGTAAAGAATACCCAATCAGGTTCAAGGAAAATAAGAAAAAAAACAGCATTTTTGCTTGCACATGATTGGATGATGAAAATCAGCAGCACTTCACCACATTCACTAAGCTCTGGGGAAAATGTATGTGACTGCACTTGCAAAGTGCACAGTCTATTTGCCTTTAGTAAATAAAAAACAGACTAATAGCATAATGCCTGGAGTTTGCATGTTCTCCCTGTGCCTGTGTGGGTTTCCTCCGGGTACTCCGGTTTCCTCCCACACTCCAAAGACATGCTGGTAGGTTAATTGGATCCTATCTAAATTGGCCCTAGTATAGGTATGAATGTGAGTTAGGGACCTTAGATTGTAAGCTCCTTGAGGGTATAGGGACTGATGTGAAAGTATAATATATATATGTAAAGCGCTGCGTAAATTGACGGCGCTATATAAGTACCTGAAATAAATAAATAAATAATAAATAATGTACATTCAGAGGGAAAGAGAACAAAGGTAGAGAAAAGTGCTCAGGGTGCTTTAAAATACGCCTGTTCTTGTTAGGTCTTGTGATTGACACACCTCTGCTATACTGTACAGGCAGACAGATTGCACCTCTGAAATCAGGTTCATCTTTTTAGATTACCGTGTCACCTTTCAGCCTCTAGATTGCGCATCGGGCAATGAATCAGCATTGTCACTTTTGTCCATTAAGCGGGCATCACCCAGTATGCAGTAAAGCTTAAAATGATTGTAAAGCTTTGTTTAAA
This sequence comes from Aquarana catesbeiana, assembly GCF_042186555.1. Classification (NCBI taxonomy): domain Eukaryota; kingdom Metazoa; phylum Chordata; class Amphibia; order Anura; family Ranidae; genus Aquarana; species Aquarana catesbeiana. The sequence goes on from NC_133331.1 coordinate 197,769,837, forward strand.
AATATAAAATAAATAAATAACAAACATGTCATACTTACCTGCTCTTTGCAAGGGTTTTGCACAAAGTGGCCCCAATCCTCCTTTTCTGTGGTCCCCCAGCAGCGCTCCTGGCTCCTCCTCTTCTCGAGTACCTCCACTGGAAATCCACTGGATTTGAGTGACACCAATGGCTCCTGCTGTTATCAGTCTATCCAATGAAGACCCGAGACAGCGGCTGGAGCTGCTGTGCTCGTTCCCATCACTGGAACAATCAGGCTCAAGTAAGAAAAAGGGGGGTCTGGCGGGGGGGGGGGTTGCTGCAGCACAAAAGGTTTTTCACCTTAATGCATAGAATGCATTAAGGTGAAAAACTGTGAGGGTTTACAACCCCTTTAACTGGTTGCCGCCCGCCCACCATCAAATTATGGTGGCGGGGCGGTTTGGCTCTCGTTCTGGGATGTCATCATATGATGGCATCCCAGAATGACCATTCTCATGTGGCGATCGCGGACGCGCCATGTTGCTAGGACACGGCGCGATCCCGATCTCTGTAAAGAGCCACGTCTGCGGCTCTTTAACCATTGGATTGTCCAATCACAGCCGGTCACATGTAAACAAGGAAGTGCAGGTAATCGGTGCTCCTTGCCTCACACTGACAGAGTGTGTGGCGAGGAAAGTTGATCAGCGGTATCTCCACGCAGGGGGACATGTAGGAATGTAATCGGGGCACTGATCATCAGTGCCCTGAGTACAGTATAGTAAAACATTGTCACCATACAGTGCCCACCAATGCCAGCAATCAGTACCCATCACTGCTGTTGATCAATGCCCATCTGTGCCGCCCATCAGTGCCACGCATCCGTGCCCATCAGTACCGCCTATCCATGCCGCCTATCAGTGACCACTAGTGCCGCCTATCAGTGCCCACCAGTGCCGCCTATTAGTGCCCATCAGTGCCGCCTCTTAGTGCCCATCAGTGCCACATATCAGTGCCACTTATCCATGCCCATTAGTGCGGCATATTAGTGCCTTCACATCAGTGCCACCTCATCAGTGTCCATAAGTGCCACCTCATCAATGCCCACCAGTTCAGCCTATCAGTGCCGCCTCATCAGTGCACATCAGTGCCACCTCATCAGTGCACATCAGTGAAGGCGAAAAATTACTTAGTTACAAAACCGAAAAAAGTAAAAAAACATTTTTTTTCAAAATTTTTGGGTTTTTTTTTTGTAAAAAATAAAAAACCCAGCAGTGATTAAATACCACCAAAAGAAAGCTCTATTTGTGTGAAGAAAATGATTAAAAAAAATTGTTTGGGTACAGTTTAGCATGACAGCGCTGAATGCTGAAAAATGGCCTGGGCAGGAAGGGGGTGTAAGTGCCTGGTAGGCAAGTGGTTAAGGAAGTGGAAGTGATCTCTGGCAGTGCAGTGTGGCAGAGGTGTGTGAATCACAAGACTGATGGAACATAATCAAAAATCCTTAATCTTTATAAATGCTATAAATATATATATATAATATATTACTTATACACACATTGTTTTGCTTTGTCGGTACTGAGTTACCTTGACAACACCTTTCCATAGTATTGCAGCCGAGTTTACCTGACTTGAGATCTCTCGGACTTTGTTTTTTGGAAGTACTGTAGTTAAGTGTTCTTGCATAGCAAGACCACCTAGAAAAGCTACAATTTCTGGGGAAATTGTGTGAAGTGTTCTTGCCTCCACCAGTAGTCTACAAGCATTATCAAGCCTAGCAGATGAAGGTATGACCACATGCATTTGGGGGGTCTCAGCATCTTGACGTAGAATGGAGGTGAAGGTGTGCTATCAGTTTGATGATAATCAGTGTTTACATTCACTGTTTCCTGGCAACGCTCATGCCCTGTTTATGCTTCACAACCACTGCTCAATACACAATACACAGGATCATGATAGCTGTAATAACTGTGCAGTACTTCAAACGGTCGTATTTTAAAAACTATAAATCCTACTGCGAAGATCTTTATATTGTGAGAATCACAAGACCCAGACCTAGATTTTGATGCATAGTATGTCTCTGAAATATTAAAAATGAAGGCACAGTCGCAGTTTAGATATTGCCCTTCAAATTTGGAGGGGGCTAGAGTAGAGTTTCAATGAATGTCAATGGACGGCATGAGTTACAAACAAATGGTCATATTGTGAAAACTATCAGGACTATGGCTTAGCCGTGGACATGTTTAGTGGCAGCAGGGATAGCTGAATGTTTTGATATAAGATTTGTGTAGGTGGGCTTGAAAATGAGGGAGTGGCGGCAGTTTAGAAATCATGTCCTGATTTTTCAGCTTTTGTCACCTCCCACTCTAGTTTTGAACATTTCCCCATTCATTCCTATGGGACCAATTTTGCCGCAAAAACGACAATATTTTGTGAACCATTTGGCGAAACGTTCCACAAAGTAATAGCACACCAATCGGGAACAATCTGCACGTTTCGGTATATTACTTGTCTATGTAGTGTAAAAACTGTGGGAGGAGTTAGGGTGGAAAATTTGGCTATAATAAGAATAATAATATAATAATATTATATTATATAATATATAATAATATAATAATAATATATCTGAGATAACAGTAAGTGGTCTTGCTATGCAAGAACACTTAAATATATATGTGAGATAACAGTAATTATCTCACATATATATTTAATTGATCTTGCATAGCAAGATCACTTACTGTTATCTCACATATATATTATTATTCTTATTATAGCCAAATTTACCACCCTAACTCCTCCCACAGTTTTTACACTACATAGACAAGTAATATACCGAAAAGTGCGGATTGTTCCCGATTGGTGTGCTATTACTTTGTGGAACGTTTTGCCGAATGGTTCACAAAATATCGTCGTTTTTGCAGTGAAATTGGTCCCATAGGAATGAATGGGGAAATGTTCAAAACTAGAATGGGAGGTGACAAAAGCTGAAAAATCAGGACATGATTTCTAAACTGCCACCACTCCCTCATTTTCAAGCCCACCTACACAAATCTTATATCAAAACGTTCAGCTATCCCTGCTGCCACTAAACATGTCCATGGCTAAGCCATAGTCCTGATAGTTTTCACAATATGACCATTTGTTTGCAACTCACGCCATCCATTGACATTCATTGAAACTACACTCTAGCCCCTTTAAATTTAAAGGGCAATTTCTAAACTGCGACTGTGCCTCCATTTTTAATATTTCAGAGACATACTATGCATCAAAATCTAGGTCTGGGTCTTGTGATTATCACAATATAAAGCTCTTCGCTGTAGGATTTATAGGTTTTAAAATAAGACCGTTTGAATTACTGCACAGTTATTACAGCTATCATGATCCTGTGTATTGTGTATTGAGCAGTGGTTGTGAAGCATAAACAGGGCATGAGCATTGCTAGGACACAGTGAATGTAAACACTGATTATCATCAAACTGATAGCACACCTTCACCTCCATTCTACGTCAAGATGCTGAGACCCCCCCAAATGCATGTGGTCATACCTTCATCTGCTAGGCTTGATAATGCTTGTAGACTACTGGTAGAGGCAAGAACACTTCACACAATTTCCCCAGAAATTGTAGCTTTTCTAGTTAAGAAAATGCATTTTGGGAGGAAAACCCACACAGTGGATGAATTGAAGGAGTTAATCTCACAAGCATTCATAGACATTGATGCTAACTCGAATTTTTGTGTTACTGTTTGTCATTGTCCTGTCAGGGACATAATCCAGGAATGTTGCAACATTGATGGAGGACATTTTGAGCACTTAAGAGACTAAACAGTGTCAGTGTTGGGGACAGGTTCTAGGGATTTTACAGCTAACATTTGGCGGTATCATGCTCAATACATGTAAAGTTAAAGAAAAAATAAATAGAATTAAAATAAATGCCATGATCCATTCAGTAATGCATATCTCCTAAAAAATGCAATGATCCAATCAGTAATGTATACCTACATTTGGCCCACCCTGTGTATGTATGTGTGTGCATATAAAAAACGAAATGTGTGTATGTATATATATATATATATATATATATATATATATATATATATATATATACATATATATATATATATATATATATATACATATATGTATATATATATATATATATATATATATATATGTATATATATATATATATATATATATATATATATATATATATATATATATATATATATATATATATATATGCAGCCTGGAGCTCTACTGTAGGATAAAGCCCTACAGGAAGCAAGCGAATGCTTGTAGCAGCCACTTGACTATTGACTGCTCCAACTTAAACAGTGATGTCCAGCCCTATGATTTTGCTTTCTCCAGCACCCAAAACCGGATACTTTTGGTATAGGGTAAATATAAATTTGTCTCCCCTGCTTCAGGCCACCCACAGAGTAGTGGCCATTGCATTAGTGACGTATCGCAGGGATGTTTACATATCCTCATGCACGCCAATTTTCAAAAAGTATGTGTTTGCTTAATATTTGATTTTTTTTTTTTAATTGGATGTGTTTTATAGCAGAAAGTAAAAAATATATTTTTTTTTCTCTAAATTGGCATACTTTCTTTGTTTATAGTGCAAAAAATCAAAACTGCAGAGGTGATCAAATACCACCAAAAGAAAGCTCTATTTGTGGAAAAAAACGGACATCAATTTTATTTAGGTACAGGGTCTCATGACCATGCAGTTGTCAGTTAAAGTAACGCAGTGCCGTATCTCAAAAAATGGCCTGGTCATTAAGGGGGTTAAAATCTTCCGGGGCTGAAGTGGTTAAAGAGAACTGTAGCAGCGTATAGCAGGGCCTGTTATACATTACCTGTTAGCTCAGTTAACCTATTACATGTTCACTTTAACTGGTTGCCGCCAGCCCACTGTCAAATGACGGCGGGGAGGTACGGCTCTTGTTCTGGGACGCCGTCATGGGGGCGCGCAGCTGTGCCATGTTGCTAGCACACGGTACGACCCCGATCTGTGTAAAGAGGCGCGTATGCGGCTCTTTAACCATGTGATCGGCTGTGTCCAATCACAGCCGGTCACATGTAAACACGAAGATGCCGGTAATCGGCTCTCCGTGCCTCACACTGACAGAGTGTGAGGAGAGCCAATCAACGGCATCTCCTCACAGGGGGACATGTAGGAATGTAATCAGGGCACTGATTATCAGTGCCCTGAATACAATAAAGAAATACAGTGTCACAATACAGTGCCCACCAATGCCAGCATACAGTGCCCACCATTGCCCACAAGTGCAACCAATCAGTGCCCATTAGCCATGCCAGTCAGTGCCGCCTATCAGTGCTGCCCATCAGTGCCCATCACTGCTGTCCATCAGTGCCCATCAGTGTCGCCCATCAGTGCCACCCATCAATGCCCATCAGTGCCCATCTGTACCGCCTATCCGTACCCGCCACTGCCACCTATCAGTGCCCACCAGTGCCGCCTAAAAGTGCCCATCAGTGCCACCTAACAGTGCCACCTATCAGTGCCCATAAGTGCGGCATATTAGTGCCCCCTCATCAGCGCCATCTCATCAGTGCCCATAAGTGCCGCCTCATCAGTGCCCATAAGTGCCACCTCATCAATGCCCACCAGTTCAGCCTATCAGTGTCCATCGGTGCCGCTTCAATAGCGCACATCAGTGAAGGCGAAAAATTACTTAGTTACAAAATTTACTGACAGAAAAAAAAGTATAAAACTTTTTTTTTTTTCAAATTTTTTTTTTTTTTTTGTAAAACATTAAAAACCCAGCAGTGATTAAATACAACCAAAAGAAAGCTCTATTTGTGTGAAGAAACTGATAAAAAATGTGTTTGGGTACAGTGTAGCACGACTGCGCAATTGTCATTCAAAGTGCGACAGCGCTGAATGCTGAAAAATGACCTGCGCAGAAAGGGGGTGTTAGTGCCTGGTAGGCAAGTGGTTAATCTTGGGCACCATTTCAAGTATGACCCACCACCATATGCTAAACACAATCATCTTGTAACTCTATGATACTATTTAGACCCAATACTATGCTGTGAAAAAGCAGAGATTAAAAATTGATATGTAAAAAAGTGAAGAAGAAAAAACGGCAGGTAGAACGAAAATAATTTAGCAACATTGCCCAAATGCTTAAAGCTGACCCAAGGGAAAGAGTCTTAAGATATACAGTAACTAACCTAGCTAGGGCAACTGAGTGGAGGTGTTTATATTGCGCTGTTGCAGCAGTTTAGATCTTGCTTTGCTTATTACAGTATAATTCACATGAAGAAATTGGAGATGACAAGCAGACAAAGTGTTCTCAGTTTGTGCACTTCCTTCATCGAGAGTGTGTCCAGTCTCATCCAGTGATCAGTGCTGAAATGTATTGTAGGTAGAAGAAAAAACAATCAATTTCTCATTACAACCAAAGTACAAAAATATATCTGCATTTAAAAATGTTGTGAAGAAATAAATTCAGGTTGGTATTTTTTTCAATTTGTCTAGCTGTTTATAAATTGATAATATGAGAACTATGTTTAGAAGAAACCATGTAGATAGATGCTGGAGAAACAATTTCTTACATCTCTTAGTGAGATCTTTGAGCTTGAGTTTCTGGCTCTGCACAGCTGTTTTGGCCATTCTGAGGGAGTTGCAATCTGCCCATTAAATTGTTGACAGATAAATCTCATTGTTGGAATATCTTAAAGTGTTACTGAACCCACAACCATAAAAATAGTCTGTATATGCAGTAAAGTATGCTTGTTATACTCACTGTGGAACCGAAGGGATTCATCCTCTGAATTGTGTTATTTACTGTTTGATCTTGTCTTTTTTGATCCTCCCCTTTTTCCACAGTCCCCAATCCATCCCCTGATAGTACAGAGCATTGAGGACAAGCTGCACATGCTCAGTTTGGTGTGTAATGCAAGAGAGATTTCTTTTTCTTGGGAGGGTGTATGTGATCATCACAGGGCCGATCAGCACTGTCCAGACAGAGGGTCAGGATTCATGCAGCCTCATAGGACAGCCAGAGGAAAAAGAAAAATCCTCCTACAAGCTGTATCCAGACACAGATAGAAGTCACAAGACTGCTATATACTGCTGATGAGAAAGGGTATTTAGCAGTTTATATTTACTAAAATAATTGCAATTCCATGTTCTGTGTACTGTGAGAGACCAGATATAGTGAATGCAGGGTCCTGGGTTTAGTAAAACTTTAAGACATAAAACAAACTAGGGGCTGACTCAATCCCCCATAATTCATAAACTATCACCCTTGGGTTGATCAGGGGTCTCCAAACTGCAGCCCATGGGCCTGATGTGGCCCTTTGCTTGCCTTTATCTGGCTCTTGGGGCACTATTCCTTCAACGGATACGAGGCACTATTCCTGCCACTGACACCAACATCAGGGTACTATTCCTCCCACTGACACCAGAGATGGGGAATTCATTCTCCCACTGACACCAGAGATGGGGAATTCATTCTCCCACTGACACCAATAATGGGGCACTTTCCCTCCCACTGACACCAATGATGTAATTTATTTACTTCCACTGACCATCAAGCCTTTGGCATTGTTTACTCCCACCATTACGATCATTTTCTACTCCCACTGGCCACAGTCTGGCCCCCTAAAGTTTGAAGGGCAGTAACTGGCCCTTTGTGTCGAAAGTTTGGAGACCCCTGCCGTATACTGTACATTTCATATAAACAAGTCAGTACTAAGTATGAAGGTTCTGGAAGCCAAACCCATCAAATTTAAACTGGCAGCTGATGGTCACTGTTGTTCAACAGCAATTACCTGACAAAGTGATATTAGTTCACACAGTTGTTTTCTAACTCGCTGGTATATTGCAGGCTGGTCTGCTTGCCTCTCACGTGTTCTCAAGGGGGGTTTATAATGGTAATGGGCCAATAGGAATGTGTGGGGTGGGCCAGCACTGAGCATTACTAGGAAGTATCCAAAATCGCTTCAGGGATACCAATATAAAGAGATGCATAGGCACTGCTCAGCACTTGCATTGTAGTTATGGCACCTATTCAGTACCAAAACATTGACAGGATTACTTTAATCATAAATCATTTTATTATTAAAGTCACCTATGGCAAGCATGTCTAATTACCAAGCAAACCCCTAATAACTAAAAATGTACCCTTTTCTGTTATTGTGTTATTCTTTCTCTGTAGCTTTGTTGTAGAAAGTCACAACAGGTTTTGAAAATCTCTTAAATAATGTGGATATGGGTTAATCAGGGCAAGAGAAAATAAGATCTGTGGTTTGAAGTCACTTCCATTACTGAAAGCTTTGCAACAAAAAGGTGAGTCTGTGAGAATAGCAATATGGGAGCTGTTGCTGGTGCAGGTTCTAAGTCTTCAATGACCTTTAACAAGTATGTAGCAAAAGAAAGTTTGGAAATCCTGAATACTTGTCCTGCGAACTTGTTCCAGATCAGTAACTCACAGGGTAGTAGACATCAGATAAGGATGACAGCATTGGAACCGCCAATGGCAGCTCCCATATTTCTATTGTCATATTTTCATTTAATGCCCGTTCCCCCAATGTGGCATTGCTGTAAGGCTTGGTTCACACTGCTGCAATATCAAAGTTGTGTGACTTCCAGTGTGACTTTATATTGCAACTTGCTTGCAACTTGATGCGATTTTGATGTTTTGCAACTTTGGCGTTGGGCATTCATAACAATACTAACCTTCTACACTGATTTTCCTTTTTAATTTCTTGTTTCCCTGTGTTTTATGGTGCTTAGCCTATGGCTATGGATAGGTGGACAATATGCTTTGAGAGGTGACATTGCTTGGAAGAAGATTTTAGAGCTGCAGGGATTGGCTGGGCCACAAGTACACAGCAGACAATGGACAAAGAGTGGCGTATAAGGTTACAAAAACCCCCTGAAGTCAGATCATGTCACAGCCAAAGTCGCATTGATAAGACACAGATACAACACTCAAGTCACACGAGTCATGTGTCACAACATACTTCATCATAAATTACAGCACGCTCCTTACACGGGCCCCAATGTAGAAGAAATCGATCCTGCTCATTTTATTTTTTTAACCCCAGTGCACAATGTCCATTGTGGTGTACTGTAGCACAGGTATGTTCAGTAGATGCATTTATGTCCTTTTCAAAATGAATAACGTTTATCACTGTGCTTGGTGTGTTACTATGTTACTATGTGTTCTGGCAATAGACAAAGTGGTGTTCACACTCCACCAACATGCAAAAATGTTACAGCTGTATACTTTGTGACCTGATGCTCAAGTGGCATCCATACTATTGTATATACCCTAATGCCCTGTACACACGACCAGTTTTCCGTCGGAATAAACTCTGAAGGTTTTTCTGATGGAGTTCTGATGGAATTCCATTCAAGCTGTCTTGCATACACACGGTCACACCAAATTCCGACCGTCCAGAACGCGGTGACGTACAGCACGTACGACGGGACTAGAAAACGGAAATTCAATAGCCAGTAGTCAGTAGCTTCCGTCTCGTACTTGCTTCAGAGCATGTCATTTTTGGTACGTCGGAACAGCATACAGACGATAGGTTTTCCCGATAGGAATTGGTTCTGTTGGAAAAATTTAGAACATGTTCTCTTTCTAGGTCCATCAGAATTTTCAACGTAAAAAGTCCGATGGGGCATACACACGATAGGAACATACGATGAAAAGCTCCCGTCTGACTTTTTCTGTCGGACATTCCGCTCGTGTGTAGACAGCATTAGGCCAGGTTTACTTTAGTGCAGTTACTCATGCACCGTAATGAGCATTTTGTTAAGACAGCCCATTCCTTTTGAACTGCACCCTTTCTTGAGAACACAACGCATGGAAACATGCACTGGAGCATTGCAGTGCTTAGTTTCCCACTAGATTATATGTACCTTCTAATGTGTTTTAGGCACGTTCTTCACCTAATCCCTTGTGCAGAAGTCCTGAGAGTGCTGCTGGGCCATCTTGTTTTTGAGGAAAGCCCCAGCAGACTCAGAGCTATCACTCAAGTATTCCTCCTTTGTGCGTCCTCCAGCTACTACATAAAAGGTTATGTAAGGAGGTGTAGGGAGAGGCAGAGCCTACCAGTATGGAAATAGACACTCTCAGAATTGGAGAGGTCTGTGATGTGCAAGGAGACAGGGGGCTATGCTAGGGAATTGACTCTTCTAAAATAGTCAACTTTACTAGAAAGTTTAGAGGCATAATAATAAGTCAAAAGAAATTGTTTATAGGAGAGAAAACTTGCATGGAAAGCATGTAAAATACTTGATTTTTTTTCTGTGCTTTTACTCATAGCTTTTTTATTTGGTGACAGGATCTCTTTAACGGGCTATTCCTGGTATTGCTGCTAAGGTAACAGAAGCTAAAAAGCACAACTAACACCAATCATGAGATCTAATGATAGGGCAATATGAAAGTTCCACAATTCTCTAGTGCAGCCTTTCTCATCCAGGGTTCTGTGGAACCCTAAAGCTGGCTACACATTATACAATTTTCTTGTTCGATTTTCTTTAGATTTACCTTCAACCATGTAGTGCAAGGGCCGGCCTGATTGCATACAAATTGAAAGTGTTTAGGATTGACCTCATATTATGAGTTTTTTGTAAATCTAAAGAAAAATTGTACAAGAAAAATGTATGTTATGTAGCCAGTTTAAGGCTCCTCCATAGGTTGCTAGGGGTTTTATGAGCAATGAGCAACTTATGCCCCTCAGATGAGTAAACGCTGCCACCAATTCTCTTTTTAGCTATCTGTAAGGGGGGATACTTCCCAATGGACACAGGTATAAGATGCATTCTTCTAAGTGATCATCACACTAATGTGCTGTGAACTTTTGATATAGTAGTTATTATCAGAGTCTCCCTAGTTATTATTATTATTATTATTATACAGGATTTATATAGCGCCAACAGTTTACGCAGTGCTTTACAATATAAAAGGGAGACAATACAGTTATAGTACAATAAAATACAAGAGGATTAAGAGGGCCCTGCTTAGAAGAGCTAATCATTTAAAGTTATTTCAAGGGTTCTTCCATGTTAAAAAAGTTTGAGAAAGGCTGCTCTAGAGTTTGTAATAATGTTATTTATACTTCATAATTGTACTTCCTACTGCTTAAGATGTCCAGAAAGATTTTAACTTTTCCTTTTCAATATGGTGTCTGTAATGGTTTTGTTAGCTCCATTACTGTGGTTTCATGGCTGTTAAGCCATAAGTAAAAGCTTTTGTTTTGGGCCTTGTATACAACTACCCTACTGTTATGCGTGGTACCATAGCATGCTGATATTATATAGCTGCCTATATCTTTTCTGAACCTCCCCATCTGTCTGATAGATTGACTGCTACCCCAGTGACTTCACAAAGTTTGGAAGTAGAATAGAAAGCCACTAGTAAGGCTCCATAGCCACTAAAAGCAAGGCTTGGCAGATGCGGTACATAATATTTGCCGGGTCAATTACATTTTTAACTTAATGCGCTTAATTTTCTTCATTACCCACAGCTGATATATACATATTCTAGTGTTAGACCCCATTCACACAGGGACGACTTGTCAGGCGACCTAGTCGCCTGACAAGTCGCCTCCCGTTCTGTACTATGGAGCCGTTCTAAGGGGAGCGACGCAAGTCGCTCCGACTTAGAAAAAGGTTCCTGTACGACTTCGGGGGCGACTTGGGGCGACTTGCATAGACTTCTATGCAGAAGTCGTTTTGCAAGTCGCCCGGCCATTCGTTTGCAGGTCGCCTCGCTGAGGCGACCGGCAAGTCGTGTTGCCCCTGTGTGAATGGGGTCTTATGCCTTTCTACTTTAATAGATTTTTTTTATTATTTCTAGAACAGCTAGACAAAAAAAGTGATATGCAATACCAAAGATGGAATTTTGGCTTGGAAGTATAATGAATCAAACATTTGATATAGTTTCTGTTTCTGACATTTTTTGCCTGCAAGGACTAGAGATTCATTCTGTTATGTTTTTTTTCTTCGGTTATAATTCAATCTGTGTTTCAACTTGCAGTAATGGTTAAGTAGGTTAAATTACTTATTTTATATTTGCATATGGGTCCCCGCTGCATGCTAAAGCAGTTGGAGATGTAAGGACTAAAATTACCATACAAGTACAAAGTTTAAATTTATTTGCGTAGTTCTTACATAAAATAATCCCCCCAGCACATTTCAATAGTATACCGCTTAAAATGCAAACAGGGAAATAAACATCAAAAATTTATATTGGATCTTGATGCAAGGCTTCAGTCAGTAATCAAGAATAAGAAAGTATTTTCTTGTTTCTTTTATGTCAGATGTTTTATATGTTTGATGACTTCTATATAAAACCCAGTGCTGTACTCTGTCATGGTAAAATTATGAAAATAAATGAGGTGTAACTATCGCATATGTTGGCTATACATGGAAAACTAAAATAAAAATAACTGGTAAGCAGTTAGAATCAATATACCATTTATGGTCCAGACAAATGTATGCAGTTCACTTTGGTCATATATTTCCTTTAAAGTAAACCTGTCACAAGCCTCAGGCTGAGCATATGATAAAAGGATGTTTAGCTAGAAGTCACTTTCTGTAAAACCACACGCCAGAATGATTGGTACATCCAGGAATATGGGCAGCGAACACTGTATGCAAATCTCCACTCTTGCTGTAAAAGTCAAGTGTTGCCCTGCCCCTTCACCTCTTGTGCTACTCTGTTGATCCTTATGTAGAGAGGGGTATTCAATAGGTGGAAAGGGTACAGTCAAGCTTGACTGTTTACAGGAAAAGTCAACATTTACATAATACTTAGACTTTTGATCTTTCGATCTCTACTGATCATTCAACAAAAAGTTGAGTGACATCTATCCCCAAGTTTTGCTTTTCAGATTGTTGCGTCACTGCCTGCATCAGACAGTGAATCAGAAGTTATGATGCTTCATTCATTCATTGACTGAATATGGTTACAAGTCTTGTTACAGGTCATGTATTTTCAGCTTATTTAGGCTACATTCACATGGACATCTACATTTCAGAGTTTAGCAGCCTTTGGAAGACTTTTCTAAAAGCAGCTGGACTCACACAATGCAGAGTAATCATGTTAGGCTACATTCACACCAGTAATTTACGCCAGGGGGAATTATAGCTTCAGGAATGCTCTGATTCCTGCTGCATCTCTGAGCGACTAAGTGTGGCCACCTTCCTTGTTCGCCATAGTGACAGGTCGCTGGGGGCCACAGCTATTCTCAGCTCTCTGCACAGCCAGCAGATACCTGCAGTAATCACTCCTGGACACACACAAAGTGCACCCAGTGGAAAACACCACAGGTAATCACTGGCTGTGCAGACAGCCACGAATAGCTTTGGCCCCCGGCGACCTATCATTATGGTGGAAAGGGCTGCCAGCCGCACCTTGCCATTCACAGTGCCAGCAGGAATCAGAAGATTCCCTATGCTACAATTCGCACCAGCCTAAATCACCGGTGTAAATGTAACCTTATTTATACATATTGATCAGCAATGTTGTAGTTGTTTAGGAAAAAAAGGAAAGTGCTGTGTCCAGGGTGAACAATCTGCAGCTAAACATGCCTTACGTTTAGCTGCAGGTAGCTGCATTGTGGCAGAAAATGACACACTTCCCCTTTTCGGATATAGAACCAAGAAACGCTACTAAGAGCTTTTAGGCAGCAGAAAAGTTCAAACTAAATCATAAATGGATATGAAAATAATTTTTATTGGTACAAAATGGAAAAAAATATCAATGACACTTTAAAAACATATGCTTTGGTATGCATGGCCTTCTTATATGACCAACAAAGATGTCCTTGTTTACTGGCAAATAATATATAGAGATATCACACATAATGTTATCGATCAGCAAGGACCCCAACACGTTTCAATTATACAAGTTGCAATCTTCCTCAGGGGGATGAGGACATCTAAATTATGAAATAATATCAAGTTAGAGCATTTGAAAACAGAACAGAACAATGCTTATATATACAGTTATGCTCAAAAGTTTACATACCCTGGCAGAATGTATGATTTCTTGGCCATTTTTCAGAGAATATGAATGATAACACAAAAACATTTCTTTCACTCGTGGTTAGTGTTTGGCTGAAGCCATTTATTATCAATCAACTGTGTTTACTCTTTTTAAATCATAATGACAACAGAAACTCCCCAAATGACCCTGATCAAACATTTTGGCCTGATAACATTGCACACAAATTGACACAAAGGAGTTTGAATGGCTATTAAAAGGTAACCATTCTCACCTGTGATCTGTTTGCTTGTAATTAGTGTGTGTGTGTGTGTATAAAAGGCCAATGCTTTTCTGGACTCCTGACAGACCCTTGCATTTTTCATCCAGTGCTGCACTGACGTTTCTGGATTCTGAGTCATTGGGAAAGCAAAAAATTGTCAAAGAATCTGTGGGAAAAGGTAGTTGAACTATATAAAACAGGAAAGGGATATAAAAAGATATCCAAGGAATTGAGAATGCCAATCAGCAGTGTTCAAACTCTAATCAAGAAGTGGAAAATGAGGGGTTCTGTTAAAACCAAACCACGGTCAGGTAGACCAACTATAATTTCAGCCACAACTGCCAGGAAAATTGTTTGGGATGCAAAGAAAAACCCGCAAATAACTTCAGGTAAAAATACAGGACTCTCTGAAAACATGTGGGGTGGCTGTTTCAAGATGCACAGTAAGGAGGCACACAAAGAAAGATGGGCTGCCTGGACGAGTCGCCAGAAGAAAGCCATTACTATGCAAATGCCACAAAGTATCCCGCTTACAATACGCCAAACAGCACAGAGACAAGCCTCAAACCTTCTGGCACAAAGTCATTTAGAGTGATGAGACCAAAATTTATCTTTTTGGCCAAAACCATAAACGCTACATTTGGAGAGGAGTCAGCAAGGCCTATGATGAAAGGTACGAATGTGGATCGCTGATGTTTTGGGGATGTGTGAGCTACAAAGGCACAGGAAATTTGGTCAAAATTGTTGGCAATATGAATGCAGTATGCTATCAAAAAATACTGGAGGAACATTTGCATTCATCAGATCAGGACAAAATATTCCCTAGTTAAATGCTGGGATGTTAGAGGATGTAACAATCTTCACTTTATTTACCTTCCTCTATACCTCCCTATCTGACCCAGGGTGGGTTTACCCCAGAACACGGTGTTGGAAAGGTGCAGGTGCCAATGAATTTTTTATGACACCCTAAATGCAGATCGCAACGTAGTGCATTGTGGACACCAAATCGCACGGTACCGTAGTACCATGCATTTTGGTTAGTGCCATGCGTTTAAACTTACCCTCAATCTTCTTGTCTCAAGCAGGCACACATTGATAAGCTTTGTTCAGCACTCCATTCCAATTACACAGCTCTATGTCCTTGCTCAGAAGACTACCAATAAAGTGGAAGAGGTGGTTCCTGGAATTTAACATCCCTAGAAGAACGGGGTATTGAGGGAAAAAAAGCCTGAAAACACTAATGCAGCTAAATGCCGCTGAAAATACAGCTAAACTCATAACCTCAATCTGCAGGAAATATTTCAACTTTTTCAAGTGCAGATTACTGGCGTTTAGCTGCTATCAGATACAAACATCCATTTTAATGTAGCCTGGGGTGTTTTCATGGAGTCCCCTTTTAGCCCTTCACAGACTGACATCCAGTATTTTACCTTTTGACTAGTTATCTGCAGTGCCAATGATGTGGACAGTGTAATGACATGGTATTGGACTTTGTGAAGTGTTCTTTAAGCTGTCACATTTTTTTTTTACCTGTGCTCATGGTCTGCCAGCTTCTGCAGAATTGCAGAGCCAGCCTATCCACAAAGTGAATTTGGAGAACAAAGAAGTAGCCAAAAATGTGTACACCTGTTGTTCCAGCCTTCTTGCTACAAAGGTAATTTGTTCTGATTAGAGTTTTATGGTAATTTATATACTGATCAGCAGAACCTTTCCAATTCAAAATTTTTGAGTAGTGGACATTTTAGGTGTGAAGGTTTATTACAATTCTTTGAAAGATGATCTCACTAATAAGAAATGAATTTATTGTAATTGGTTGACAGTCTTAAAATACATGTACTCCCAATCACCAAACTGTCCCATAAGCTTTAACATGTTACTGTAATTTCAAAAGTTATTAGCAACCGTTTTAAATTTTCAAATATAATTAAAATAATTCTGGCATGAAGAAGCAATGTTGCATGAGAGCCTCGGCTGTCCGGGACTCTCCCTCCTCATTGGCTGAGCCAGCAGCGGGCAGGATTGGCTCCTGCTGCTGTCAATTAAAGTCAGTGAGCTAATGAGGAGAGAAAGGGGGCAGGGCCGAGCCGCGGCTCCGTGTCTGAATGGACACACAAAGCAGTAGCTCGGCTCGGGTGCCCCCCACAGCAAGCTGCTTGCTGTGGGGGGCACTTGGCAGGAGGGAGGGGCCAGGAGCGCAGAGGAGGGACACAAGAAGAGGAGAATCTGGGCTGCTCTGTGCAAAACAGCTGCACAGAGCAGGTAAGTATAACCTGTTTATTTTTAAACAAACAAAAAAAAACAAGCCTTTAGTATCACTTTAAATCCCAGAATGGCTAATAGTATCACAATGAAAATAAGACAAAGTCATAAGACATAAAGTCCTTTTTAAGTGGTCACCAGCCTTTGATGTATATCACTGTGCTCCAGCAGTTCTAACATTACACATGAGAGTGTTTAAGCAACATTTAAGTAGATTAATTCTAGCTTCTGAGCATTTGGTTAGTTTTGTTTTTACATGTAAACACAAGTTCCATGGGAAGTTCTAAGTAACCTGGTGCTTAGGTTTGCTTACCTATATGTAGCAAAAGTGTTCAAAGTAATTTCATTGTAGCTACAAACATATATCATGTTGCTACAGTGTTGATGATATCATAGTGGTATGTAAAATATCATTTTTGTAACTTGTATTACTTTCAGTTAAAGCAAAATAGCTTAAGTGAGCAAAGAAAAAAGGCATAGCAGAGGCATCCTACTGAGAAAGGGATTATTTCTCAAGTTCCTGGGCTCCCAGTTGTATAGTTACAGGCATGCTGCAGCATTAATGTTTACGCATAATGTTTTGCCATGTAATTTAGGTTGAACTGCTGTTCACTTACTTAACATTTATAGGTCAAGCTACCTGCTGAAAGGACAAGGAGAAAGATTATTGTTGACTTTACGGCTGAGAAAAGCAGAGAGCATGCTGGTACTACACCCGTTCTGCCTGACTGCCTGCCTGTGTTTTCCAGCACATGCCACTTCTTCCAGGCACCAGGGAAAAAAGAAAACACTTTCTAGAACTCTGATCCCCACTGAGAACTAGCAAACAGGCTACTTAGTTGGTAGTCGAAGGTTTTGAATGATGGCACTGTTGTCCCTATGTTGGGCAACAGGGAGGAAAACTGACAGGTTATTAAAATAAGTTTAAAAAACTGAAATAAAATGCATGTGTATAGGTTTTTCCCCGCTTACGTTTTTTTTTTTTTGTGCAAACTAGTAAATCATTTACCAATTTAATTATAGGACCTGCAGTAATGATAAGTCATATTTAATGAGGTAACAGTAATGCTTCCTTTCTGTGTGCAAATTAGCAGCACCAAAAGAAGTAGAAGAGACCAGAAATTGTATTCAAATTGGTTTAACCTTTAACCTTTGCAGTAGAGTTCTGTAATTATAGTGGCACCATGCCTGCCATGCTTGCCAGATCTGCGTGCCTCACATGGCCTTCTGTACGTGTCTGCCCAAAGGCAATGGGCAAAATAACATGGAGCATATTAAAGTGCTGTTTCTTGTTAGTACCACTTTCAATTACATTGGAGTAGAGTAGGCTTGTAAAAACATCTACTACTGCATTAAGCTGGACCATAAAAATACTTGTGCAGCCACGTGGAAAATAAGAAACTGCCTTTCCAACTTTGACCAGGCTTAGAGGTCTCTTTTTTTTCCTTTTCAGTACATGATACTTTTTTATATACTGTATGTGCTATAACAGTACAGTTTCAGAACAGAATTTCAGGAGATCTTCTCCCTTCTTCTAGACCAGGACTAACTACAGTTATACAGGAATATGACTCTTCTCCCAGTGAATACCAAACCCAAAACACTTGTATAGTATAAAAATTGGGATAGAATGCACCTTAAAAATCTAATATGAAATGAATATGAAAGAATAGTTGTGTGATGGATAATGCTTTTTGACATTATTTTGCTAAAATAAAAAAAGGCACATATTTAGGGCCCTTTCACACCAGGTGCATTGGGACTACACTGGGCAGCCTTGTTTAGTACAACCCCAGTGCAAGACAAGGTTAAAGGCCTTGTTTCCTATCATGCCAGTTTACACTACCACACTGCGGTGGTGTATTCTGAAAAGAAGTACTGCAAGCATCACTGCCTTCACACAACAAACCAGCGGCTGCATTTCAGTGAAGCTACTGGTGTAAATGCACCCTTATGCCTGTTTTTTTTAAATAAAAGTCAAAAGAGGTAGTCCATAATTTTCGGCCAGATATGCAATTTAAATTGCTGAAATAAGTTTGAGAGAACAGTCTGCTTAATTTAATAATAATAATATAATAATAATACAATTATTTTGGTTTATCCATGAACTCCAGTCATCTTGCCAATTTGAATGTTTTTTTCCTCTCAACTTTCTTCCAGTGATCATGGAAGATTTGCGCTTGGTTTTATTGGGTGGTTTTTAAGGGCTAAGTGCACCTCAATAACAATAGCTCTGTCTCAAAAAGCTATATAAAGTTAATTTAGGTACAGTGTTGCATGATGGAGACATTTTCGGTCAAACTATCACAGCAATGAAAAATGGCCTGGACCGGAAGGGGGTGCAACAGGCCAGTCCTGAAGTAGTTATGCTGCCCTATATGTAAAGCTACAGAGGGTCTGGGGCCTTCTATTGGCAGCCCATATACCCCTTCACTCCTTTATTTGTGCTGTTGCAGTCATCTTTATCATTATTCTGTATACAGTGGTGACCATTAAACAATTAAACACAAATTCTAAGGCTAGGTTCACACATGTGTGGTGCAAATTGAAGCTCCATTTTCAAAACGAATTGACAAAGTAGTTGTTCAGCGTTTCAGGTCAGTTTTTGATCAGGATCAGGTCAGGATTTTATCCTGTTCACAACTGAATGACATGTGTGATTCATAAGCATTCCTATAGAAGTCAATAGCTCTGAATTCGCACCTTAGCCAGACTGCACTGCTCAGATAACTGACAGGGCTCTTTTTCAACTTGCACTGAATCCACACTCTGGCTGCACCGGACATATTTGAACAGGCATAGAAAGCAATTTTCTTTCAGATGTCATGCGAACTGGATGTGGTTCAAAACGCCCAGTGCTGTTGCTTAGTGTGGAAAAACAAAGAAAGATCAATATTTCCAGAAGGATGGAAAAGTTTTAAACTACACATGACCCCGTGACATCCAGCTCTCCACTTGTTATTAAAATTTCACCTTCCCTGTCCCCTAAGTGAGCCCTTAAAGTGGGGTTCCACCCAGGGGGTCCATTAAAAAAAAAAAAAATTAAAAGTCAGCAGCTACAAATACTGCAGCTGCTGACTTTTAATTGGACACTTACCTGTCCCTGGGTCCAGCGATGCGGGGGATCGAAGCCCTGCTCGTCCCCCCCCTCCGCTCGTCGGCACCGGCATTTCAACTGTGGACGCCGGGCTGTGGCTTCACAGCTTGGCACCCACTGCACATGCGCGAGCGGCGCCGCGCGCCGTGATTGGCCGCTCAATCACCTGGGACCTGTAATGGGTCCCAAATGATTGACAGGAGGGAGGGAACAGAGCGGAGCCCTTCCTGTGCTGAGGGGGAAGTGATGTCACCAGCCCAGGCAAAGGAAGAGGCAGACTACGAGGGACCACCTAGCAACAGGCATTTAGAGGTAAGTAAAAAAAAAAAAAATATCCAAATGTTTTTTTGTTTTTTTTTTTTAGAATTTTTCAGGTATGTTTGTTTTTTTGGGTGGAACCCCACTTTAACACAAAACTCCTTTCCCAATACTTAACCTAAGTGATCCTTTAAAACCTTACCTTTACACCTAACAAATATATTACCTTTAAATAGTCCAAAAACATCAACCTCTTTACCCAACACACAGTTAACATTGCTGACTTGTTTTTGAAGGTGTGAACTCCAGGACATTTATCCTAGGCCTTGTTTCACTGCCTATCGAGTCATTGACCTGGAGCAATTTAGCAATCGTATCGCTTGTATTTTCTCTCCTAAGAGGTTCCTTTTTTAAATTCTATTTCTAAGCTTGCAGCTAAATGCAATATTTAAAAAATGTATGGCAAATGTGTATAACTGCCTTAAAATTTTATATTCTGTTCACAAAGCCACCTGTTACAGTAGGTGCTCAACCTCCACTACAGCAGTATGTGTAGCTTGTTGTTGGATGGAAAAGGTTTGAAAAGATGTACTGAAGAATGCTGCTTTACAGTTCTTTAGGAAGAGGGTGGTTCAGAGGGAAGAGTCATGTAGGGCTATGTATATAATACATTGTATTTAATTATAATCATTTTTCTTTTAAACAAAAAAGAAGAAAACAGATTCTGAAGAAGTGGATGTTATTTTGTGGAATGTGTCAGACATGTTTGAATCTCCCCAAATGTGCACATCACCCTTCACAGAATAACGGAAACCGTTATCTTAGATATTATTTTTATGCTTACAGGTTATTTCCTAGCTATATGCACCACTAAGTTCATTCTTATGCTTTTAGGAGTGTCTTCACCTTATGCCCCGTACACACGGTCGGACTTTGTTCGGACATTCCGACAACAAAATCCTAGGATTTTTTCCGACGGATGTTGGCTCAAACTTGTCTTGCATACACACGGTCACACAAAGTTGTCGGAAAATCCGATCGTTCTGAACGCGGTGACGTAAAACACGTACGTCGGGACTATAAACGGGGCAGTGGCCAATAGCTTTCATCTCTTTATTTATTCTGAGCATGCGTGGCACTTTGTCCGTCGGATTTGTGTACACACGATCGGAGTTTCCAACAACGGATTTTGTTGTTGGAAAATTTTATAGCCTGCTCTCAAACTTTGTGTGTCGGAAAATCCGATGGAAAATGTCCGATGGAGCCCACACACGGTCGGAATTTCCGACAACACGCTCCGATCGGACATTTTCCATCGGAAAATCCGACCGTGTGTACGGGGCATAACAGTCAAACAAGGCACTCACAAATTTATTTTGAGCGGATTGTTTACAATATGGCCTGTTTTTATATTGTGTGTTTTGGGTCAGATAAGATAGAATTCCTCTCATTTAATTATTTTTGAATTCACTTTAGTTACATATGGCCTTCTATGAATCTTGGGTATTTCTAATTAGGCGATTGTTGGATAACTTTGAATGTGTATTTACATTATTAAAAAAAAGTGTTTGAATTTGACATTTGGGGGTGATTTACTGAAGGAAAATGAGGTGAAGCTTCACTTTGCAAAGAACACCCAATCACATGCAAGGGAAAAAAAAACAAAAAAACAGCATTTTTGCTTACATGGTATTTAATGATGGAAGTCTGCTCATTTACTAAATTCTGGAGCAAATTCCATTGCAGAGTGCAACTGCACTTGCAAAGTGCATAGTCTATTTGACTATAGTATATCAAGCCAGTAGTCTAGACCCAAGTTAAAATGTCAGTGAGACTTCAGGTGCGACTTGGCTGACATCTGTGCCACTTCATGCACAGATGTCTATGCAAGTTGCACCTGAAATAGACAAAAATAGTGTAGGAACTTGCACCGATTTGAACATTTCTATTGCAGACAATAGGGTGTGACTTGTCATGCCATTTGGACCTGTCAAATCGCATGACAAGTCACACTGGTGTGAACGGGGGCTTAGTGTACAAAGCTTACCACAATTATGTGTATAATATTCCCCTTCTTGGAGAACTAGCTTCTTTTGTGGGTATATTTTAATTGTTTGTGTTGAAGGTATATTTGTTTTTTCAGTATGTTTACTTGTTGGATTATGTTTTATATCCTTGTGTATAGTCTGCCAAAGATTATGACAATTTTCTCACGAACATGGGTACAAAGGCAGAATTGCTGTCTCTCGTAAGCTCCTCCTCCTCTTCTCACGTTAATCACCTATCAAGTTAATATTGCCCTGGTTTTTTTTGGAATAGCAAAAATGGCACATTTATGAAACACTTTACAGTTGGGTTTTCTGCTTTGGTTGCTTTGAGATGCCAAAACAAGTGAAGCCCCATTCAAATTAAGAATGGAAATAAAACCAAAAAAGGGCAGAGGGAGGAGGACAACCCACCTGTCAAGTTATGTGACCAGTCTCACCACCTATCATGGTCTGAGGGACACCACAGTCTTTACACTATGGTGCAGTACACACTACGGTGTCCAGAAGAGAGAAGATAATGCTATCTTCTCTACATCATAAATGGGCCTCTTATTCAAAATGTTTTGGTGAAAGTCTTGTTATGGGTCTAGGATTGTTATTATTATTTATTATTATTTAAGGTACTTATATAGCGCCGTAAATTTTCGCAGTGCTTTACATATACATTGTACATTCACATCAGTCCCTACCCTCAAGGTGCTTACAATCTTAGGTTAAAAGCAAGCCATGAATAACCTGACTTTCTTGGTGGAAGGAAAAAAAATCACTTGATTCCCCCATCAACAGTCAGTGTTGATGTGGGAATGCCTCCCTGCAGCGCTATTGCATTCTGCTGGTGGGGGAGCGGGGAGCCTTCCCGGCTGGCAGAATATAATGATTACTGCCAATAGCTATAGCCACTAGCAGGATCGCATGTAGAAATATCTGACAGGCTGGTTTTACCCAAGTTGATGGATGGCTTGACTTGGGTACAATCAGCCTCCCCATACATGGAGTTAGATTTGGCCAGTCCATGCTGAACCTGCCAAATTTTGATCCATGTATGACCAACTTTAAAATTGCTTTGTAGGCAATGTATTGGTAGAGTCTCTATCTTCTATCAGTCTGCAATATAGTGCAATGATGAAGATTTAAGCTGACAGAACTTGTAGTCTTTCCAAGGTAATTACATTTTTTGTGCAAATTGTAGATTCATGTACCTGCAGGATGCCACACTATCAAAGGGAGCATAGCACACATGTCAGTGACTGTTGTCATTTTAATTCAGATCCATTTTGTTGCCAACTGAGCAAAAATGTCTGACTTTTTTTCTTTTGGATGTTCAGATCCTTCATTGATACAGCAGATGAAATGCAAAATAAATCTTAGGTATTCATTTTATTAAATGTATTTCAAAAAGAAAATTCCTCTTTGTAAGTCCGGTTGTTCTTTTATCAAAATGTTTTCAGTTTTTTTTTTCCAGGAAATGTGCTTGTTTTATCCACTCTCATATCCTCGTCTGGCACATTTTGGAGTGCTGCAAAAACTTGCTGTTGAGTAAACCTGCAAATTACCTAACCTTGACCTCCTGGCCTGTGCTAATCCATATTTCCTAAGTGTTATTTTCTGATGGAATGAGGTATTCCTAGTGACACTGTTATTTACTGCAGCAGTTGCTTGGCTGGCTGAGAGAATCTGATAACGTCAGATTAGAAGAGCTAGAGGCACTACCTTGATGGGGCTGTCATTAATCAGTGGGACCACTCTCCCGGCTTAGGATGGCAGGGTGTTTTCTTGGCTGTAGAATGGCAACACAAATCAAATCCAGAGTGCAAAGAATGAAGAATACTCAGTGCTGTTGAAATAACCGTTTTATTTGGATAACTTTAGAAAGATTCATCACTCATATCAGAAAATGATAAAATGAATTGTGAGCATTTGGCCCTGAATATCGCTGCAAACAAATCGGCTAATGTGTTTAACCTGTACGCTTCTTTGGTAAGATTGAAACAGATTTGGTGTGTTTGCTATATGAACACTTTATAAATAGACACTGCACTTCATAAGGCACTGTATTATTGGAATAGACTAGTTCCATCAGGTTTTCTTGAAAAATGTAATCTGGGACATTGCTGCGAAAAAGGTCATTGTCTGCATCTAAGCAAAACTCCTCACAAATCTGCATATTTGTTTGTTTCCTTTTGTTTGAAGGAGCAAAATTATATATGGTTACAAAATAATTGATTATACCAAGAGTCTATCCATTGTTTAATTGTCTTGATGGTGTGCATTTGGGATCAGCCAAGCATGGCTTGATCACAACGATTGCTTGGTAATGGAAATAAGAGCCTAAACCAGTAACTGGAAAAAGATAACCATTAAGTATTGATGAAAGAAATTTGTACTTACAGAAATATGGAGGCATTCATTGCTGACTTCCTTCTGAAAGAAGTTTCTTGGCTGCTCACGGTATCAGACTTTTTCAAAAGAGAGTTCAGCAATAGTAGTTTATGTTCTCCCTACAGATGTCCTTTTTAACCTGAACTATAGGCAAACAGTAAAAATATACATCAATACTTTCATATTAGATGACGTTCAGTTATACTGTAACTGGTGAAAGGCCATGCACTTTGTTCATATGCTCATATACAGTATATGCACATTTAGATTCAGAATATACATTACAAAACATACTTACATGCACTTAAAGATCATTGTTGCTGCAAAATTTAGCGTTTTATTGTTTTTTTTAATAAACATAGCAAAGTTGCTATTAGTTCAGCACCTATATTGCCAGTGTTGGCCCACAGATCTCTGCAGAAATTATGTTATAGTGAAAGGCACCCTGTTTTGCAAGAAGGGAAAGGGGATTTGGTGTAAGCAGATCTTCACTGGCCTGTATTGGGTCTTACCTTTCAATCACAAGGTCCATCTACAACTTATCTGAAGGGATAAATTAATCTTATAGAGAGGCTTGGTAGCAATGTGAGTGTGGAATTCTGGGATTTCTCCTTGTTACAGGGATACCAGCTCATATATCTAAAGATATTTTATCAAGTGATATATGAAATAATGCGTAGAAGGTGAATTTTAATAGAAACCATATTTTTACCAGTCCTATGTCTGTACATTGAGAGCAGATGCACCATACATACAAACAATTTTATATATGTGGAAGGTTTTGTTCTAGGACATAACCTTTTAACAGAGCAGTGCCCATAGATGAGGCTGTAATTAATTATAAGAGCAATCAAAGCTGGTAAGTGTATAACAGGATTAGTATAAAATAGTACGACACTTTGTGGGACAGCACTAGGTCACAGAGGCAAAATAAGTTTGTGCTCAAGTAGTATCACTCACTAAATATATGTAGCCAAAATGGGGAAGGGATATTTGCATTTGCTGTTGAATGATTAAATAATGCTATAAAAGCAAAAAGAAACAAATGTCTGTGACAGTAGCAAGCATCAGTAAAAAAAAAAAAAGGTCTGGACACTAACAGCATTCCGGGACCCAACACTACAATTGTGCTAATGGCTCCGTAGGGCAGAGAGATTTGGTAGTCCTGGCTTTGAGAAAAAGAAGCAGCAGAATGGGATTGGGTACTCCAGATAATTAAAAAAACTGGACACTGATTTTGGAAGTTTATTGCTGCACAATTCTATATATATGGTAAATCCAAGTGCATTGTGCTTTGCCTGTTCCTCCATGTTCCCATTTTTATGTTACAGTACACACCGAGTGATGTGAGTTCTTATTCTGTTCATCCACATCACTCACTCTTTATTGATGAACTGCCCTTCACAGTAATGGACCAGTAGAGAGAGGCCACCTTAATCCGCTCTTTTTTGACAAACTTCTGAATACGTTTCCAGTGAACATTATTAGAGGTATTAACAAAGTGGTCTTAGGCTAGGGTCACACATGGCCTGTGTGAATTTCTCTTTCATTTTCACGGCAAATTTCCAAAGCAGCTGTTCAATGGTTCAGCTGCAATTTGGATATGGCCACCGCCGTCTTTAACAATAGCTGGTTGTTAAGGAGCAGGCTGGGAAGCCGGCCTCCCCATCCATAACAACGGATGACTCATCAGGATTCCCCGTTGACAGCTGAATGTAAAAAAAACAATGCTGGCATTAAAAAATGTGCAAAAAAAACAGCATGGGAGTCCCACCCCCAATCCATACCAGGCCCTTGACGAGGCATCGTCAAGGCAACCTAATACAGCTTGCGAGTAGTCATCTATGCCGTGGCTAATACCACCCTCCAGGACAACCACCTCCGGCAACAATTGGTAGCCCAGACAGTTATTCCAGTCTGTCAGCTTTTAACTTCCAGCAGTGGGTATCACATTTCCACTATAGTGACCAAGCCAGTGATGTATCTGCGTGCAGAGGAAATGCACGCATTTGCGTGCAGAGGAAATGGTTTAGAGGAAATGGTTTTGCGTGCAGAGCTAAACCATAGCAGCATTGTGGTGTTCTTCTCCCTTTCCCACGTCAGCGTCTTAGCTGGACTGACACCACTGACACACGCGGGACGGAGTTCCCTTCCATCTCCCCGCTGCAAGCTGCTTTGTCCTCGCTCTCCACATGTCTGATCACCATCTACATGCCAGCAAGCGTGCCCTTTCACCAGCTACACTATTATACAGCACAGGTATTGGTGGCCGCATTTTCCCTTCTTTTCCCCCCACCTGCTATGAGAGAACTGAATTGACTTGAACACTGTCCGGCTCCTCGTTGCTCAGCGGACTTCAGGTGACAACGTAAGTTTTTCCATTTTGAATACCCTTGTTTTTATAAAGGACCATTTGTTTATTTGCAAGATTGAATAAATGTATTCATCATTCTTCATCTATTGTGGGACTGTATGCTTCTTAAACCCAATAAGCGCTGGATTTCTGTGTTTTGATTGCTGTGGCTAACATAGTTATCCAGTACATATGATCATTGATAGCTTTTAGCTGTCAGGCAGCATATAGAAATTTGTCTCCTTGCAGAAGGTGTATACAGTAAGCTAAGATGGTACTCTTTGTGACATTTTACTGAGTACCTCTTCATGTAATAGAGAACAGAAAAACTTGTTTAAACCTCCACCCTTGTCCATTGTCAACAACAAGGATGATATATATTTTTATAGTAAGTTGCCAATTTTCTTTAAATGTCTACATATTACCTACAAAGCTGGTCTTTCTCTTGAGACACAGGCAGAACGTGTTTGAATCCCAGCGTTCAATTTTTTTTTCTACAACAAAAAAGTGAGACATGAATTTGGGAACTGAGGGACTTAAGGTACCTTTAGACATAAGCAAATGTTCACCTGATCCACCCATTGACGGGCTGTTAGGAACATACCTATGTCACTACACTCTTTTTAACTTGGACAAGCTTTGGGTGAGCCATATTTGAGTGTGATTAGGGGTAACCAGCGATTGTTGAATTAAAATAGTGATTGAAAATTGTTAATTAGCCGCTACAGGTTCTTGACATCCATTTTTAGGACAGGCAGAGATGAGCATATCCAACTCTGCAATCTAACAAAGTCTGAATATTCATGGTTCATGAGTTTGCCAAGTAAAATGGTAAGGTGATCCTTTAGGCCTTCCTCACATCTGTGCGGCCCAGTGTGTTAAAGGGAACCTGTGTCCAGACTATGCACACTAAAGTATTTAATATATACATTCTGAACAAGCAGTAAAAGCACTTCAAAACAAATCTTTATTCACCACTTTAACTATAGGCATAGTGAAGAAATACATTTTCAAAATTCACAACAGTGATACATAACCTCCGCTTTTACTATGAAAACAGATCTTGGCAGCCTGTTAGCCTTGTAATTTAAATAAGCAGCTGCTACTTCTAAACTGTTATGGCTCATTCACACTAGCTGAACACTAACATGCTGAAGTGCCATCCAATGTGCCATGAAAAAATGCAGCGTATCTGCATTTTGTGATTCGAGAAGGCTGGCAACTCGTATTCTCTTGGAAAAAAGTACTTTATTTGTTACATGGATACAGGGGTACAGGCTATATGCTGATGTGTTTCAGCTATGAAGCCTTCATAAAAGCTTGAGGAAGGCTTCATAGCCGAAACGAGTCAGTTATAGCCTGATAGCCTTTACCCCTATATCCATGTAACAAATAAAGTATTTTTATTCAAGAGCATCCAAGTTGCCAGACTTCCTTATTCAAGAATTGCACCTGTGGGGCCTGAACGCCCTGGCTAGAGCATCGGATCACAGTTTGTGGACTCTTATATTTGCAGTGAAGCTGGGGTAACATTTTGTTCCTATCTCCATTTTTCCTCGCTGTACATCACAGCAGAATTTTTGCGTGAACAGGGCATGTAGAAAATTCTTTTCTATGTGCCCTTACAGTGATTAGCATTGATCAGGAGCAGAAACAACATTCACAGCATATTATGTGAACAGGCTCTTAGAAACTGACTTGAAAGACTGAAACTCTATGCTATGGAGTCTTTGTTTGTGATCTTAGAGAATTACTTCACAGTACAAGCTGCTAGAAAGGTGAGTAAAGGCTTGTTTTAAAGATTTAAAACTCTTTTACTGCTTGACCAGAAAATACACCTGCAATATTTTTCCCAAAGCACACCCCAATGTGCAACACAGGTGCATTGGGGATGCATTCTTTAGTGCGCCGAGGTGCCATTGAAAATGAATAATACCCCCCAATTAGTCTTTGCACATATGTTGTTGGTGGGTGATGACAGTGGTGGCTCCATGGTTCTAGAGGTGAACACTGCAGGGTCCTATGAAAGTCTGAAATTCCTACTTTACACAGGGCCTCATGCACTCACAGGACCAATAAAAACAACACTAAGGGCCTGGAGACTGTCCCAAAAGCTATCATTTGAGGATAACAACAGAGTTTTCCCATTTTCCCCTCTCTGAATGAATCCATGTTACCCAAATGAGTATACCTGAACCAGCATTATGGGCGAGCAAAGGGATTAAGACCATAGAAGATATTGTCTCCTGACACAAACATTTGACCAACTTAAAAATAAATTTGCCCTTCCAAATTTGTTTCTGTTCCGATACAGTTGCGGCATGTCTTTGTCTACCAGTTTTGTGTAGCCTCCCTGGCGGTTTTCCCGAGTGTGGCTCGGGGTTAAAATTCAGTACCATTAGCGGTAACCCCGAGCCACACTCGGGATCGCATTGCAGGATCCTGGGGCGGCGTTACTTAACTTGTCCCCGGGATCCTGCGATGTCCCCCGCAGTGTCCGAGGGCTCCGTCCTCCTCCGAAGCCTCTCCGTGCCAGGCTCCGTTCCCTGCGAGCGGCGCGACGCATGGGGGCGGAGCCTGGCGGCAAATTAAAAAAAAAAAGTAAAAATCATAACACATACAGTACTGTAATCTTACAGATTACAGTACTGTATGAAATGATTTCACATCCCTTTTGTCCCCAGTGCTTTGGCCCATGCCCTGCATGCAGTTTTATATGATATATACTGTTCATTCTGCCTGGAAACTGGAGATTGTCCATAGCAACCAAAAAGTGTCCCTTTACGTCAAAAGTGGCTTTAGACCATCTAGAAAACAGCGATAGTAAATTAGAACACTTGCAGAATTGAGCGATAGTGAATTGTGGGGAAATTTATTTTATTACTATTTTTTTTTTTTAATTATTTATTTTTATTTATTATATTATAATTTATGTTTTTGTGTTTCAAACTTTATCATACCCGGGATATCTACTAGACTCTGGTTTGGACAGATTTAAGTGTGTTATTGTTAAGATTTACAGACCTACAATATAAAACGCCAAATTTCCATGCAAAATAATGGTACCGCTTTCAGCACCTAAAATCCGAAATAATCATACCGCCAGGGAGGTTAATGGATTCAGTAACTCAACCCTCAAAGATTGCTACAGGATAATACTCTGTGTAATTAGTTCTCTTAAGACTATAAAGAATTGTTCCCCAATAGACCTCTCGCAATTATTAGATGTAGAGAAACATAGGAAGGAGATGTTTCTGATCTAGAGGGGACAATTGGGATGACATGTGGGACTACCCCTTTTAGCACCTTGTTTTGGCTAAAGATTGGTCAATAACCATACAAATTACTTCATCGTATTTACTATATGCCGGCAGACTTCTCTCATGTTTTTTTGGCTCTGCCCAGTAGTTCAGCAATACTGGAGGGATGTTACGCATTTTATCACTAGAGTTACATCCTTGTCTATCCGTTTACTATACCAGTTTGTTTATTGTGCCTGATTAGGGGACTTGCAAACATAATGGCCCTTAGAACGCTGTGGAGTTTATTGCTTTTATATGTCCGAAAATCAATAATCTTACACTGCAAAAAGCCATTGGCCCCCAATGCCCCACACTAAATTCATGGTAGAGTCTGGTAAATGCAGCACGTCCATTGTATAAGACCACATATCTTAATCAGTTGCCCTAAGAAATTTGAGAATGTATGAGGTTGTTGGACCTCAGTAGTTAACACAAATGGGTAGACCCACATGGTTTTCCTCTCACAACGGAGGGGGGGGTCACATTGAGCACTGGATGACATTGATCTGGCCTGTCCACTGTTCCACCTCTAAGCATTAATTTTTCTCAGCTGCTGTAAGATTGTTCTGTTCTGAATTGTTGTACAGGCAGGGGGCTATGATCTATTTGGGGCTTGCAGTTTACTTCCAGCTCTGTAGTTCTAACTTTGTATGCATATTATTATCTGGGTCAAAGCAATTTGCTGTTCAGTCTGGGAGAATCAACAGCTGCACAGGGAGTAGAAAAGGTGGGAGAGGGGTGGGGCAACCTCTTACTGCTTACTGAGGGGTTGTTTTTTTGTATGTTTTTATCTGTATTTTTACTTTCTCAAAAATTCAATAAAACAGTATGAAAAAAAATAAATAAATAATGGTACACCAACGCATTACCGCATGCATGTTAAATGCCAAAATAAGTGTAAAGGCAGCCAATTCACTAATATCATTTGAAGGCTATCTACAAGGCCCACTGCTCTATTTGTGACCTCAGCTTTGAATGGGAAGAACAATGGGAATTCCCTAATTATTAGATTAATATACAATGCATTGTATGAGAAGGTCAGTGACACATTGGGGTTGATTTACTAAAACTGGAGGGTGCAAAATTTAGTGCAGATGGGCATGGTAGCCAGTCAGCTTCCAACAAAAAACCTGGAAGCTGATTGCTATGCAGAGCTGTACCAGATTTTTCACTCTCCAGTTTTAGTAAATCAACCCCTACACGTTAATTTTCCAATAAAACAAAATACTTTCTTATTAGGTAAATGACATAAAACGTCAACACAATTACATATTCCTCTGCCTGTCACTCAAATAAAAAGGAAATCAGCACTGGTTCCCTATCTTTGTGAAATTATAAGAAATAATTTTTTTTTCTAAAGACATTTCAACCTTCCTATGTTGTACTGTAGAGACTCATGGCCTCCGTTCTGACAATCTATCGGAATTGTGTTGCTGTTTCCAGGGATTAGGTAAGATTGAGAACAGACAACTGAACTAAAATGGAGGCTGTCAGGCTTCTTTAATTTCTTTCTGTATGAGCTGATTTGTGTGGTATCTTCCCACATCCATGTGGACAGCCAAAGCTAGTCATTTGATTTTTATCAACATTTTGTGAGGCAAAATAAATAGTATCTGATAAAGACTGTGAATGTCTAATATTTTATATTTATATAATGATATCATATAAAAAATGTATATAAACATGAAGTTAATTCTTATGGCCCCCATTTGTTCCCGTAACATCTCATTACCTCCACTGCGGGGGTTTCAACACGTGGTATTTTCCAAATGTTATACAAGTCACCCAGCAGTTGATGTTTGCTGCTCTGTTTAAAACTAAGTATTGTCCTTATCGCTTTGCTGGGCAAATATTGTAAATATAGCTTCCCTTACCCAGCCTCCCTGTTGGTTCAGAAGGTAATTGCTACACAGGATATTGTTAGTATGAAAGTGTAATCAAGTGCATTTTCAAGCTTTGCAGAGAACAGCAGGTACACACTCTGAGCTCTAATTTGCATCGGCCATACACATATTTTAGAAACTATTTACCCATTACCTCTTAGGTCACTGGCCTAATAATGCAACAAAGCAGTTTTTGAAATTGCAGATAATTTTCAGCACTCCGTTCTGTGTGTAGTATTGATGGGGAAGGGAGGTTGATTAGGGTCTGGGGATTTGTGCTTGATGGGAACAATCTGGAAGGAGTGAAAAATTATTAAACACACACAGCGGGAGCCACAGGATTTAGCATTGTCGTGCAGTGCTATTAATTCTCATCGCATGCTTTAGCAGTTGGCTGCACACTGTGAATATGGTTTATTACCGAAGCAGCACAATATTCCTGCCGTCGTTGTAATGTAAGACTAAATGCTAATTAGGACTCTAGCAATAATTAGAAGATCTCTGTTATACCCATGTGAAAGCGGAAGCACCCAGGTTGCATATGTAAGAAATAGAAGTTATTTTTTTTTTTTTAAGCAGCAACTGTTTCTGAAAAATGTTTTGCTGCTTTTGCAAAATTGCATACTGACGTAATTTTAAGAACAAATAGCCTACCATAATAGATGTATTAAATATTAGTGCACAGAAAAGACAAGTCCTGTCGTTTGTGCTAGCTCTTAGGGCCCATTTGCAAGTAAAAAAAAAAAAGAAACGGCGTCTTGTGCTGTTTTTTTTTTTTTTTTTTTTTAAGCGTTTTGTATGTGCACATATCACTCCCAAAAATGCTTATTGCCTGCTGACCCACCAATTTCAATACTTTCCAACTCACTGAACTAAGATAAGTATACAGATTAGTAAATTCAGAAGTTCTTATTTGCAAATTTGTTCTGGACCAGTAATTTTAAAGCATTGAAGCCAGAGGATCATCATAATGTTAATGCGACTAGCATCCTCCAAATGAGAGGACAGCAGTGGCAGCCCCTTTATCTGAATATGCTTGTAAAACACCTATGGACTTCTGACCCCAATGCAGGTTCTATTGTAGAGCTTGTTACTTCTACAAGGCCTGTGTTCATGATGTGTTTGTTATGAGTCTGCTGCTTATCACTATGTTTGGATGTAACCAAGAAGAGGCCTATTTCTAAGAAAAGAGTATGATGATCTCACTAGGTATTGGGTAAAGACATTACAAGTTCAGCTCTGACATGTGTAATGAAGCTCAAGTATTACCAGCTAGTCCTCTTACAACCATAATAGAGTACTGTAGAGCATGGCACCTAATCATATATTCTAATGCAGTTCAAATTAATTCTCTTTTCACTTCTGAATTTATTATTTAACATATGCTGTATAAAATCACACATTTGTATGACTGAAAAAAGCTCATGTGTCTTAGATCTATGTTTTACAGTTTAGGGTGATTTCCAAAAAGAAAGCCAATGCCAAGAGAAACCATTGGTGACCTCTCTTGAAAATGCTATTTTCTGCCTGTCATGTTGATCCAATGGCTTTATTAGTTTGAGTTGCTGGCATAGAACAGGAAGACATAAACAGATCTCGCTTTATTGCATGTTTAGGTTCAGAAATGTATTGAAGTCAGGGTCAGCATGACAACCAGACAGCAAGCACTTTCAGAAGAAGAAAACATTGGTTATGGCTAGTTGCATTTAGCACTGTATGTTTTCAGCTAACCTGCTGTGAAATTGGTCTATAGTAGGAAAGTGGTCTGACTCCGGGCCACCTCTTTCCTTTCATGGCTGTCAAATTTGCCATCTGCTATGCCTCTGTCAGTCCACCAGCCATATTTCTACTTCTGGCCATCAGTGCCCTTCCTGCAATCATCTAACCCGGGCCTATAGGCTGTGGGCAGGTGTGGATAATAACTGCGTCATTTGGCTGTATACACCCAGGAGAGCCCACAGCTCCTGGTACCTTATGCGGCAGGAGCTGGAGCCCTGTCCTAAGTCGCTTATAACTGAGGTAAGCTGTAGGCAATCTGGAAAGAGGCCTGCAGTGTGCAAATGGTTGCAGTGTTAGAAGAGAGTTGTAGGGTGAGTTGTAGGGTGAACAGTTTTGGAAGAGGGTAGAAGGGGATGTAGAGGTGAGCAGTGTTAGAAGAACGTGGAAAGCAGATGTGGACCATTTTGAAAAAGGGGGGTGAAGGGGTGAGCTACATTGGGAGAGGGTGGTAGGGGATGCAGAGGTGAGCACTGTTGGAAGAGGGTCGCAAGGAGTGCAGATGTGAACAGTGTTAAAAAATAGGTGCAGGGGTGAACCCTGATGCTGAGATTGCACGCTCCAAGTGTCTTGAAAGCCGGGCTTTGGACTGTCAGGAGGTACCAGCATCCCATCTCCACCTTCAGCAGTGGCTCAATTGCACAGATTACAGGAGCAGCACAGAGACCAGGGGAGTTAGCGGCAGCATGGCCGAGTGCAGTAGACCTACACTGAACGATGCATACCTAGCACTACATGAGCTGGACAGATGTGTTGCCTGCCTAGTACCTGCTATGAATATCTATTGATCTACCCTGCAGTCATGTAATGATTACATGTCTGCAAGGTAGATCAACAGGGATAATGAGCAGGCACTAGAAACCAGATAGCAAGCAATTGAGCTGCAAGTTTGAAAATGACTTGCTAAGCTATTGCTAGACTTGCCAGGCTTCACAAGTTTGTTACACAATTGCAGCAAGTCCGAATTGCATGACTCCAGATCAACTTTTTTGCAAACATTCTGCAAGACTGCTGCAAGTTCTTGTTCAGTAATGTTGTGCAATAGTCATCCCACCACAGGGGTCACTGTGACTTGCAGAGTGCTTGATGTAGACTCACCACTGCAACTTTGCTCTTGTTAGAGACTTGCCACAAATTAGAAAAGTGTCACCTAGAACTTGTAGAGCTCCAAGTGCAAGTGTACAACTTGCTTGTGAAAATGTGCAGCAAGTTAACAAGATTTATAATTCAACACTGCGACAAATTTGTGGCAAGTTATTCTTGCTATCTGGGAAAGGCGAATAATGTGTATATTCATATACATGCATATTTTTGCATTTCCATACTTTTATTGTAGTTTAAATGGGCTGCCTTAATACAAAGCACATTAACACACAACATAATACATGTTAATGCATTGAAAAGAAGTAAATACCGTTGTGGCATGGAAGGTTTTGTATGAAAATTACTGGGTCTTGGTCTCAGTGATTTAGAGAACTACTGGTCTTTAGAACCAGTTTCTGGTGAAAATAAAACTGCGCAGGTTCTTTTTTCATGAAGAGTGCCTCAAGAATGCATTAAGGCACAGCATCATGTCAAAAATTTGAGCCGCTTTCATTGACCTCTTCTGGAACCTGCATTCTTTGGAGCTGTGGGAAAGCAGGTGGATATCAAATGTCCAGGACACTGATATGAGCATGCTTATTCTAGGTCCATGACTACTCAGATAGTGAAGGAAGAATGAACATGACAGTATGAATTGTGCATCTTCCAGAACAAGTCAGGAATGTTAGCTTCCATATTCCTATGGAGACCAGTTCATTCTGAGCCATCAGTTCTACATACAGGCTTTAGCCTTAGCTAAGTTACAGTGCCTTGAAAAAATATTTATACCCCTTGACAGCTGTTCTGTGAAGCCCTCAGAGGCGTGTTAGAGAACCTTAGTAAACAAACAGCATCTTGAAGGCGAAGGAGCACACCATACAGATCAGGGATAAAGTTGTGGAGAAGTTTAAAGCAGGTTTAGGTTATAAAAAAAATATCCCAAGCTTTAAAGCATCACACGGAGCACTGTTCAATCCATCATCTGAAAATGGAAAGAGTATGGCACAACTGCAAACCTACCAAGACATAGTCGTCCACCTAAACTGACAGGCTGGGCAAGGAGAGCATTAATCAGAGAATCAGCCAAGAGGCCCATGGCAACTCTGGAGGAGCTGCAGAGATCCACAGCTCAGGTAGGAGAATCTGTCCACAGGACAACTGTTAGTCATGCTCTCCACAAAATTGGGCTTTATGGAAGAGTGGCAAGAAGAAAGCCATTGTTAAAAGAAAACCATAAGAAGTCCAGTTTGCAGTTTGCGAGAAGCCACATGGGAGATGCAGCAAACATGTGGAAGAAGGTGCTCTGGTCGGATGAGACAAAAATTTAACTTTCTGGCCTAAAAGCAAAACGCTATGTGTGACGTAAACTTTACACTGAACATGACCCTGAACACACCATCCCCACCGTGAAACATGGTGGTGGCAGCATCATGTTATGGGGGATGCATTTCTTCAGCAGGGACAGGGAAACTGGTCAGAGTTGATGGGAAGATGGATGGAGCCAAATACAGGGCAATCTTATGAGAAAACCTGTTAGAGTCTGCAAAAGACTTGAGACTGAGGTGGAGCGTCACCTTCCAGCAGGACAACGACCTTAAACATATTACATTTTTAGAACAATTCATGACCCTAAACATACAGCCAGAGCTAGAATGGAATGGTTTAGATCAAAGCATATTCATGTGTTAGAATGGCCCAGTCAAAGTCCAGACCTAAAACCAATTGAGAATCTGTGGAAAAACTTGAGCATTGCTGTTCACAGACACTCTCCATCCAATCTGACAGAGCTTGAGCTATTTGGCAAAGAAGAATGGGCAAAAATGTCACTCTCTAGATGTGCAAAGCTGGTAGAGACATACCCAAAAAGACTTGCAGCTGTAATGGCAGCAAAAGGAGGTTCTACAAAGTATTGGAAGCTGAAAACAAATGCACGCCACACTTTTCACATATTTATTTGTAAAAAAAAATTGAAAACCATTTTAGTTTCCTTCCACTTCACAATTATGTGTCACTTTGTGTTGGTCTACCACATAAAATCCCAAAAAATATGTTTTTGGTTGTAACATGACAAAATGTGTAAAATGTCAAGGGGTATGAATACTTTTTCAAGGCACTGTATATAATATGATCATGCACACTATGAAGCGTTCTATACTATGTTTTAAGCCTGCAAGTCTTAAAAGGAAAATGGTAAAAAGTGAAGGACATAAAGTACAAAGTCATTTCTTACAGCTGATAGTCTGCCCGATGCTTTATGGCACCACCAAAGTAAGCCCAATCCCAGAAGGCTTTAATTCTCGCTTCCACTTAAAAATGTGGCCATGACACCCTTTTCATGAAAAATTAAAAATCTAAAATGTCCTGCCAAGTCCCACACTCTTATGCTGCTGTAGGGGAAAAAAAAGGGAGGTGGGGGCGACAGGAAGATTGAAAACACAGCTACACGAAAATTAATTTTCTGTTCTGCGAGAGTGATGGCAAATCAATTAATCTTGATGTATTATTTTATGCAGGACAGGGTACAGGGAGCAGCACAGAGAATGCTTACAGCTGTTCGCTTTGCTAGGGACATATATTACCCTCGCTGGCTCTGACAGCTTCTGAAGGAAATGGCTGAAGGGTGGAAGGCAGGTGAATCAGCAGCAACAATTTATTGGAGAATTCAGAGAGTTTCTAAGGGACCGATATAAAAACCTGCACTTGAAGAGTGAAGTATTGAGTGCTTTTGTGACTGAACTAGCTACTTGTCAATATTTATAGCTTCTGTATTTGTTCCATGTCCCTATTTGTTTGATTAACTAGTCAGATGTTGCTTTATGCTGCTGTGATTTATTTCTGCTGCCTTATGGAGCGTTCTTGATGTGTTAAGCTGGGCTACACTAGCAGCCCTTGAACAAGCTGAATTAACTCTCTTCTTTCCTGTTTGATTGCATTGCTTTTTATTAAAAATTACATAAACCTGAACTTTTAGCGATGCGTTTACATGCTAATGAATGGTCATAAAGGTTGTATGGACTTGCTATATTATCCATTCATGCATTGCAGATTTCCCTTGTAAAGAGCACCCTGTGCAGTTAGCTTACAGGCAGGTTTACATTGTATTATACATTTTAAAGTCACAGAGGCTGATTTGCCAAAAAAAAAAAAAAAAAGTGGACGCCAATACCAACCAGATTCATTGTTTTAGTTTTTGTAATAAAGAGAATAGGGAATGTAAGCGACTACCTGTGCATAAGATAAACTTTGTAAAACCATGCTGCCAAGCGGCAGAAAATATAGCTTGCTTCTCACTGTGACCAATTTAGTGTTTCGTATGCTTGCTGTCCTGACTTAAACAACGACTATAAGCAACAGTTCAGTTTTTATCGTCTTTATTTTTAATAAATCAACATCAAGATCTGTCATAGAAAAATAATACTGAATGACTTTTCGGTGTCTAATAAACAAATACAATATTAATAATTTAATACTGCATATTATTAGACTCAATATATGTAGCTTGTTTGCTGAATTGTCTTATTTTTGCAGTACAATATACTATGTTGTCATTTGAAAATACAATGTGCTTATAAATTTGACCACAAAATGAATTATTATTAAATATATATTATTAAACATAGATCCGGTCTAGATTATCAGTTCCAATAAGTTATAAGCTTTACAAACTGAAGCTAATATAGGCACTTAAAGTAGAATTCCACCTTAAAACTAAAATCTCTGCATCTACAGACATCCACGATCTAACAGTAACTTATCTAACCCTGTAAAGAAGAAACCAGTATATATACCTTTTCTGCAGCCTATCGGACCCAAGACCACGCTGAGCTGTCAGCCGTGGCTTCGCTGTGGAGGCGGTTGCAGAGAACACATCAGACAACGGAAGCCCCATAGTAACTGTATGGGTGACGTCACTCCCCTTGTCGGCTGAGTCCTCTGCAGAGCTTCAGCCGCTGGAGACCGGGTCGAAATCGGCTTCAGAAAAGGTATGTATACTGATTTCTTCTTTACAGGGCTAGATCAGTTAGTCTTATGCCGTGTACACACGATCGGAAATGCCACCAGAAAAACTCAGATGAGAGCTTTTTGTCAGAAAATGTGACCGTGTGTATGCTTCATCAGACTATTGCTGGCGGAATTCCAGCCAGCAAAAGATTGAGAGCATGTTCTCTTTTTTTCGGTCGGGGAAAGTTCCTATCCGAAAATGTGTTCGTCTGTATGCAATTCGGACGCGCAAAAAATCACGCATGCTCGGAAACAATTTGATGCATGCTCGGAAGCATTGAACTTCATTTCCTCGGCTCGTCGTAGTGATGTACATCACCGCGTTTGTGACAGTCGAAAGTTCCGAGAACTTTTGTGTGACCGTGTGTATACAAGGCAAGCTTGAGCGGAATTCCGTTGGAAAAACCATTCAAGTTTTTTCTGACGTAAATTCCGATCGTGTGTATGCGGCATAAGAATGTGGATGTCAATAGATGCAAGGATTTTAGTTTTAGGGTGGACTTTCACTTTAATGTTCACCATAAAGCTAGCTACAGTGGGGCAAAAAAGTATTTAGTCAGCCATCAATTGTGCAAGTTCTCCCACTTAAAAAGATGAGAGAGGCCTGTAATTGTCATAATATGTATACCTCAACTATGAGAGACAAAATGTGGAAACAAATCCAGCCAATCACATTGTCTGAGTTTTGAAAGAATTTATTTGCAAATTATGGTGTAAAATAAGTATTTGGTCACCTACAAACAAGCAAGATTTCTGGCTCTCACAGACCTGTATCTTCTTCTTTAAGAGGCTCCTCTGTCCTCCACTCATTACCTGTATTATTGGCACCTGTTTGAACTTGTTATCAGTATAAAAAACACCTGTCCACAACCTCAACCTCAGTCACACGCCAAACTCCACTATGGTGAAGACCAAAGAGCTGTCAAAGGACACCAGAAACAAAATTGTAGACCTGCACCAGGCTGGTAAGACTGAATCTGCAATAGGCAAGCAGCTTGGTGTGAAGAAATCAACTGTGGGAGCAATAATTAGAAAATGGAAGACATACAAGACCACTGATAGTCTCCCTCAATCTTGGGCTCCACGCAAGATCTCACCCCGTGGGGTCAAAATGATCACAAGAATGGTGAGCAAAAATCCCAGAACCACACGGGGGGGACCTAGGGAATGACCTGTAGAGAGCTGGGACCAACGTAACAAAGGCTACCATCAGTAACACACTACACCGCCAGGGACTCAGATCCTGCAGTGCCAGACGTGTCCCCCTGCTTAAGCCAGTACATGTCCGGGCCCGTCTGAGGTTTGCAAGAGAACATTTGGATGATCCAGAAGAGGATTGGGAGAATGTCATATGAAACCAAAGTAAAACTGGTAGAAACACAACTCGTCGTGTTTGGAGGAGAGAGAATGCTGAGTTGCAACCAAAGAACACCATACCTACTGTGAAGCATGGGGGTGGCAACATCATGCTTTGGGGCTGTTTCTCTGCAAAGGGAACAGGACGACTGATCCATGTACATGAAAGAATGAATGGGGCCATGTATCGTGAGATTTTGAGTGCAAACCTCCTCCCATTAGCAAGGGCATTGAAGATGAAATGTGGCTGGGTCTTTCAGCATGACAATGATCCCAAACACACTGCCCAGGCAACAAAGGAGTGGCTTCGTAAGAAGCATTTCAAGGTCCTGGAGTGGCCTAGCCAGTCTCCAGATCTCAACCCCATAGAAAACCTTTGGAGGGAGTTGAAAGTCCGTGTTGCCCAGCGACAGCCCCACAACATCACTGCTCTAGAGGAGATATGCATGGAGGAATGGGCCAACATACCAGCAACAGTGTGTGACAACCTTGTGAAGACTTACAGAAAACGATTGACCTCTGTCATTACCAACAAAGGATATATAACAAAGTATTGAGATGAACTTTTGATATTGACAAAATACTTATTTTCCACCATAATTTGCAA
Organism: Aquarana catesbeiana; assembly: GCF_042186555.1. Classification (NCBI taxonomy): domain Eukaryota; kingdom Metazoa; phylum Chordata; class Amphibia; order Anura; family Ranidae; genus Aquarana; species Aquarana catesbeiana. The sequence goes on from NC_133331.1 coordinate 197,810,462, forward strand.
ATAAATTATTTAAAAAATCAGACAATGTGATTGTCTGAATTTGTTTCCACATTTTGTCTCTCATAGTTGAGGTATACCTATGATGACAATTACAGGCCTCTCTCATCTTTTTAAGTGGGAGAACTTGCACAATTGGTGGCTGACTAAATAATTTTTTGCCCCACTGTAACTGGTGTTTTTGCCAAGCACAAATTTTTGATAAAGCACAACATCTTTCAAAAAAATAAGTTTAACATTCCAGTAGTTCTGATTTTATCAAGTACATACAGCTCTTTATTACAACATGTTAGGTAATCCCTAGAAATATACATTTATTTGTTTGGTTGACTGTATAAATGGGGAGTCTAATTTGGCCTTTATTTCTAGGCCTAAATTTAGCCTAAGTTCCCTTCTATTATTTTCCTTTGTGCAAATTGGTCCTACATCTGCCTCATTCCTTGTATTTTATTTATCATAACTAAGATATGTAATTATTTTATCCAAATCATCACGTTATAGTTTGTGCAGGCTGCATAGTAAAAATAACCCTTTCTGTAGAAGTCCCATGGGTTAAAGAAAAGCAGAAGCTATGGGCCATTTTTCCTGGTTTTCTATGAATTACTGCCACTGCCCCTGTATCTTTCAGAGCTGCTAATGAGCTCAGAGTTACACTGTGTGCAGGAAGGAGATTTAAAGGAAGAATTAATTTGGAAAGTTGAGGATTAGACAGATAAGAGAAAATGAGAGAGAATAAAATGTGGTAGCTATGTATTTTGTCTTGTAAATGACTTTGTGCTGCCAGGATGGGGAAGCTATTTGTTCAGGGATAGGAGGGTGATAATGAAACTGATCATATACATGGTCTATTACCATAATGAATTTTAACACGCACTTTGTTATGTGATATTTTATTTATGAGCTCTTCGATGTTATAGATAAAGATGAGATTCTTGGATGCATTATATTACGCCTTGTTTTTATAAACACATTGAGTAGTTTAATAAACATAATTTATTTCAGGGTGTTTTCTGTGCCTTCTTAAAATCAGCAAAATTTATCTGAGATTATCTTAAGGTTAATGAAGTCTAACGTTAAGAAAATATTACCCTGTAATATCATAGTCTTCTGTACTCGAATGGTAATTGCCTAATGCTTTAGACTACCCGATACTTTATACTGCATATGCCTTGTCCCATTAATCCTATTTTTTACAAGTTACTGGTTGGCCATTTCATTAGGCATTATATATCAGTGTTTATTTGCCTAAATGGCTGGCTTTATTAAAACAAACAAATTGAGTGCAAGTGCTGATAATTAATCATGTGCCTGAGGTTTTTACTTCCGTGAATGGAGGGGGAAGTTCCACTGCTGCAGATGAAAGACACTTTCAAAAGATTTTCATCCCATCACATTGCCATTTATTGTATGTACTAAAAAAAAAACAGCATTACTTAACACTTGCGATAAAGATAAATCAGAGTTTGGGTGCCTTCAGTCAAGTAATGCATATATACCCTTTTTTTTTTAAATGTACATATATTAAAGTGATTGTAAACGATCACCTTGTAAAACAACCCACTCAGTTTAAGATAGAAATGAAATGCAAAACACTTTTGTATAGATAGAAAAAAACATTATAAATACCTTTTTTCCCCCTTTTTTTATAAGTGATCACATTCCCTCTGTTCTCAGCTGCATAAGAGCTGGGGGGGGGGGGGGAGAAGCAGCAGCACACTGAGCTGCACAGTGAAAGGCTGTGCAGCAGGGGGGGTGTCAGGACAAGTCTTATCATCGCTTTAAGTGTTTGTTATATAAAGTTTTAATGCTTTTTTTTCGCAACTTCTTTTTAAATTTGGATATGAATATAGTTTCCTTTTTGAGGTTTGTCTGGATAAATATTTCTTTCCATCCTCCTACTATGTGAGCTTAGGTAATATAATAGAAATAGGGGAGGATTCTTTAGCCAGTTCATGGCTTATAATGCAGATTTTGGCCTTTGTACTTTAAATTGTGCATAGGTATCTGTGCTTGAAGTGAACTGCCATGTCTCCCACATTTCTGTACAAAAACAGTTGCTTGTCATATGAACTATAACGCGAACCTAAGCTTAGCCCATTCAGGGCAAAGCAAAAGATGATTTGAATCCCCTCTTCCCCTGTGGTGCATCCTGGCCTTTCTTTTTCTCCCTCGCCACTCCAGTTTGGCTGCCGAAAGCAAACTAAAACAAATAATAAATCATTTAGCTGTTCATACTGCAGCATGAGAACTGTTTGCCAGTGCCATTGTAATCTGGTGCAGTTTTAAATGGCAATTGAGGGGGAAAAAAAACACATTTAGACTGTAACAACCGTGGACAAGTGGATGAATTAAGAAAAAAAAAGGAGTTGTGTAATGTTACTACTATAGCCGAAATACACTGTGTAATGCTACAACTTCAATACAACTACAGTAATGCACTATACTTAAAGCAGGGCATCACAATGCCTCTCTCAGGGGAGTCAGTTTATTGAGCGGCACCCCAACACATAAGTACAGTAGGTGCCAGTGGACCAGCATTGTGTTAAAAAAAAAAAATCTTCAGGTTCAGTTTTTCTTATTGTTGACATGCATTGGCAGCTCAATGAACACCTTAAAGTGGTTCTAAAGCCAAGATATTTTTTTTTACCTTAAAGCATTTCCTGCATTAAGGTAAAAAAAGACTCACTAGCAGTAGCATCCCCTCACTTCCTCCCCTTAAATACTTGCCTCACTCGATCCAGCAGTGTGCCCCTCTGTAGTGTTTTTTTTCCTTTCTCCCTGTATTCACAGAACAGAGAGGCAACAGTGGGAGTCATTAGCTCCTGCTGCTGTTAATCAAATCCTGTGAGCGGAGGATGGGCCTGAGTTGTTCTGTGTTTGTCTATAGATGCACACAGCGCGGCTTGGGAGCGAGCCCGCATGTCTGTCCCCAAAGCAAACAACGTGCTATAAGTATATAAGCAGCGCATAAATGTCCATAAAAGAAGAGAAAAAGTTAATCAATCCTGGGAAGCACCCAATAAGTGAATGATCCTTGACTTATAGTTGAGCATGAGTCTTCCACCAACACTACAGTAAGCCTTATGCGCCATACACACAATCGGACTTTCCAACAACAAAACCGTGGATTTTTGTTCAAAGGATGTTGGCTCCAACTTGTCTTGCATTCACACGGTCACACAAATGTTGGCCAACAATTACAAACGTAGTGGCGTACAAGACGTATGTGATATCTCCATTATGAACGCTAGTTATATCTCCAGCTCGTACTTGATTCCGAGCATGCGTGGACTTTTGTCTGACGGACTTGTGTACACACGATTGGAAAGTCCGACAACAAACATTTGTTGGCGGAAAATTTGAGAACCTGCTAGGCAACATTTGTTGGCAGAAAGTCCAATAACAAATGTTCGATGGAGCATACAAACGGTCGGACTTTCTGCCAACAAGCTCACATCCAACATTTGTTGTTGGAAAATCTGATCGTGTGTACGTGGCATTAATCTTACCCTTAGGAACTGACCACTAGATTTTAGGTGCTCATTAACGCCCAAATACCAATAATATACCACGTTTAATATTCTAGTTCAAAAAATGTACGTTTTACAACCAAATGCATATATGGCAGATCTTAAAACATGGTGCGCACAGGCAACAAATTATACTGGATGTCTTTTCTATAGATCAGTTAATTTGCATATTAGCAGTCTTCCTTACCTCATAATTTGTGGTTAAGTATATTTAGCGTTTTAAACAGTTGTCATTCAAAACTATAGAAATGCTCTTGTTTAGACTAGAAGTCTTCTTTAACAGAGTACTATATATTGTACTTTGCATCCTCCTGAGTGGTTATCAGAATAAAGGCACAGGTAACTATCTGTTTGGATGGACGTATATATTCTTTACTTATTGTCACTTCGTTAGCGAAGCTATCTTAAAGTGCAGCTCCCAATCCTCCTCTTTTGGGGTCCCCCATTGGTGCTCCTGGCTCTTCTTGCCTTCCGAGTTACCGCACTAGAAAGCCGATTTCTAGGAGGGTACTGCTGTGGGCTCTATCCTGAGCCACATTGTGTTAACACACACAGTGCTGCTAGGCTCCGCCCCCACTCCCTTGTCACTGGATTTGATTGTTGGCAGCAGGAGCCACAGAGAGGGAGCAGCACTGCTGCTCTCGAGCACAGCACAGGACTGAGATCGGTTTTAGGTAAGTATTTAGGGGGGGGGGGCTGCACCTAAAATACTGTTTATGTCAATGCAGAGAATGCATTAAGATAAAAAACCTTTAGCCTTAACAACCACTTTAATTCTCACTATTGTATCTAGTACATTAGATCGGGGGTTGGCAACCCATCGATTGCGGTCCACCTGTTGACTGCAGGCAGGTAACAGGTAGACCGCGAACAGGTTCCTGCACAGCCAACCCCCGCCTTCTAATTGCTGGTTCTTGTCTTCCCTCCCAGCCTCCAGCTGCCTCCCCATCTATATCCCGGTCTCTCTCTATCTCTCTCTCTTCCTTCCACCTCCATCCTCCTCCACCGCTGTGATCAGTGAACAGCGGAGACCGGGAGGAAGCGCAGCTCAGGATGGAGGGCGGGAGGAGGGGCTGGCCAAATTAACTTTTTATGTTAAACTGCTAGTGATTGGTTGCTAGGACCCAGGACACAGATTGCTAAAATGAAAGTCACTCTGCCAGCTCCTGCACCCTGTCCAGAACTGTGCTGCCTCCCGGTCTCTGCAGAGGACACCACTGTGTGTGTGTGGGGGGGGGAAGCGGCGATGTGAAGGGGGCCTAGGACACTGTTATGGACAGGGTCACACCCATTGAAGTGTCCTCTACCACCATTCTCATCACCTTTCCCCGATCCTTGAGCATTCTGAGCGCAACCCCCCCCTAAACCCTGCATTCTGAGCGCAACACCCCCCCTAAACCCTGCATTCTGAGTGCAACGCACTCCTGATCCCCTGCATTCTGAGCGCATCACACCCCTAAACCCTGCATTCTGAGCGCAATGCACCCCTAAACACTGCATTCTGAGCGCAGTGCATTCCAGATCCCCTGCATTCTGAGCGCAATGAACCCCTAAACCCTGCATTCTGAGCACAATGCACTCCTGATCCCCTGCATTCTGAGCGCAACGCTCCCCTAAACTCTGCATTCTGAGCGTAACGCACTCCTGATCCCCTGCTTTCTGAGCGTAATGCACTCCTGAACCCTGCTTTCTGAGCGTAACGCACTGACACTCCACCATGTATTACAGATGACGTTGTGTGCTTTGGATCATGAGCTGTTCCAAGCCTTCGCCACGCTTTTTTTTCCCCGTCATTCTGGTACAGATTAATCTTGGTTTCATCTCTCTAAAGAATGCTTTTCCAGAACTAGTCTGGCTTTTTTAGATGTTTTTTGGCAAAGTCTAATCTGACTTTTCTATTCTTCAGGCTTATGAATGGTTTGCAGCTTGTGGTGAACCCTACAAATTTGCTCTATTGAAGTCTTTTCTTGATTATAAACTTTGACAATGATACGCCCACCTCCTAGAGAGTGTCCTTCACTTGTCTGATGTTGTGAATGGGTTTTTCTTTACCATAGAGAGGATCCTGCGATCATCCACCACTGTTGTTTTCCATGGACGTCCAGGCTTTTTTATGTTTCTGAGCTCACCGGTGTGTTCTTTCCTCAGAATGTACCAAACTTTTGATTTGGCCCCTCCTAATGTTGCTGCTATCTCTCTGATAGAATTATTTTTGTTTTTGAAGCCTTATGCCCCGTACACACGGTCGGATTTTCCGACAGAAAATGTGTGATAGGACCTTGTTGTCGGAAATTCCGACCGTGTGTAGGCTCCATCATACATTTTCCATCGGATTTTCCGACACACAAAGTTTGAGAGCAGGATATAAAATTTTCCAACAACAAAATCCGTTGTCGGAAATTCCGATCGTGTGTACACAAATCCGACGGACAAAGTGCCACGCATGCTCAGAATTTATAAAGAGATGAAAGCTATTGGCCACTGCCCCGCTTATAGTCCCGACGTACGTGTTTTACGTCACCGCGTTCAGAATGGTCGGATTTTCCGACAACTTTGTATGACCGTGTGTATGCAAGACAAGTTTGAGCCAACATCCGTCAGAAAAAATTGTTGTCCGAATGTCCGAACAAAGTCCGACCGTGTGTACGGGGCATTACAATGGCCTGTTTCACTTGCATGGACAGCTCCTTTGAGCACAAGATGCAGGTTCAGAGCAATAGATTCCAAATGCGAATGCCACACTTTGAATCAACTGCAGACTTTTTACCTGCTTAATTGATGAAAAAATAACGAAGGAGTAGCCCACACCTGGCAATGAAACAGCTTTTGATTCAATTGTCCAATTATTTTTGGTCTCTTGAAAAAGGGGGGGAGGTGACTATTCTTAACGGCTGCAATTCCTAAACCCTTCCTCTGGTTTGGATGTTCAAACCCCTAAATTAAACCTGAGAGTGTGCACTTTCAGCCCATTTCCATTATAGAACTATAGCTTGAATATGTTTTAGCAAATACCTGAAAAAATCTAAAATTGTGCCTGTGTCTAAATATATATGGACCTAACTGTGTATATATATTTACATATATATAGCTCACAAAAGTGAGTACACCCCTCACATTTTTGTAAATATTTTATTATATCTTTTCATGGCAAAAGAAAGTGTTTCACCATGTCAGGTCAAAGAAGTGTAGTTGCCACATCCCTAATATGTGATTAAAAAAAAGAGAGATCCCCCCTCATTGGGACTTTTAAGGCAATAATGCAAAAAATCAAATTTATTAGATATACTGTACATAAAAATATTCGATAATAGAAATGATCAATAGTTAAAAAACATCAAAGTTTGTACAAGAAATATACACATATGAAAAACCACAAAAACAACAATTTACATGAAAAATATGACAATCAAAATAATACTCTTCGGTATATAATAATCCCTGGTAACGACGCATTTCTGGTTAAACACCTTCGTCAGCAGTATAGGATAGGAGTAAGTATAGTCACAGTTTGTTTTTACATGCAAATTGATTCCGTAGAGGAAAAATGGGTTAAGTAACTGTGCGAGTGGGGGTATAGATGGACGCCAACCAAAAAGCGGTAAGGTCTTAGAACACAAAAAGTTCCTGATTTGATATTTGCCTGATGGGCAGCAAAGAATGGATTCTAGCGATTTGACAGAACAATGTCCAAAATAGAGGACAGGTGGCTGCTCAGAGCTTTAAATAAGGCTCCTAATCAATCAATGACACCAAGACGTCCTTAATCCTATGGGTATATGTCTTCCCGTAGCAATCTGTACAGGTCCAAAAACTGGCGTCTCCCCACTCTGCAGTGCCAGGAGTGGAAGAGCACTACAGTGGCAACCTGTGAAGCTCTGGTGAACTCCATGCCCAAGAGGGTTAAGGCAGTGCTGAAAAATAATGGTGGCCACACAAAATATTGACACTTTGGGCCCAATTTGGACAAATTCACATTTAGGAGTGTACTCACTTTTCTTTCCAGTGGTTTAGACATTAACGGCTGTGTGTTGATTTATTTTGAGGGGACAGCAAATTTACAATTATACAAGCTGTATACACACTACTTTACATTATAGCAAAATGCCATTTCTTCAGTGTTGTCATATGAAAAGATATAATAAAATATTTACAAAAATGTGAGGGGTGTACTCACTTATGTGAGATACAGTGTGTGTGTGTGTGTATGTATATATATATATATATATATATATATATATATATATATATATATATATATATATATATATATATATACATACAGTGCCTTGAAAAAGTATTCATACCCCTTGACATTTCTCACATTTTGTCATGTTACAACCAAAAATATAAATGTATTTTATTGGGATTTTATGTGACAGACCAACACAAAGTGGCACACAATTGTGAAGTGAAAGGAAAATGGTTTTCATCATTTGTATTCAGCCCCACTGAGTCAATACTTTGTAGAACCACCTTTCACTGCAATTACAACTGCAAGTCTTTTTGGGGATGTCTCTACCAGCTTTGTACATCTAGAGTGCAACATTTTTGTCCATTCTTCATTGCAAAATAGCTCAAGCTCTGTCAGATTGGATGGAGAGCCTCTGTGAATGGCAATTTGGATTTTGACTGGGCTATTCTAACACATGAATATGCTTTGATCTAAACCATTCCACTGTAGCTCTGGTTGTATGTTTAGGATTTTTGTCCTGCTGAAAGGTGAACCTCCACCCCAGTCTCAATTTGTTTGCAGACGCTAACAGGTTTTCTTCTAAGATTGCCCTGTATTTGGCTCCATCCATCTTCCCATCAACTCTACCCAGCTTCCCTGTCCCTGCTAAAGAAAAGCATCCTCACAACATGATGCTGCCACCACCATGTTTCACGTTTCACTGTGATGTGCAGTGTTAGTTTTCTGCCACACATAGAATTTTGCTTTTAGGCCAAAAAGTTCAATTTTGGTTTTATCTGACCAGAGCACCTTCTTCCACATGTTTGCTGTGTCCCCCACATGACTTCTCCTAAATTGCAAACTGGACTTCTTATGGCTTTCTTTCAACATTGGCTTTCTTCTTGCCACCCTTCAATAAAGGCCAGATTTGTGGAGTGCACTACTAATAGTTGTCCTGTGGACAGATTCTCCCACCTCAGGTGTGGATCTCTGCAGCTCCTCCAGAGTTACCATAGGCCTCTTGGCTGCTTCTCTGATTTAATGCTCTCCTTGCCCGGCCTGTCAGTTTAGGTGGACAGCCATATCTTGGTAGGTTTGCAGTTGTGCCATACTCTTTCCATTTTTGGATGATGGATTTAACAGTGCTCCGTGAGATGTTCAAAGCTTGGGATAATTTTTTTATAACCTAACCCTGCTTTAAACTTCTCCACTACTTTATCACTGACCTGTCTGGTGTGTTCATTGGCCTTCACGATGCTGTTTCTTTACTAAGGTTCTCTAACAAAACTCTGAGGGCTTCACAGAACAGCTGTATTTATACTGAGATTAAATTACACACAGGTGGACTCTATTTACTAATTAGGTGACTTCTGAAGGCAATTGGTTCCACTAGATTTTAGTTAGGGGTATCAGAGGAAAGGGGGCTGAATATACTGTAAATGCACGCCACACTTTTCAGATATTTATTTTTAAAAAATGTTAAACCTTGTAACAAAATTATACTGGAAAAAGGTGCAGCACATAAATCTTAAAGTGCATGCATCAAAGAATGAACAAATTCACGTACATTACTAATAGTATGAGATATATATTGACATATAATCCAGCAAAGTGCAAAATAAATAATAAAGTGCTCTTCCGCCTTTATTTTATTTATTTTTACATTTAAACAATCAAAAGTCCAATTAAATGTCCCATAGAAAGTGAAACTTCCATGTTGGATAATGACTTCCAGTATTGATATTCATCCACCTGTGCAAAGTGAAGTGCTACTATTCCACCACCCTTATGCACTCACCAGATTATTAATAAGCATCAGCATATGAGATCAGCCTTTTACCAAAGCACATGAAATCAAACAGTAAGCCTCCACTTCCAGATAGCCTCCATCCAAAAACGACAATATACCAAATGAAAGCTCACCACACAGAGCCTCTTTCACTTTTGACTGAACCTGTAACTTCTTCATCCTTTCAGTGCAGCTTAAACTTTGGGGGAATCATGTTTAATTACAAAAAACAGCAATGGAACAGAAGCTTTATGGGTGCTTTCCTTATAAATTATCCAGCTATAGGGCCAGAAGGCTTTGCCAAAGAACAGAAAAAGACAAGCGGAGTATATAGGAATAAGGTGTCAAAGGCAATCTGTGTTTGAATCACTATTAATAGTGTCTGCTACTCAGGGCTTTTTTTCTCAAACAATAGTTACTGGAACTTAACCACGGCCCCACAAATCCCCTCCCCCTACACACACCCTCCAAATCCCATCAAATAGTGGGTGTGTTCAGTCAAATTTCACAAAAACAGTAGGAGGGTCTTAAAGGGGCATTAAATACCAGGATTGCATTACATACAGAGTGCAGAGCTGTCACTTGTAAACACAGAAACCAGACTTCTGTGTTTACAAGTGATTGTGGTGAGCAGGCACCAAAGGGTCTGAGCCAGAGGTGGTGGAACTGAGTTCCACCAAGTTCCCCCTGAAAAAAAGGCCTGCTGCTACTACTTGCCAGTATCGAACTAGCGTGAAGCCTGAGCATATGAATGAGGTTTAATAGGGTGTGGTATGTTCTGTGTAGTATAAACAATTGAGATAATCTCTGCATGGGTAACAAGGATAACAGTGTGAACTGTTCCAAAATATTGATTCAAAAGTCTTCCATTAAGATACCTATACCAACATTCCAACCTGCATTACCCGGAATAGGGTGATTAGTGAGATAAGTAGTCAGAAGTAAGGTATCTAGACTGGAGATAACAACAGCTGTGTCCACTAAAGTGTCTTTTAATGGTGTTGGCCTGGGTTGCTAGGGCATGTTGCAGTTGCAAGTATTGATAGAAACTATGGGTAGGGACCTGCTAGTCTGTCTGTACAGTATATTCTTCTGTATATTATTTAGTCCTATTCAACTGGACTTCTTCTGTAATGTTGAGGATGTGTCGCTGTTTGCCCAAGCAGCTTCTTCAGGACAAAGAAACCTCTTCAAAATTAATTTTGGTTGAATGTGACTAACTACTTTTAGCTATACCATGACCTGGATAAAATGTAACCTTCAAAGACAATTTCATTACTACATTTTGACACAACCAACCTTGGCATTTAAACTAAGCGACGGATAACATTCCTTCACAAAGGTCAAACTGGACAAGATTTGATCTTTTTCATCTTTAGAGGAGTGTTTTATGCTTCACAGAGGGAATCTTCGGTAGACGTCCAACTTTCCATCCAATCATATATTTTCTTTAAATATTATAGCTCTTGTTCTTTTGGGGTTTCTTGTTATGCTGTAACAATGTGATTTATGTAATCATCTGCCTAAAGCCTGGCAGCCTTACAATGGTAAGATATTTGCCCTTCCTCAAAGTCACCAGGACATACTGCAAGGTTCAGAGCATGTGCAGTTGACACATCCTTCCTATAGAAAAGAGAAGGATTAGCAGCTTCCCACAGGGAAATTTTCAGCAAGCTGAAAAACTTCTATTAGCAATACACATTTCCAGCAATAAAAATGCACTGGTCATTACCTCTTGGGATCCTCATACAGTACTTGGTCATATTTGGTCACTGTATGACCCGTTGCTTAATTATTGAAGTATGATCATTTACCCACTTTATTTTTAAAATGTTCCGCCACCTTCTAAGGATAAAATAGGTTAATTACATCATTATTTAAAGAAACAGTAATAAAATGGCTGCTTACTACCGTTCAGAGACGTTTGTAACAGTTTTTAACCTTAAAACACAAAAGCGCAATTCTTTCACTTTGCTTTCAGTCAGCAGCAAGACATACAGTCGTATGCAAACGTTTAGGAACCCCTGACAGTTACCATGATTGTCATTTATAAATATTTGGTTGTTTGGATCAGCAATTTAATTTTGATCTATCAAATAACTGAAGGACACAGTAATATTTCAGTAGTGAAATGAGGTTTATTGGATTAACAGAAAATGCACAATATGCATCAAAACGAAATTAGACAGGTGCATAAATTTGGGCACAGAAAAATCACATCAATATTTAGTAGAGCCTCCTTTTACAAAAATAACAGCCTCTAGATGCTTCCTATAGCCTGTAATGAGTGTCTAGATTCTGGATGAATGTATTTTGGACCATTCCTCTTTACAAAACATCTCCAGTTCAGTTAGGTTTGATGGTTGCCGAGCATGGACAGCCCGCTTCAAATCACCCCACAGATGTTCAATGGTATTCAGGTCTGGGGACTGGGATGGCCATTCCAGAACATTGTACTTGTTCCCCTGCATAAATGCCCAAGTAGATTTTGAGCAGTGTTTTGGGTCGTTGTCTTGTTGAAATATCCAGCCCTGGCGTAACTTCAAATTTGTGACTGATTCCACAACATTATTCTCAACAATCTGCTGATATTGAGTGGAATCCATGCGACCCTCAACTTTAACCCAGTACCGGCACTGGCCACACAGCCCCACAGCATGATGGAACCTCCACCAAATTTTACTGTGGGTAGCAAGTGTTTTTCTTGGAATGCTGTGTTCTTTTGCCGCCATGCATAAGGCACCTTGTTATGACCAAATAACTCAATCTTTGTTTCATCAGTCCACAGCACCTTATTCCAAAATGAAGCTGGCTTGTCCAAATGTGCGTTTGCATACCTCAAGCGACTCCGTTTGTGGCGTGTGTGCAGAAAAGGCTTCTTTCGCATCACTCTCCCATACAGCTTCTCCCTGTGCAAAGTGCGCTGAATTGTTGAAGGATACACAGTGACACCATCTGCAGCAAGTTGATGTTGTAGGTCTTTGGAGGTGGTCCGTGAGCTGTTTTTTACCGTTCTCACCATCCTTCACCTTTGCCTCTCCAATATTTTATGTGGCCGGCCACTTCTGGCCTCAACAAGAACTGTGCCTGTGGTCTTCCATTTCCTCAATGTGTTCCTCACAGGACACTGACAGCTTATATCTCTGCAATAACTTTTTGTAGCCTTCCCCTAAACCATAATGTAAAACAATCCTTGTTTTCAGCTCATTTGAGAGTTGTTTTGAGGTCCCCATGTTGCCACTCTTCAGAGGAGAGTCAAAGAGAACAACAACATTCCAATTGGCCACCTTAAATACCTTTTCTCATGATTGGATGCACCTGTCTATGAAGTTCAAGGCTTAATGAGCTCACCAAAACAATTGCATGTTCAAATTCATCAGTGCTTAAGTAGTTACAGGTATTAAAATCAACAAAATGACAAGGGTGCCCAAATTTATGCACCTGTCTAATTTCGTTTTGATGCATATTGCGCATTTTCTGTTAATCCAATGAACCTCATTTCACTACTGAAACATTATTGTGTCCTTCAGTTATTTGATAGATCAAAATGAAATTGCTGATCCAAACACCGAAATATTTAAAAAATGACAATCATGGAAATTGTCAGGGGTTCCTAAACTTTTGCATACAACTGTATGTTCTACTGTGGTGTAATGTCTCTATCCAATTTAATCTGCAATTTTAGTCCTCAGGGAGAAAAGAGCTATATGAATATAATTATTATTATCCAATCGGCTTTCTGTGTTTCTATCATTTGACTCCTTTCCATGTTTGATCTACCATCATAATAATATCAGCTGCCTATTAATAACTTGTTGATAGGACCAAGGTTAAACTGATACTAAAGTCTTACTTTTTTTGTTTACCTGCTCTGTGCAGTGGGTTTTGCACAGAGTAGCCCAGATCCTCCTCTTCTCAGGTCTCTCGCCAGCACTGCTGACCCCTCCCTCCTGCCGAGTGCCCCCACAGCAAACAACTTGCCATAGGGTCACCCGAGCCAAGCCGCTGCTCTGTGTGTCCATTCAGACACAGAGCCATGGCTCAGCCCCGCCCCTTCTCTCACCTTATTGGCTCACTGACTTTGACAGCAGTGGGAGCCAATGGCGCCCGCTGTGTGTCACAGCCAATCAGGAGGGAGAGTGCAAAGAATGCATTGAGATTAAAAAAACTCTGCCTTTAGAACCACTTTTATAAAGTAAACAATAGTTTTTATGAGTTAAGGTTTTTTTTTTATAGAAATAGATTTCATTTAATCAATTTATTACTGTCTCCTGAATAGTATTTGGTAATACCAGGAATTTGTGTTTAACATTCACTTTTAAGTGTTTAAACTTTCACACTTGGCAGCAAAATTTCCACCATACAGAGCTTAAGCCTAATATACACTGGTAGTTTTGTTTCGTTCAACCCAGATGGCTGAACGAAAAAAAACTGAACACTTTGGTCAGAGCTTTCAGCCATTGGAGCACTGATCAGGAGGCGGTCGGCAGACCTTATTCGGCCCCTTCAACAGGAGCTGGATTCTGTCGGACTGGCTGCAGTACACACAGGCTGAATATCGGCCAGTTTCTACTGAACCAGCCAATGCCCCCCGACATTCGGTGCGTAGGGGGCTTCAGTCTTGGGTAGATGAGCAGTTATTACATCACAGCATAGACTGCGCTATTACCACCAACCTCAGCCCAGATGCCTTACATTGTTTGTATAGTCACAACTCAAATTTACCTCTCTACCTGTAGATTATTTCTCTTCATTCATTCTCTTTTAACTTAGTCCTGGATTGAGAATTGACCTATTACTCCTTGTGATGTCCATTACCAGACTTGCACAATTCTTGCAGGGAGTTCCTGCAGTTCCTGCAACCCCCCAGAGTTACACCTTAGCCTCACCTTATTTTTTAAATGATCAGCTGCTCCTTTTTTAGTAAATCAACCCCAATGTGTGACCAAGGCACACCTAATCTTCATACTTCCAGGTCAGCAACTCCAAAAGTACTGAAGGTAGCAGATGCAAATGGAAGCCAGGACAGTAGTATTTTCTGGAGGAAGTTAGCACTGGTAGCCTACATATAACTGCTATAGCAATAACTCACGGTGGAGCTGCTGGTTTAAGCGGGTCTGTTACCTCCCCTTTCTTTCCCTCTGTTTCACCGGCACCGGGTCTAGGGGTTCCGTTGAGCTTACTGCTGGACAACACACGCACCAACACTGGAGTACGTTTTCAATGCTTTATTAAACAGTCAACTTTAGGAAGTAGCAGGAAAGAGGTGGAAAAGGAAACATTCAGGAGAAACTCAAATATCTTCTTCTAATATCTTAGCAACAAACGTCCCGATAGATTTCAGATAATTAGATGGAATGCGCTCCCCTGGTGGGACACACTCTTTGCTCATCTGGATAGGCCTCTCTCACCAGTCTAGCAGCCAGTACGCAGCACGAATCTAAAGTCTCTGCCACAGACTTACTTGGGGGGGTAAATCTGCACGATCCTCTGCCACAGAATGTATCAGATCTTCTGCAGTGAACAGTCAGTCACAGTGCCTGAACCTTCAAGCCGAACTGGCGACACTATGCTATATAATTACTTCTTTTGGATACGTCCTGCAACTGAGTCACCAGGCCCCTCTATAGACCAGCATGCTGCGTGATCTCTCCAAGACGGGTCCTCCCCTGGGATCTCCTCGGCTGTCCAGCTTCGTCACACAGGACCGACAGCTCAGGACCATTCCTCGGCCGCGGTGGTAGGCCCCAGACAGGCCTCTGGACCCACCCCTGCGCCGCAGCATCGTGGGCCTCCCGATCGGAGGACCACGAGGTAGCTCCTTAACGCATACCTGTCGGCCAGGAGGGCCAGCAGGTGGCTGTAAAATGACCCTAGAACATGGCGTCTGTCCCATAAATACCCCCTTCCCAGAATGCAACTCGGAGGACCACCTCCACCGAGCTTATCTCCGAGACAGAGGAGCATCTATACACTTCGACACGTTGCCTTTCCAACACCGACTAGTAGTAACAGCGACACCCACCGGTCAGCACGGAAGCACACACAACGTCAGCCAAACTGGAACAGAGACGAACTTTTAACCTTCAACACCCAATTTAATAAATTTACATAATCTGCAGTAGATTGTAAATCTACCAGCGCTACATAACCATAGCTTCTCTTTCTGTAATCAGAATGAAATGTCTGTGTGTTACACACATTATTCCCAATTGATTAGAACAAGGAAAATTATGGTGATTGAATCAAAACTTATTAAGCTTAGGGCAAATTTCTGAAATTGAATAAATGCTTACAAGGTCTGTATAAGTGATCAATCCCTTCTTTTTTAGTAAATCAACCCCAATGTGACAACAAGGCCTAAAATCAGAACACTTGATCTTCATACTTCCAGGTCAACAACTCCAAAAGTATTGAAGGTATCAGATGCAAATGGAAGCCAGGACAGTAGTATTTTTTGAAGGTGGTCAGCATTTATAGCCTACATATAACTACAGTACAGCTTCTCTTTCTGTAAGAGTGAAATGTTTACGTGTTACACACATAATTCCCAAATAATTAGAACAAGGCAAAATGATGGCGCTTGAGACAAAACTTCATTGGCTTTGGGCAAATTTGTGAAATTGAATAAACGCTTCCGAATGTTCGGCACCCACTTGAGCAGTGGCACAAGATAACATTCTAAATCATGGAATTATGAAGAGAGAAAATCCCTTAATTGCAACAAGTTCTCAAACGTGGAAAAGCACAATCCACCAGAGAAAATTGGCAGCATTCTGCCGAGCAGATTTAACAGCTGGAACACATCTTTTTCAAACATTTTTTTCTGCAATAAACCCAACAATTTGTTCACAGACTGCTGTGATATGGTTATAATTCTGCTTTGCTTACATTCCTCTTCTGGGTTTTCTTTTTTATCTTTTCATCCCAGAGTGAGAATAAGGTTAATTTACATTTTCACTGTAATTTCTTTAGGAAAAATAAATAAGTAGCAGTTTTGTTTTCCCTGTGTTTCTTGGATCATTGAGTTTCTCTTGTGAAAAGCACATCGTTTTGTTATGAATAACATATATATAAGATTAGCCTGTAATGTATAGAATAGAGTTCAGTGTAATTTTACTGACAGTATTCTATGCAATGTGTGTGTGTTAAAAGATGTGCGTTATGTGAATCATTTTCTTTTATACTTTTTTTTTTTTTTATTGTGTTCTGTTGTCAAAAATCTTTGCTTTATTGAAGCTTTTCACTAAACAGCTCAATGCAGAGCAGGGGCATTTTTCTCTAATACTAAAACATGCAACTAATTATGCAGCTGCATTCCTGTCAGTGTCGGAATCAGACTTCATCATGGTTTTTCACATCAAGCGACATGAAAGGCTTTCACCGTTTTAAGCATGACTGATTATTTTTCAAATTAAAAAAATTGAGAAAGTGATTTGTATAGTATTCATTGGCACATATAATTAGAATAATTCAGTCATCTTATAGACAAGAATCATTCAAAATGATTGTTCACCGAGTGGGCACAAGACCTACTTACCAAGATATATTTTGCCTGTCACTGCTCAGGCAAGTAGGTTACAGCAGACCCTAATCCTATTCTAACTCAAACCTAAAAATCCATCAGACACTTACCTACCAGGGCTTTGGGCTCCTGCCGGCTGTACACATGAGAGCACAGCTGTGGCAAGACTTGTGGCCACTGTAAAGGGCAGGTTTTATGTTCAAGCAGAGCCAGCCAATATGTAGTTCTGCCTAAACATTGACTTGCCCCATAGCTGCAGTTATACTCCTTTCTTTCCCCACATCTGCTCATAGGTACATGGTTTACAAGTTTACCTAATGGACAGGTTGAGGAAGCAGCAGGTACTCATAGGTAAGTGGTTAACAAGTTTACCAAATGGGACAAGTTGATGAAAGTGAGGGGGAGTTTTAAAATAGGTTTGGATAAATGTAGAGTTTTGTGATCATATTACAAAAGACTACCTTGTTTTAATTAAAAAAATAAAGTTGCATACTTTTAAGAAAATGGGTTCCTTTTTTTAGGTATTTTTGTACTGGATTTGCCATAACTACTGTCTATATTTTTACACATTCAAAGGCTTAAAGGATGAGTTCACCTCTACAAAAAAAATAAAAAATGCACATTTTTTTGGATGTAAAAAAATATGCATTTATTATTATTTTTTTGTAATGGACCTGTAAAGCATTGCACCCACGATCTGTATTGCCACAGTCCTGCAGACTGTGTATCTGTTTGGCCATACCTCTGATAAGGCCAGGCAGTTACACTGTGACAGGAAGCATGAAAGAACTACCACAGTGCTCAACAGTTTTCCCATTGAGAGAACATTGTGATTGGATTGTGACAGCTGGGGGGTGGGGATCCCCTGCTAGCTGTCAGAACAGGGGATCGGGGGGGGGCTGGGGTGGGTGAATCTGTACCATGTTACACCCTGAATATGGGTGTAACATGTAACATGTTACAAATGGTGAACTTTAACATTGTGTTAAGTTTTGCTGAATTGCAAAAATGTGTTAATTAAAGGTAAACTGGTGCTGACAGAGGAAATAACGGTTTTTGAAATTCTTATTGTCTTCAGTATATTGATATCTATTTTTCTAATAATAGAAGGCACTAATATTCCTAGTGCCCTCTGTGGAATTGGGGTGATTATACTCATGTGGTAGGTGCTTTTACAATAAGTTGCACCAGTCCAAAACTGTACTTTAGGGTGTGGCAGCCCACTTTTATTGAACAAAACCATTCACATAAACATAAGTTGCCCACACAGGGCTTTCCACCATCAACAGGAATATTCAACTGAAAGTGCCGATCCATGTGGCCTCTCTTGTCAGCAGCACCGCTGCTCTTCATACATGGCCCTCTGACTGTTTTGCCCAGCTCTGAATCACTTGTCACTCTTAGGTTTTAGTCGCAGCGCCCTTCTGCGTGGCCCACTCCTGGCCTCTGGATAGGGGTTCTCCTGACACCCTAGGAGGATCCCACCTGACTACTGGGATGAGACCTACTGTCTCTTGGCTACTGACTGGAGTGCCTCTGACCCCTGGTGGAGGCCTTCTGCCCCCCGAATCCTGGCTGGAGCTCTTCTGACCCCTGGGGGAGACCTTCTGTCTCCAGACTGGGAGCCCTGAGCTACAGTACCTTGAAAAAGTATTTATACCCATTGACATTTTCCACATTTTCTAATGTTTCAACCAAAAAATGTAAATGTTTTATTGGTATTTTATGTGATAGACCAACACAAAGTGGCACATAATTGTGAAGTGGAAGGAAAATTAATAAATGCTTTTCAAAATTTTTTACAAATATGTAAAAAGTGTGGCTTGTGTTTTGTATTCAGCCCCCTTTACTCTCATAACCCTAACTAAAATCTAGTGGAACCAATTGCTCTCAGAAGTCACCTAATTAGTAATTAGAGTCCACCTGTGTGTAGTTTAATTTCCCTGTAAAGACAGCTGTTCTGAGAAGCCCCCGGAGGTTTGTTAAAGAACCTTAGTGAACAAACAGCATTATGAAGGCCAAAGAACACACCAGACAGGTCAGAGATGGGGGGTGGCCTGACGAGGCATGTGAGCAGACCTGCTGCATGGAGCTCCCGCTGGCGATCCTGTGAAAAATCCTTTCCTCTTAAGAGATTCTGCCCAGATTTCGACGCAAATACTGTCCGCTGACACCCAGACCCGCTGGCTACCCGAACTGAGCCGATGCTGACCTGGGGGAACCATGGAGACGACACGACCGCGGTGCCCCAAGCTGGGCAAGATGGCATCTGGCAGTCACAGTCTCCTAAAAGCAACACGAGGCATGGAGAAGAAAACCAAGCAGGGGGTAAGTTAAACAAACCCCCGAAGCCCAAAGAGCAGCCCAGGGATATGCTTTGCTATACCCAGAAGCTGTTGGGTATTGGTGATTCATCCTTGAATGCTTCACAATGGCACACACACTCCCCTGAGCCTGCAGACAGGGAGGATGCAAGCCTGCTAGATGACACAGTGCCATTAGACTCTCATAATGACCCTATGCCTGATATATTTGATCTACCTTCAGAGGACAGTGCTCAACCCACACTTAGTGATATCCTGCATGCAGTCCACAAGTGCACTGCCTCTGTGGATGACCTGGAGGAGAAGTTTGGAGGGCTGAGGGAAATGGTTTCTCTCCTCCGTCAAGACCTCCAGAAGATCAGGGAAAGAACCACAGCAGTGGAGGGCAGGGTGAGGGATGTGGAAGATCAGTTGCTCCCTCTGAATACTGATGTTAGATTGGCTACTCAGCAGGCATTCCAAGCCCTTAACAAAACAGATGACATCGAGAACCACCTGAGATGCAATAACGTTCGCATAGTGGGGCTCCCAGAAAAGGTGGAGGGCAGGGATCCCACAGCATTTGTTGAAGGTTGGCTGCAGGATGTGTTCGGCAAATAAGCCTTCTCACCTATCTACACTGTGAAAAGGGTATACAGGGTACCCCTGAGGCCCCTCCCACCTGGCAACCCTCCCTGCTCGGTACTAGCCAGGCTTCTGAATTACAAGGATCGGGAGGTAGTGCTGCACCTGGCCAGAGAGAAGGGGGCCATTCACTACAACTGTGCCAAAATCTCATTCTACCCGGATTTCTCCATGGAGGTGCAACGCAGACGATCAAAGTTTGCGGATTTCAAGAAGAGGTTACAAAGGCTGCAGTTATCCTATGCTTTGTTATTCCCGGCCAAGCTGAGGATAACAGCCAAAGGTCAGAATCAGTTCTTTGTAAGTGCACAAGATGTGGCCATTTGGCTGGATCAAAATGATCAAGATCTCCGCCACTGCGGACGCGAAGATGGTGCAGGATGAACCCTGCATGGAAATACAAGGAATGGGGGAATGTCGGGTGCTAAGTCCCTTATACAGTTTGCCTTTTATAGAGCAACTATGCCTGCAGTCAATACACAGCGAGTGACTACACACTTTTCACTTTTTGGTTCTGCTGCTTACACCAGCCCGCATGGGTGATGTTACCATGTTGGATGCGTCTGAACCATCTGTGTCATGGGATACATGGCCCTTGTTTCGGTGCTCCGTTGGCACGAGAAGATATAATAGAACATACACCTTACAATGCCTGGGAAGTTCTAGATTTGTAGCTATGTCCGGTGGACCATGGCTGTGTCCCAGAGTATCTTTTGCATCAGCTTGTGTTTTTTTTTCTTCAATTCATATGCCACGCAGTTGTGCTAGATTGACTGCCTCCTACTCACAATGTTTTTCCAATGTATAGCCCCCTTGAGGGGCATGCTCTGTTTAATGCATTTTCTACTGACCACTCCAAGTTATCGACGTGCCCAGACTGGCTGGATAACTAGGGGATCATTGATCCCCACTGGACCCCCTTATCAGTATATATCTAAGAGTATGCAATGTCATCCACACCTATTATGTCTTGGAATGTCCGAGAAGTGAATGACCCCCTGAAACGGACCATGATCTCCTCTTGCCTGTGCAAATTTCACCCAGCCATTATTAGCCTGCAGGAGACTTACCTCCTGGGGGACAATGTGGGGTTTCTGCAATACGCATGGGTTGGCAAGGCGTATCACTCCACTCATTCTGCTTACTCCCATGGGGTGAGTGTACTGATACACAAAGCGCTGGCCTATCAGGAGCTTGACTCACTGGTAGACGCCTCTGGCAGATCTGTATTTTTATACTGCAAACTGTTCACCATAAACTTGCTTCTAGCTTTTGTATATATTCCACCCCTGTTCTCGCAGGAAGTGTTGCAGTTGCTGCTGTCGTACCTGCAAACAAGCCTGATGTTCCGTTGTTGATTATGGGGGAATTTAATTGCTACCTAGTCCCTAGATTGGATAGGCACCCCCAATCCCCCCCCCCCAGGATTGGCAGGGGTACAGCTCTCAGCCGCCTGCTCTCTGAGGTGGGCTGGACAGATATATGGCACATGTGTAACCCAGACATGAAACAAATTTCATGTTTCTCCAAAACTCATGGCTCCCTGTTAATTATATCTCCAGGAATAATTCCCGCGAGGAGTGTCTGACCACTCCCCTGTGGCTCTATGACTGATTACCCAGCCCCCCACTTCACTACCCAAGGCCCCTTGGAAGTTTAACGCCTTCTGGCTCAAACTGTTCACCTCACCAGAACGTATAGCAGCACAAATTGACAGCTTCTTCCAATACCATAGCCAATACACCGATACAATTCAAAAGTGGGAAACTTTCAAAGCATACCTCAGGGGGGTGTTCATTGCAGAATCATAAAATGTCCAATGGAACTCTTCCGCTCTGCTGAAGCAGGTGGGAGACCAGATGCGACAGCTGGAACTATCCTATGTTACACACCCAAAAGGCTTTGCAAGGAGGCATGGATGTCGGCCCAGGACTCCTTGGATTGCCTGAGATCCTCCAATGCAGAACGTAGCAGGTTCTTCACTAAGCTTGCTTTCTATGAGGAGGGGGAAAAAATGGGTCGCCTATTGGCAAGAATTGCTAGATCTCAGCAACAATCCCCGGCCATCGGGGCAATCCCAATGCCAGTGGCCGAGTGGTTAGTGATCCGGAACAAATCATATCTGAGCTGGCATCCCTCTACACAGACCTTTATGGGTCGAGGGATGATTACTCATATACAGATCTTGAGAATTACCTCTCTGGTATTGACTTATCCTCCCTGTCTGACGGGGGCCAGAGAACTGTTGGAAGCACCTCTAACTTTGGAGGAGCTACAGAGGGCAGCAAGCTCATTTCCCACATGCAAGGCCCCCGGGGAGGATGGTCTCCCCATGGAGGTCTTTACCTATTATGGTGAACAGGTACTGCCAAGGTTGCTGGAGGTGTTCATTGCCTCCATTGGGGAGGGGCGCCTCCCACCCTCAATAGCCAGAGCTAATGTGATAGTATTGCTTAAACCTGGGAAGGATTCCTATAGACCCATCTCCCTCCTTCAGAGCGATGTTAAGATCCTGGCCAAGTTCTTGGCGCTCTGGGTCAACGGGATCATAGCCTCTATAATACCTCCTGACCAGGCTGGATTTATGCCACAAAAGTCCACAGCCACTAAACTCAGACGCCTTTTTCTGAACATGCAAATACAGGCGGACAATGGGGGACACAGGGCTCTGCTGTCCCTTGATGCCAACAAGGTGTTGGACGGTATTGGCTGGCGATACCTGTGGGCGGTCCTATCCAAATTTGGATTCGGAGATAGATTCGTAGCTTGGGTCAGACTGCTATATGCGTCCCCACAAGCGACAATTAGGACAACGGGCAGAATGTCTCACGCGTTTGCTCTGGGCTGCAGTATGAGGCAGGGTTGCCCCCTGTCTCCCCTGCTCTTTGCTCTCGCCATAGAACCGCGGCGGCACTGGTGAAGGCCAGCCCGGGGATTACGGGGTTGAGATTTGGTGATCTTCATGAGAAGATCATGTTGTATGCTGACGACCTGATGCTTTTCCTGAGGGACACCACTACCTCTTTAGCCGAAGTGACGGCCATAATTTCCAGCTTTGGGCACTACTCCGGTCTGACCATAAACTGGTCCAAATCGGCCTTAATGGTGCTTGACGGGCATCGGGAGGTGGATCTACCTGATTCTTGTCCAATCCCAGTAGTGACCTCATTCAAATACTTAGGAATACAAATATCACCCAGACCTGTGGACTGCTGCCCATTAAATGTGTACCCCCTACTATCTCGATTTTGGGACAGAATTAACACGTGGAATAATCTTAAACTATCGCTGGCGGGTAAAGCCAACTTAAAAATTATATTGATGCCACAGTTGTTATATTTTCTCCACAACTCCCCTGTTGTAATTTACTTGAAAATATTCAGGGTTAATACCCTCTTCAGATGCCTACTGTGGAATACAGCCCCCCCAGGATCAAACTAGAACAGTTGCAAAAAATATGGAACAAGGGCAGGCAGATGCAGGGATGCTGGGATTAACTGAATATAGCCCGATATAGGAGAACCTCTCCTATGTCGAACTGGCAAAACTACAACAGGGACCCAAGTGGCGCTCCTTTGGTGTAACTTTGCTGTCACACATATTTCAGGACGGCAAGTTGCTTCTTTCCCCGAGTTACAAAATAGGTTTACTTTGCCCTCCACCATGTATTACTCCTATCTCCAGCTCAGACAAGCTGTGGGCACCCAGAGGAATGCTAACCACTGGATTATGTCCAATACCCCTATTTTCCACCTCTTACAAACAAGTACTGAAACTAAAGGGGTCATCTCGCATTGTTACCAAATGCTGCAAACACACCATTTAAGAGCTCACCCCACTAAGGCAATGTCCCTATGGGAAAGAGACTTAAGCTCACTCACGGGAGACCAATGGGAGGAAGTCCTGCAATCTATTACTACCTGCTCTCTTAACATTGCCCAAAAAGTCTCCCAACTATACATTGTACTTCGGGTGCACTACACCCCACTTAGGCTACTTAAGATGGGTAGGCAGCCCCTGTGCGGCAGGTGTAGGAAACACCAGGGGGATCTCATTCATCTGCTCTGGCGATGCCCAAAACTCCACCGTTACTGGAACCCGGCACTTTGGATGCTTAATCAAGTGTTCCAAACGATCGTCCCCCTAGATCCAATTCACTGTATCTTGGGAGATCTGGAGGAGGTTATTCCCGAGGAGATGATTAGAATAGCATTCTCTAGGGCATTGTTTCAAGCCCAAAAACTCATCCTGATGGGATGGAAATCGATCTACTGCCCACAGTTGCCTCATGGATAATGCACATGGAGAACACCTTGGTCATGGAAAGGTATATCTATCAACATAAAGGAAGCCCAGGTAGATTAAAAAAAATCTGGTCACCATGGCTGGATACCCCTGGGCTAATTACCAGGGAACTGGTGATGTCCAGAATCTTAGAGTGCCCTACGGGAGGACCCTAACAAGCTAGGGTTGCTCAACACCAGATGTAATGTATATGTGTATGTGCTTCAGCATATTGTGGACTTGAAGGTCATGATGACTGGATTAAAGTTAAAGGCACTAGGATAACCACGAAATGTAACTATAGATATATGCAAATGCATTGTTTGTTCATTGGAAACTGTCTAAACTTGTTCAATAAACACCTTTTTGATAAAAAAAAAGACAGGTCAGGGATAAAGTTGTGGAGAAGTTTAAAGCAGGGTTAGGTTAAGAAAAAAAAGTATCCAAAGCTTTGCAGCTCTGAACATCTCACAGAGCACTGCTCAATCCATCATCCAAAAATGCAAAGAGTATGGCACAACTGCAAACCCAACAAGACATGGCCGTCCACCTAAACAAACAATCTTGGCAAGGAGAGCATTAATCAGAGAAGCAGCCAAGAGGCCCATGGTAACTCTGGGGAGCTGCAGAGATCCACAGCTCAGGTGGGAGAATCTGTCCACAGGACAACTATTAGTTGGGCAGTCCACAAATCTGGCCTTTATGGAACAGTGGCAAGAAGAAAGCCGTTGTTGAAAAAAAGCCATAAGAAGTCCTGTTTGCAGTTTGCAAGAACCCATGTGGTTGTAATATGAGAAAATGTGGAAAATTTCAAGGGGTATGAATACTTTTTCAAGGCTCTGTATCCTCGGGCTTGAGTATATAACGGCCCTGCACATCCGTGTACTCACTTAGCCTGAAGGGATGCAGTAAAGTCCAGGCACAGGTTTGAAGGTTCCGTCCCACCCAATACATTTTGTAACCTTCAAGCCTCAGGACCCAATCCAGGTTTACCAAATCCAAAGAGCCAAAAACAGAGCTTTCTCTGCTCAGAAACGATAGTCTGGAACTTCGCATTAAGCCTTATTGTGAATCCTGTGTCATTTTCCCCTACATTTTCACAGTGGCAAGGCCTAGCGCTGTTACACCTCTCAGCAGAAACCATGCCACCTACAGTACCCTCCTTTATATAATCTGTACTTAAAATAAATAAATAAAACATGTTAGGCAAGATCAGTGTTGTGACACATTGAAAAAAATGAAGATTTTTTTTTTTTTACATGCTATCTGAATCATAAAGCCATAGAGGTAAAAACTACCAGTGGCGGCCTGTAGTATATTTTCTTGGGGGGGCAGCAAACAGTGCACAGCCCGCCTACAAACCCCCCCCCATTGGGGTCGGTCACCCGCAACACTTACCCCGGGCAGCGCTTCCCTCCGGGTGTTGGGTGGCCGGCTTCCCTTCTGTTTCCTTCTCTGCATCACGGCAGTGTCCTCACTGTGCATCTCCTCTTCGGCATCACTGCGGTGTCCTCGCCGTGCATCTCCTCCCTCAGCCAATAGGGTAGCTTCTCCTTTCGGCCAATTGGGAAACGGGTCTCAGGACCCACTTCCTGATTGGCTGCGAGGCAGAATCAGTGTTACAATAGCGAATATTCATTCACTATTGTCACACAACTGGGTGGGCTCAGAGCACAGTGCTTGTGCCCTGAGCCCACCCTTTTTTGAAGCCTATTAGCCTCTGACTCTAATCACCCGTTTAAACATCCCCCCCCCCCCGTTGGAATCCATGCATCCGGCGCCCTGCATGTAGATTAAGGGGGCGGATGCACGGATTGGGGGGGCGGCGCCCGTGCTCACTGGAAACTACATAGAGGTAGATGCTCTGAACAGTGCAGATCATGGGATGATGCATTCACCTTGATTGCTGTAATGTTCTCTATGGTAGTAGCAGCCTCTGCAGACTCATCCATGTGGTTTTGAACTGGACAGTCTTGGTTTTTATAAACACTGTATACACTAGTTATTTAATTGCTGTGCAGAGTATCTGGTTGGGGCCCTCCTCCCTCACTACCACACCCATTATGTGGGGTCGTTGTCCTGTCCCGGCAGTGGCTTCTGCATAAACATAACAAACAGTCGCTGTAGTCTTCATGTATGAATGCACTGTAACAATAACCGTTATAAAATATTTGGGTCAGTGCCTACAGTATGTGTAAATCAAAGAATTTTATCTACCCATGTTGTCATTTACAGCAAACCTGCAATTTTGAAACTGCTTTGAAACAAAAGTTGTTCCTAATTAACTTTCCGGTAACTCTTTGTTAATCTTCATGCTTTGTGCTGTGCTGTAATGCATTCTAGGCCCAGAATGTCATTTAAATAGAACTGCATTGCATGGTGCGCTACCCTGCATTATGGTAACTCACACATTTTACTGCTTGTTACTGCAAGGCACTAATGGGCCCTTAAATAGTACGAATGGGCCCTTAAATTGCCATATGCAATATATTTAACATGCACTGCAATCCAGTGTACTAATTAAGACAAGCCCCACTAACAAATACTTTGCAGTTTACCTGGCATACAAACCACACAAATCTGATGTTAATGAGCCCCCTCAATTTTATAACTGAAGTAAAAGGGCCTGTGGGTAATTCCTAGGCCCCTGTTTGTAGCAGGCAGCTGATACTGTTATCTGATAGACAGTGCAGTGTTACTTCACACCTTTCATTCATATAGTGCAGGCCATAGTGTGGAGCCTGTTCCATAGAAATCTCTGTGCGTAATGTAATAAATGGAGGAATTGCTGGTCACATGACTCCGACAGGTCACATGATAAGGCTTTCCTTCTCCAGCATTTTTCTTTTTTCAGTGTTAACAATGGCACTTCACTTCGAGTCTCAAAGTAAGCGAAGCACAATGCTGTGCTCTATGTTGTTTTTTGGAATAGGGCCATCGTCACTGATTTACAAATGGAAAGTGTTAGAAGTATGTTTAAATAGCAATGTACCTGTCAAGTGACTTCACAGCAAACAAACATTGTAGATCCAATATTGCCCAGTAAGCTTGTCTCATAATTTATCCACCATTGTCTACCAAGGATTACCCTCTATTGAATGTATCATGCAAGTAATAAACAATCTGTTGAATCCACAATTTCAATAATGTTATTGTGAAATATATGTGTGACTCTCTCTACGTTACCTGTTGTAATGGGTCTCTATAGGACTTACACATTATAGCACATAGCAGAATTTAAATGGAAATAACACTTAGCAACCAGTTAGGATTCATCTTTTATTGATCTGAAATCAATAAATTTAAAGTGATTGTAAACCCTTAGATAGCTTCCAGAAAGCAGGGGGCGGGGAGTTTAAATTACACCCAGTGCGGAGAACTGACACAGGTCACAGGAACAGAGCTGAGGCTGTCAATCACACACACACTGTGTGCTGGAGCTCCCCCCCGCCCAATCAAATTGTTTTTCGTTTAGTGTTAGGAAAACTTGTTAAAAGTGACCCATGCAGATAGCAAAGGAACAAGTCAGCAGAAAGAAATGACACTTAGAGGTTGATTTACTAAAACTGGAGAGTGCAAAATCTGGTGCAGCTGTGCATGGTAGTCAATCAGCTTCTAACTTCAGCTTGCTCATTTAACCACTTGCCGAACAGCTGCCGTCATTATACTGCTGCAGGTTGGCTCTATTGCATGGATCGCTGTAGCTGTATGTTGGTTCATGCAATAGATACAGCGGGCATGCAAGGTGCCGGAGCCGATGCACGTGACCGGCTGCCATGATGTCCACTGGCCACCCAAAATCGCTCCACAGAGAGCCAGAATGGGGATCTGTCAATGTAAACAAACAGATCTCCGTTCTGACAGGGGAGTAGAGGGAGATCATCTGTTCGTAGTGATCAGGAACAGCGATCTATCTCCTTCTTCAGTCAGTACACTCCCCCCACAGATAGAAAAACCTCCCAGGGAACACATTTAACCCCTTGATCTCCACTAGTGTTAACCCCTTCCCTGCCAGTGTCATTTATACATTAATTATTGCATTTTTATAGCACTGATCACTGTATAAATGTCACTGGTCCCAAAAAAGTGTCCGGTCTGTCCGCCGCAATGTTGCAGTCTCGCTAAAAGTGCTGATCACCACCATTACTAGTAAAAAAAGAAAAGAATAATAAAAATGCCATAAATCTATCCCCTATTTTGTAGACGCTATAACGTTTGTGCAAACCAATCAATATACGCTTATTGGATCTTTTTTACCAAAAACTTGTAGAAGAATACATATTGGCCTAAACTTAGAAACAAATTAGTTTTTTTTAGATTTTTTTGGGGAGATTTATTATAGCAAAAAGTAAAAAATATTGCTTTTCTTTCAAAATTGTCGCTCTTTTTTTGTTTATAGCACAAAAAATAAAAACCGCAGAGGTGATGAAATACCACCAAAGAAAGCTCTATTTGTGGGAAAGAAAGGACAAACATTTTGTTTGGGTACAAGGTCACACGACCGGGCAATTGTCAGTTAAAGTGACGCAGTGCCGTATCGCAAAAATTGGCCTGGTCATTAAGGGGGTAAATCCTTCCAGTCCTTAAGTGGTTAAGCTTTAACAAAAAACCTGGAAGCTGATTGGTTTCTGTGCAGCATTGCACCAGGTTTTGCACTCTCCAGTTTTAGTAAATCAACCCCTTGGTGCTTTGGATTGAGACAAATATACACTATAGAGGGATATGCTTTGTTCATATTTCATGCCTGGAGTTTACAACCACTGTAAATCAGTTTGCTATAGGTTCTTGCACTTTGCACATCATAACCACACTTGGCACTACTTTATTAAATGAACCCAAAGGTGGTTAAAGGCAATACAGTTTCATAAAGTTGTCAGCTCAGTTTTAAAAGGTTCCCTACAGCTGGTTTTGTTGATATTAAAATATGTTAATTAAAACAGGGTTAGGAAAGATGTATTATCAGTGGAATTGGACAGCTGTTTAGTGAAAATTGGAGTGCAATAAATCACCAATAGACAAACCTGATCTTCACTGGAGCTTGCAATGTGTTGTTGATCTTGGCACAGTTCGTCATAACATTCATTCATTTTCACAAGGCGTAATCATTCAAATCCATACCACCCACAGACACATCCCACTGTTATTATTGTGACAAGACCTAAAGAGATTCTTTCCAGACATACACTAAAGTTCATCAAGATGTGTTATATGAGAAAAAAATAAAATGTTAAATATTTCTTACTTTTTACCTGTTCAGGCTTTGTTCTTTACACAGTTAAGTGAGAACTTTTTTGTGTAAATACATGTAAAAGTACACGTAGAGGTGTAAGGAAGTAACATGTCATTGTTGTTTGTCCTATAATATTTGTTCAAATGTCCCATCTTGGCCAGCAGTGCGTTCTTCTTCTAGGGCCACCATAGCCAAACCTGTCTGGGTACTTTGTGTGCTTCCAGATGCCTTGCCCAGCAAAACTCTTCCAAGGGTGATGGGGGTGTCTCTACCGCTTGACCCACTACATTACTTACTGGGCCTTCCTTTCTCAGGTATTACTAAAAAAAGTAATAGGCTAATTTCTCACATCCTCCTTGCTGCTAAGAGACTGATTCCTTTATGCTGGCTATCCAATTCCCCCTTACCATGGTCTAGACTTCTTCAGCTTATTGCAGGGACTCGCAGAATGGAATATATGATGGCCATTGTGCATGACACCATACCCCAATTTGACAAAATCTGGGAGCCTTGGGATAGTTCGGAATATGGAACGCAAATTCCGTCCATTGAGTCCTGAAATCTATATGCTCCTTTCTCTGACTCTACCTACAGAGACCCATTTTCCTACCATTCTTCCCAGGTATGTAGTAGTTTGATTTCCTCTGGAGTTTTCTTATCTCTGACCATACTTATATACTCTAATGCCGCGTACACACGAGCGGACTTTACGTCAGACTTTGCCCGGCGGACGGGATTTCGTCGGACAATTCGATCGTGTGTGGGCTCCAGCGGACTTTGTTTTCTCAAAAGTTGGACGGACTTAGATTTGAAACATGTTTCAAATCTATCAGACGGACTCGAGTCCGGTCGAAAAGTCCATTCGTCTGTATGCTAGTTAGACGGACAAAAAGCCACGCTAGGGCAGCTATTGGCTACTGGCTATGAGCTTCCTTATTTTAGTCCAGTCGTACGTCATCACGTACGAATTCGATGGACTTTAGTTGATTGTGTGTAGGCAAGTCCGTTCATTCAGAAAGTCCGTTGTAAAGTCCGTCAAAGTCCGCGGGCAAAGTCTGCAGTAAAGTTCGCTCGTCTGTACGCGGCATAAATCAGCTTTGTCTTACATGTATGACTTCTGTATATGTTTTTGCTATGCTTATAAGTTGATGTATATTCTTTGTATTTAGATGTGCAATACACTTCTGTGTCCTGCCTTTGTGGACATTTTTTTCCCCTATGTTTCAAACCTTTGATTGATTTATGTACTCAAACATTCTGTAATCTTTTCACTGAAAAAAATTTAACAAAAATACAATAAAAAAAAAAAAAAAACCCCTTCCAAGGAAACCACCTTGAACCAGACACCATGGAATGAAAATAAATGGAAAAAAACTTACACTACAGAATGAATATGAATGAGCAAATTTGTAAGTTTAGAAATCTGTCTGAGCATTCATCCTCAATTCTGCATATAGTAGATGCAAACGCTAACTGAAAGCTAAAGCACTCTGTATCAAAGACAACTGAAACTTTTATGAATAAAACACCCTTTTCACCTTTTTTCACCCTTTGATGCATCTCTAGGGTGGGCTGCATGATATTTTTCAGGGTGGGTTCAGTGGGGGTAACAAATCCCTTTTGGAAGCCCATGTAACGGAGTGTATAAGGACATTCATGGCAGGAATGGATCACCAGGCATTATTTTAATGAAAGCTGCAAATGTAAAAATGTTCAAAATAGCTTTTGAAATTTTGGATACATTTTATTTATTTTCATTTCCAATTGTTTTTATTGAAAATCTACAATAATAGAAAAGAGAACAAGGACAAAAGAGAACAAGGCACCAAAATAAAGGGTAAATCTTTCATGAAATTTTAGTGATTTGGTTTACATTTATGTCAAAAATTATGAGAGATTGATATGATCATATATAATTTCTTATTGGCCTTCTGAAAATTATAGATGTCTGGTTCTCATGCTTATCCAATGGCTTCTATTTGAACAAATTAGTATGAGGACAAATAAAAAAAGATTAAATAGAACCAATTAAAAATTGATCTACAAAGCTCCTCAACACTGTTCAGGACACTATTCAGAAGCTTTGTTTTACAAAGAAAGAGGCAATAACAGGTGGGGGAGTAGAAGTGAGGTGGGGAAAGGAGGGAAGAGGAATAAGATGCAAAGTGTACACCCAAAGTGTACACCCGGCTGCCGTACACACAAGCAGAATGTCGGCCGGTTTCTATTAAACCGGCCGATGCCGCCCAACATTAGGCACGTGTGTACCAGGCTTAAGATATGTACATATAATATGGTAGAACGATCATTGGTTCAGAGTTGAACTCCAGTCAAAACTCTTTGCTGTTTTTAAGTATGAATGGTTTTAAAGCTTTATATCAGTTTTTTTTCTTGTGTTACATGTACCATGTAGGTGAGAGACTGAACCAGAAGTGAGAAGAAACCTTCCCACTTGTCAATAGAACAAGAGAAAAAGGTTTAGCTGGAGTTCTATTTTAGAAAAGCTGCAAAAATAGCCCTTTAAATTAAAGGCCCCCTAATACTATTGAGTGCCCAGGTTAAATTTTCATACTCTTTTCAAAGAACTTATTTAAAGCTAGAGACAGAGAAAATAAATTCACCATAAAAGTGGAAAACCTGTGCATATTTACCAATCATTTCATCTTTTTTCTTTTTCTCTAGTGAAATCAAAGAAGGAATGTGACTGGTCCCTATGGACAAATTCTCTACTTTTGTACAGAATGTTTTTTTTCTATAGGCCTCTGTAGTCATTGCAGTTATGTTTGTAAGATTTATGTCTTTACAAAGGAAACATAAGGGTCCATTTATAAAGCAGTGATGTGGCCTTACTGTGGCCATGCCGCTGCTTTAAAAAAAAGAAAAAGTGTACTGGTACATTTATAAAGCACAGCTGTGGGCTTTACAAATGTGCCCTCTGCTTCAGGATTCTCAAATAAGTGAAGCCCCATTTATTTTAATTAATGGGGGAAAAAAGTGCCAGGAGGAGGAGAGCCCAGTAGTGTGACCATCAAATGACCAAGCTCTCCTCCTATTATGCAGCATCATGCAGAGAGCAGTGAATATTCTGAAGGACATCAGTCTCCACTTTGGTATTTGCTGTCTATTTTAAATAACCCTCATAGTGTATCTTTTTTATACCCTGAAAATGTATTATTGTGCCCCAATTAGAATTTTCATTCCAGAGCTATCCTGGTCCTATTTAATGGCTGTGAGGTAAAGTGTGAATGTGACAATGTGAGGAAGAAATGTAGGCACCCCAGAAATGTAAATGAACGTCAAGGTATTTATAATCATCTGGAAATAGTTTGTGCTGTTGTGTGTTATCAGGGAGGGAGCACTGCGAATTGGGTGCTAACTCGATAATTAGATTGTTTTCATACTGAAGTAATGGACTGCTCTACAAATAGATAACATTTCTGGATCTCAATGTGGTTTTAAGTGGTGTTAATTTGTAAATAACCTTCCAAGGCTGCAGGGACATTGTCAGTACCAAAATGGTTAATAAAGACTATCCCTTGGCCTCATTAGTAATGCTTGTTTAGTGCATGTTAACTATCAAGAGATGTTGATAGCTAAATGTCATGCTTGTAATTTTGGCTTTTAGAAGAAACAGGCCTGTTGCAATCAAAACTGATTAATAATGTTATTTATCTTAGAGAAGAGCTGTCACAGGACTGGTAAAAATGACAAATGGTTATGTGTTTGGAAAGAAAGTACACGGGACTCTCGCCAAGCTTGAGAAATGAAGCAGACTCGTGCACTGCAGCCCCGGCTAAACCCATGACACACGCATCACCATAATAGCGATAAGATGGGAAATTTGCATCATTTCCAAAGGACAGGCAAGAGATTAAGTTACAAATAATATTTCTTTCTATCAGCACAAGGTTCTGACAGCATTGCCTGCTGACAGGAGGCAGAGAAACTGACAAAAAGAAGTGACAGGTTCCCCACACAAATGACGGCATATCAACAAAATTGAATTGCAGGAATGAAATCAACGCAAGTTCCTCAGCCAAGGACTATTCCAAATCTAAACAGACAGTTGTTTATTTTCAAACTGTTTCCTGTCTTTTACTTCCTAGTGACTTTATTTTTTGTCCCTAATATATCTTTTTTAAAATACAAAATAGATGGGAGGAAGTATGTTTCGGATCAAAATTAATTAGATCATGTAAATGGTATTAAATATTTTAAGTCCTAAACGGATGTACAGTACTTACGATATGTCTTCTTTTAGGTACATACATTTTACTACAAAATGTATATTTTAGGCCCGGTTCATTCTTATGCGAATTGGATGCGGGTTTCCCCGCATCCAATTCACATGACAGGGGAGTGTGACTGGCTCTCAACGGAGTCGGTTCACATATCTCCGGGGCCGCTGCGGAGCGCACTGCAGAAGGGTCCTGTGCCTCTTTGGCTCAGTTTCAGGTCCAAATTCAGGCAAAAATCCGGACCTGATTCGCACCTGAAAAGGAAAACAGTGACACACCGGACCCCTGCTGTGAGCCGCTCCGCAAACAGTGTGAACCCAGCCTCAGTCTAATGAAAACCATATTTTATACGTGAAGGCCATAAACCTTGTAATAAGTCATTTTCAATAATTACATTAATGAGCTCTTTTTAGATGGAAAGTGTATGTATGTTCAAATAGTTTTTTCACTTTGGATAGAGTATGTAAGGGTTCAAAACCCTGCCAGGTTTTTTTTTTGCGGTCTATGTACCATTGAGGAAATTGTCCTCCATTTCCTGTCCCTGACACGCAATAGGAAGTTGAAAGAAAATTCCCAAAGTGAGGAAAATTCCCCTCTTACCCTCTTAGACATTTGTCTCTGAAGCAGGGACATGGAACAATTTCCTCTTACCTCTTGTTCTAGGGACAACTTTCAAATTTTGGATTTCACCTCACTTTCTGTCTCAATGACAATGGTCACCAGTACAAATAGAGGATATATCTCCTCAGTTGGACCACAGCAATAAAAACTTGAACCCTCCAATCTTTAGTGGTCCCGCAGACCAAACCTTTTGGTGTATCACTTTTGGTCTGTGGGACACTTTCCTATGTAGTGCTATTGACTGTCCCTGTTACATACTCAATACAACCCTAGTGCTGGTTAGTTACCTCCTCACAGTGCAAATGTCAGGGCCAGTGAAGTAAGGACATAACTATTAGGATAGAGACCAGTACTGGGAAGGAAGGGAGGTGTTCTCCTGGGATGACCTGCAGCTGCATCTATTTCACATGGCTGCGTCACACAGGGTGGTTATTTCAGCTCATAGTGCTTGTATTTAGGGTGGTGATTTATTCTGCCCCTATATAGCAATATTTTACCTAATGAGCAAAACAGAAAAATACGTGCTGCTGCAAGGGAGCTGGTCCTACGTTCCTTAGCTCACAGGAGTCACTGGCCCCAGGCTTTGCCCAGTCCAAGTACATAGAAAGAAATTCAAGGAGTAGGATCCTCGATGCAAGGTCAAAGTCTATTAGTACAGACGGATGCACAGTGTAGAAAGGTATCACAATAAGAAACCTTGATGCATTTTGCACACAAAGTGATAAGTCTTCAGGACCTTATGGCTAAGCATTTTGTGAGCCTGCCTGAGTTACACACCACTTCTTTGGTCAGAGCCCGAGCTAGCGAGAAAAAACATTTGATGCTGTTATTACACTATTAGTATATAAACCGATAAAAACTTCAGTAAAGGATACCACCCCTCCCCTAAAAAAAAATATAACAATACAGAGAAGAAGATAGATACAACTTGTGACTCGTGTAGATAGTTTAAGTTCAGATATGTCAGAAGTGATTTAGTCAGATTAGAATCGGTCAAGATCAGTGTGTGTGCATTTCTGAAAATATATTAGGTTTGGTAAAGTGATTTCCATGTAATGTCCTATCCAAAGGAATGCGGTGACCTTTGAGTAAGCCCTTGGAAACCTCAAGGTGGGTCCAAACAGGAGGAAGGATCTAACTGGTTTCAGAGTTTGTTGTCTATATTTACTGTGTCGACTCGCCTATGAAAAGTTTGGTTCCTCAGCCAAAACTGAGTCCCCAACTATGGGGCATACAATGATTATCCATAACTTTGACGACCAACCTAATATTGAGTAGGTCCCTTTTTTGCCACCAAAACATCCTTGATCTGTTGAGGCATGGCCTCCACGAGACCTCTGAAGGTATGCTGTGGTATCTCGCAGTAGCAGATTCTTTAGGTCCTGTAAGTTGCAAGGTGGGGCCTTCATGAATGGGACTTGTTTTTCCAGCACATCCCACAGATGCTCGCTTAGAGTGAGATCTGTAGAATTTGGAGGCCAAGTCAAAACCTCAAACCTATTGTTATATTCCTGAAACCTTTCTTGAATTTTTCAGACCAGGACACCACCTTCCCATTGCTCTATAGCCTAGTTTGATACTCATGTGCCAATTGTAGGCACTTTTGGCTGTGGACATGGGTCAGCATAGGCACCCTGACTGCTACGGAGCCCCGTGTGCAATAAACTGCAATGCATTGTTTTTGGTTTTTTTTGCACTATGTGTTTTTGACACTTCTATCTGAACCAGTATTAACTTTTTCAGCAATTTAAGCTACAGCAGTTCTTCTGTTGGATCAGACTACACAGGCCAGCCTTTGTTCCCCACATGCATTAATGAGCCATGGCCAACCATGGCCCCACCACTGGTTTGCCAGTTTGCCTTCCTTGGACCACTTATGGTAGGTTCTGACCGCTGCAGACCAAGAACACCACAGCTGCAGTTTTGGAGATGCTCTGACCCAGTTGTCTAACCATTGCAATTTGGTCTTAGGGATTTGATTGACAGTGACAGTGTTTGCCCGCTTTCTCAGCTTCAGGGACAGCATGTTCACTTACTACCTCATATTTCCCATCCAATTTAAAATGCCATTGTAATGAGATAACCTAAGTTATTCCCTTTACTTAATAGTGGTCATAAAGGTATATATAGTAAACTGAGAGCAGGCTCACCTAGTGCAGACACACACTGGAAGTCTTTGTCTGCTTTGCAAGGGTGCTGTATTGGCTTTTGCTTTGTTGCTTTACTTTTAGCCCAGGTTCACACTATAGCCATCTCAGACATCTCATGTGATTGGTACCCGCACTGCAGGTGCCAATCACATGCAATGTTTGTGCGATGCGAGTTCAGCCATATAGATTTGCAGAAAAAAAGGTGCAGGGACTTTTTTCCCCCGCACTGGAATTGGATCGCATGGGTGTTCTCACCCATGCGATCCGATTCCTGTCCAAATCCACATTTCGCACTGCAATCTGTGAATTGATCTGAGGGTGTCATTAACCCCTTCCCGACCAACCGCCAGAGCGCCGAAGAGGGACCCAAGAAGAGGAGGATCCGGGCTGCTCTGTGCAAATCCACTGCACAGAGCAGGTAAGTATAACATTTGTTATTTTTATAGAAAAAAAACTAAACTTTACAATCACTTTAGGTTACCAAAACTGAAGAGTGCAAAATCTGGAGCAGTTGTGCAAAGAAACCAATCTGCTTCCAGTTTTTTTGTCAAGGTTTACTTTTTGCACTCTCCAGTTTTAGTAAATCAACCCCTATGTATTATTATTAATATTATCTAATAAACTTGAATTTGACTAATGGGTCATATTTGATTTACTGATCCTTACCATTAACAGTTGATGCTTAAAGAGGATCTTCAGGTCCCCAGTGCAGTCATGTTTACTTGCAGCTTCACAGCCGGCTTTCCACTGTGCATGTGCAAGTCGTTCTGTGCCTTGTCAATGGTCCTGGGACCTGTGATGTGTTCCAAGAGGTTGTGGGGATGGTGTGGAAGAACTTCCAGTGGAATTGCCTAGGAGATTCCAGCAGAAGTGTGATCGGGTACCTGCCAAAACTAGGTACCCGCTCCACCCCTCAAAAAAATAAAGTGCCAATAATATTAGAGGACGGGAAGTATTCTTAAAAGTGGAACTTATTATTTAGATTGAAGTTCCGCTTTAAATATACCATTAGCTTAAAGCCTTACCTGGTCTTCACCTAAGAATATCACACCTGCCACATGAATATTTTTATCTAAATAGGCCGTGGTAATAAGAGAAGTTCTATTCATTTCTGTCAGCTTAGGCTGATAATGTTTTGACCCTGTGTGAATGAATAGATTGTGTATGCTCAGTAAGTGAAGTTAAAAAAAAAGTTCATATCCCCAGGTTTTGCAAATCTTGTATGAAAAGAATCCAAAGTACACCTGTTTAAACCTTGTCAGAGAATTGTTTGAAGGGTAAACAGTGCTTTATAAAATGCATTATGAAGCTGACTTGTTCGGCATGGCAGTACATTCACAGCAGTCTTTAATTATGTCCAAGCTGTCAAACTGGAAAGTCATATTTCTTTGTTACAGATCAGATCTGAAGTATGAGGGCTTTGAAAGCTGTAAAGATGAAAGACCAGAAAGCTATTCAAACACTTCATTCAAATATGCTGTAATAGAAAGGGAAGACGTCACTCTTAGGCTATAGTGTTCTGGCTGCTGATAACCTAAATGCACTTTCTAGTTTTGATTAAAAGCTTGCCGATCAATCACAGATTACCCTTTGTAATTGATAGGGATTTTTGACAATCTTGGCCACTACTTCAGTCAGATATGAAATAACTGAAATAGAACAAACACATCTATGGATCATGTTCTTGTGTCTGTTGAAAAAAAGATATTAGTTTATCTTAAAATGTGAATTTATTTTGTGTTTTGAATTGTACCTGTCAGCTTCTATTCATTCCTTACCACACTTCTTAAGTGCTTTACTTTTGATCATTTAATGACCTGGTGTGAATTAGAAAACATACAATATATTTTGGTTCGCCTTTGTAAGGCTTATGCCGCGTACACACGACCGGGTTTGCCGTCGGAATAAACTCCGAAGGTTTCTCCGAGGGAATGCCATTCAAGCGGTCTTGCCTACACACGGTTAAACCAAAGTCCGACCATCCAGAACGCGGTGACGTACAGCACGTACGACGGGACTAGAAAAACGAAGTTCAATAGCTTCCGTCTCATACTTGCTTCAAAGCTTTTGGTCCGTTGGAACAGCATACAGACAAGCGGTTTTCCCGATAGGAATTGGTTCCGTCGGAAATATTTAGAACATATTCCATTTCTAGGTCCGTCAGAATTTTCGAAAAAAAAAGTCTGATGGGGCATACACACGATCGGAATAGACGATGAAAAGATTCCGTCTGACTTTTTCTGTCGGACATTCCGCTCATGTGTACGCGGCTTTAGAATTTCACAGGTTTGTGGCTACATTATATCTATAGGCGATCTTGCAATTATATACTCGTTCACTTAAAATATTTTATCGCGGAATTAACAGTAATAATTCCTTCTCTCAATGCAGTCATCTTTAATTAGATATTTCCTAAAAACAAGTATTTCATATTTTTGTACAGTCTATATATGATGAACTGAGCAATGTGCAGTAAACCAGATTTAAATTACAACCATTTAGTCCAACAATGCA
Source organism: Aquarana catesbeiana (assembly GCF_042186555.1). Classification (NCBI taxonomy): domain Eukaryota; kingdom Metazoa; phylum Chordata; class Amphibia; order Anura; family Ranidae; genus Aquarana; species Aquarana catesbeiana. Next base: position 197,849,459 of record NC_133331.1, read on the forward strand.
CACATTATCAACATTTTGAGACCAAAATCTTCATTTCAAAATGTTCTATATTAGAGCTTCCCATTGATATTTTGCATGCTTCCTATTCATAAACTTTTTTGTTAAACCTAACAGAAAATTATGTCACTGTAAGTAAAGATAGCTGTGTGTGTAGTTGATATTATTTTAGACTCCAGTCCTAGCTATTCATTGCCTTACAAAGCCACTATGTCCATACATATCAGTTTTAAAAGCTCAGTATTACTGACGCTATTGCAGTGGATCCATTACCTGCCTGAGCAAGCCTTTCTTCCCTTTTCCTTATAATTCCTAAACATATATTTGATGAGAATGGGCCCATAGTATGCACCCTTTGTTGGCTACACTGATTTCATGCCTCTGCTTCTTACCTGGATTTGTCACCTTGGCTGATATCTCTTATTCAAAGAGACAATGCTAACTTGCATACTAACATCTCAGTCTGGGAATGAACAGAGGAGTGTTTGTCACTCAGTAGCGATCATTCTTCAAATAAAAGGTTAGCCAGACAGAGCCCTTAATCAGAGGATCGCTCTTCCCTGTCAGCACTGCCTTTTAAACAGCCCTGATGAAGACTGGCTGTCATGGCAAGGCGAGATAGGCAGAAGCGATTGATCTTTATAAATCATCTTCCGTACCTGCATTGGTACTATGAAGATTGATTCAGGGGTATTTTTCTTAAGCCATCTCCCCTAACACTACTTGTTAAGTTTCAGCTTGATTAGGTACGTGTTTTCCGAATTGCCAGGTAGTTGGTGAAAGTTATTAAAACAAAATAATTTTTTGTGAGATCTGTAAAGAACCATTGTACTTTACAAACTGGGGTAACTTTTTGGACTTACAGCTAACAAGACCTAACCTCTATTTAATAGCCTCCCACTCCCTGATGTAAAATTGATTAAAACCCATACAAAAAAAAGAAAGTTTAATATTGAAAAATTAAATATTGATTAGAAGTTAGGTTGAGCTTAACCATTTCAGCCACTGAAGGATTTACCCCTTAATGACCAAGCTGTTTTTTGCGATACGGCACTGCGTTATTTTAACTGACAATTGCGCAGTCGTGCAATGCTGTACCTAAACACAATTCATGTCCTTTTTTTCCCACAAATAGAGCTTTCTTTTGGTGGCATTTGATCACCTCTGTAGTTTCAATTTTTTACAAAATAAACAAAAAAAGAGTAACAATTTTGAAAAAAAAACTATATTTTTTACTTTCTGCTATAAAACATATCTAACCAAAATATGTAAAAAATCAAATTTCTACATCAGTTTTTACACCAATTTGTATTCTGCTACATATTTTGGTTAAAAAAATCCCAATGAACACATATTGATTGGTTTGCGCAAACCATGGCATAGATTTAGAGACTTTTTGTTTTTTTTATTTTATTTTTTTTACTAGTAATGGCGGGTCGATCAGTGATTTTTTAGCAGGACTGCGACATTGTGGTGGACAAATTGAACACTAATGCAGTGTACACACGGGCGGACTTTTCGACCGGACTGGTCCGACGGTCTATCCGATGGACTTTCGGCAGACTTTCCCAATGAACAGACTTGCCTACACACGATCACACCAATGTCCGATGGATTCGTACGTGATGACGTACGACCGGACTAAAATAAGGAAGTTCATAGCCAGTAGCCAATAATTGCCCTAACGTCGTTTTTTGTTCGTCGGACTAGCATACAGATGAGCGGACTTTTCGACCGGACTCGAGTCCGTCGGAAAGATTTGAAACATGTTCCAAATCTAAAGTCAGTCAGATTTTCGACCGAAAAAGTCCGCTGCAGGTCCGATGAAGCCCACACACGGTTGAATTGTCTGCTGGACTCGGTACGTCGGACCAGTCCGGTCAAAAAGTCCGCTCGTGTGTACGTGGCATAAGTGACACTTTTCTTGGGCCAGTGACACCAATATAGTGATAAGTGCTAAAAAAAATGCACTGGCACTGTATACATGACACTGGCAGGGAAGAGGTTAACAGGGGCAATCAAAGGGTTAAATGTGTTCCCTGGGAGTTTTTTCTAACTGTGTGGGGGATGCTGACACTAGACAGAGAGAGATCTGTGTTCCTGAATACTAGGAATCACAGATCTCTCTTTTTGTCTGTGACAGAACAACGGCAAGCCTTGTTTACATAGGCAAAGAGCTGTTCTTTCATAACCGAGAATGATTGCGGGTGGTCGGTGGTCATCGTGCGATCCCCAGACCAGGGAGCGCGGACAACATACATACCGAGCTGCCCTACTGCAGTATATGTGCGGTTGGGTGGTCCGGAACTGGTTAAAGTGATTGTAAAGTCTTGTTTTTATTTTCTAAAAAAATAACAAACATGTTATACTTACCTGCTCTGTTGCAATGATTTTGCACAGAGCAGCCTGGATCCTCCACTTCTCAGGTCCCTCTTCTGTGCTCTTGGCTCCTCCTCCCTCCTGTTTTGTACCCTCACAGCCGCAGCTCCGTGTGTCCATTCAGACACGGAGCTGTGGTTCGGTCTTGTCCCCTTTCTCTCCTGATTGGCTAACTGACTTTGATTGACAGCAGCGGGAGCCAGTGGCACCACTGCTGTGTCTCAGCCAATTGGGAGGGAGAGTCCTGGATGGCTGAGACACTCGTGGACATCGCTGGACAGAGATGGGACTCAGGTAAGTATTAGGGGGGCGAGGAGGGCTGCTGTACACAGAAGGCTTTTTATCTTCCTGCATACAATGCAGGAGGATAAAAAAACTTCTGACTTTACAACCCGTTTAAAGCAAGGTCTACGTTATGTATACAAGTATAAAAATGAGGACCGATGTTCCAAAACAAACTCTTGTTAATCTGCTAGTTTTCACAGGGTACTGCATGTGCATAAATAATTGTATGATTTTATTTTGTGTTTATAACCAAATGACTGATCACGTTCTAAGAAGCGCTAAGCTTCTTTGATTATTATAAACCATTACGATTGGTTGCCTGGGGCACTGTGATATTTTTTTCTTCAGTAACAACCTTACATTCTGTTCTGTTCCAATGTTTGTCTGTGCTTTTGTTGAGATAGATCTGTCCATTTTTTCAATACAATTAAATACTCAAACATTAAATAAAAAAAAAGTGTAAAGAGGAAGATACCTATTTTGCAAATGTCACTTTAAATAAAAGTGAATGTCTACAATAATCAACTAAAATTTGTGGACCAAAAAATACAATAAATATAAGAAAACTGTAGAAAATAATTTTACCCTCTACATAAGACCTCTGATTTCACAGAAATATACCATCCTCTTGACTGAATTAGAGAATCCATTGATTCCCACTGGTTGTTAGATGCTAAAGAGTCCTTTTATCGACATGTCTGTTGGCAGTTTTCAGTATATTCAACGTCTAATTATCGCCCTCAGCTGGAAGAAACACCTTGCAGTGATCAGACAGTGAGAGACAAGAGTCAATAGCTACTAGTGCATTGTTCTCTGAGATGCTATTGAGCAGTATGTCAAGTAGAGATGATTTATGCGACTGGAAAGTAAAATTCCTCTGATGGTCAGCATAGCTTATCCCTCTAACCATTCAGGGTAAATGGATACATTTTCTGGTAGGGTCTCTTCACTGTTAGTGAATATTGACTTTGTTAAGGTAGTGAGTGCAATAAAATTGAATACTGATTTAGAACTGGACGTAAAGCCAAAACTTTCTTGTTTTGGATAGAGTGGGGAAAGGTTAGAACCCTTGTTGGATTTCTATTGCTTACCAGGGCTCTTTTAGGCTATGTTTCCACTATTGCGTCCCCAAAGTCGCGCGATTTTGACGCGATTTTTAGAGACCGTTCCCCTTCACCTTCTGTCCCATGCATTTTAATATTTCTGTGTATCTGTGAAAATTTTCCCTTGCTTCCTGTCCAGTGAAACCGCTGTCATCATGAAATGGTGGGGTAAACAGAGCTCTGGGAGCATTAGGCAGACCTTTCTTTTTAAGACACACTACCATCTAATTTGACACAGTAGCATGTAAGACTGGTTATACATGTAAAGATGGGGCCTCTGAACTTTGCAGCCAAACCCTTCTAAAGATTAAGGCTGGGTATACACCATTGTGAATTGGATGCGGGTTCTCCGCATCCAAGTCGCAATAGCAGAAGATTTTGACCGGCTTTCTATGGAGCTGGTTCACATATTTCCACTGTGGCTCTGGTGCGAATTTGCACAGGAGCCCTGTGCGTCTTTTGGTCTGTTTCAAGTCCGAATTCAGCCAAAAATTTGGGCTGAAATCGGACCTGAAACGGTGAACAAGGACACATCAGACCTATGCTGGGAGCAGCATGCGGCGATGGGGTGAACCCAGCCTTAGTCATACTTCTATTAGTCCCATGCATTCAATTTCCAGATCTAAAGGTCAGAAAAATCAATGCTGCACAATTAACACATACATTTACTATCACAGTCATGTGACTAAGTTTGACAAAGTACCCAAGTTAGAACAGTACCCAACTGGAGGAGATTAATGTGACAATAAAGACATCCCCAACACACTGGGCCTATAATTGGCAAAAAAGATCACCTAAAATAATATTGTATGGGGTAGTAATAGTCTCCTAAAATCTTCTTGCACTGCACATTGAATGTTTAAATTTAAGTTGAGTTAAAGCATATCTATACTCAAAATGTAAAATCACATATTCGTTTCTGCATTGTATTTCAATAATTTCTAACCTAATCCTAATAATCTAAACGTTCTTTAAGTTTGTAAACTTACTTTGTGAAGATTTCCACATATTTACTTTCTGGAAGTCTGTGAGCCTTATTCACTATACCCTGTTGATAGGGACTGCTGTGTCACACAATTCCCAGAGCCTGCCTTCTCAACTACAAAGAAGCTGAGAGGAGTCTCAGGAGGTGGAGTCAGTACAAGAATTGCTGCTTGCAGGCAGCAAGGTACCATGGGATATGTAGTCCTTAACTACTTGTGTCCTTAGGACACAGCTGATCACAGATCAGGGTAAAGAGCCAATCGCAGTGATTGAATACAGCTGATCACAAGTAAACACGCTTTTTGCAATACTTTAACTGACAATTGTGCGGTCATGCAATGCTGTATCTAATTAACATTTATGTCATTTTTTTCCAGACAGAGTTTTCTTTTGGTGGTGTTTGATTACCACTGCAGTTTTTATTTTTTTGCGTTATAAAAAAAAACCTGACAATTTTGAAAAAAATCTATATTTTTTACATTTTTGCTATAAAACATATCCAATAAAAAATAAATAAATATAAAAAATCTAATTTCTTCATAAATTTAGGCCAATATGTATTCTGCTACATGTTTTTGGTAAAAAAAATTCCAATAAGTGTAGATTGGTTTACACAAACACAAACTATATGATATATATTGTAATTTTTATTTTTATACTAGTAATGGCAGTGATCAGCAACTTATAGCAGGACTGTGCGGTGGACAATCAGACCCTAACTGACACTTTTGCGGGAACCAATGACACTAATCCAGTGATCGGTGTTAAAATATGCACTGCTACTGAGGGTTGCCGCAATGTGCGGATTGTAGCCTTAGTTTCTTCTTAGCTGACAGGAGTGGCACCTGGTGTGGTCTTCTGCTGCTGTAGCCCATCTGCTTCAAGGTGCAATGTGTTGTGTGTTCAGAGATGTTTTTCTGTCTTCATTGGTTATGACGAGTGGTTATTTGAGTTGCTGTTGCATTTCTATATCTGGAAAGAGTCTGCCAATTCTCCTCTGACCTCTGCCATCAGCAAGGCATTTTCGTCCACACAGCTTCCGCTCACTGGATATTTTCTCTTTTTAGGACCATTCTGGTTCTGCGTGAAAATCCCAGTAGATCAGCAGTTTTTGAAATACTCAGACCAGCCCGTCTGGCACCAACAACCATGCCATAATCAAAGTAAAAAATCCCCTTTCTTCCCTATTCTGATGCTTGATTTGAACTTCAGCAAGTCGTCTTCACCACGTGTAGATGCCTAAATGCATTGAGTTGCTGTCATGTGATTGGCTGATTAGCATTTTGTGTTACCAACCAATTGAACAGGTGGCCGGTAAGTGTATATAAGTGATCCTGTGCACAGCTGCAGCCCTGCAGCAGTAAAAGTGCTATAGGGCTGTCAGCAAGTGGTTAAATACCACCAAAAGAAAGCTCTATTTGTGTGAAAAAAATTCCCAAAATTTCATATGGGTACAGTGCTGCATGACCACACAATTGTCATTCACAGTGCGGCAGCGCTGAAAGCTGAAAATTGGTCTGGGCGAGAAGTGGGTGAAGTGGCAAGTAGTTAAATGATTTGCATGAAAGTTTGAAAGTTATAGTGCCTACATACTATGGTAAATATACTGGAATTTACGCAGCTATAGATGCTATACTGTAATACTGGTGATCATTGACTTTTGAATGTGACTGTGATAGTATGGTGGGTAATCTGGCACAAACAGACACTGGCTGGGAGGGCCACTAACTGACGCTGACGTCGCTAGTGACACTAATACAGTGATCAGTCATAATAATGTACACTGTACTAATGAAACTGGCTGGGAAAGTCTAGGGGAAATCAAGGGGTTAACTGTGTGCCTAACAAGTGTAATCTGTGTAATGTGTGCTGCTTTCACTTACTAATCTGACTCTTTTTTTTTTCTCCCGGCTTTTCAGGGAGAAGAAACAGCCAGATCGCTGTTCTGTGTTTTTGTAAACAAAGAACACTGTGTGTGATTGGACACAGCCGATCAACAGGTTTCAGCCAAAATCATTTGCTTAAATCTGCTGCCAAACTCGTGCTATGTCCAGTCACAGCATGGGTCAGCAGTAAATGTACATTTCCGAGCCTGCACCTCTCGCTGTATATATACTGTGAGCAGTCAGTAAGTGGTTAAAAATGAAATGTAAACAGCAGAGGAGAAGCTGCAAAGCATGCGGGGAATCTAGGAAATTATGGAAAATGATGGCCAGCAGACAGGCAGCGCTCACAACATGAAAGAAGATTTTTCAAGTGCTTGTGGTGGAGCTTGTCTATGAATATGCAAACATCAACTTTAAAAGTGACGCTTTGTTCTTAAGTGCTTTGTAAGGGCTATGGGTGATGTCCATTGTGAATAGAAAGGTATGAAATGATGTTTGTTTTTTGATACAGAATTAAGTTTATACAGGGCTTTTTTTCAGCAGGAACTAGGGGGAACTCAGTTCCACCACCTCTGGCTCAGGTCTTCTGCTCCCCGCTCACCACTATCACTTGGTAACACTGAAGTCCAGCTTCTGCGTTTACAAGTGGTAGCTTATCTTAGGGGCCCAGGGTTCAGTGCAGCCATGGGCAGGAGAGGGTGCGTGGTAGGCTGCACCCTCTGTGGTCTCTATTTTTTTCCCTGGTGACCAGTTGTTGATGCTCCTACTGCATGATCTCCCTTGCAAGTGACTATAGTATAGTATGCTGGGAGGTACTACAGCCGGATAGGTGTTTCAGCTTAATATTGCAACAAAGGTAAGACATATGACAGATGGTAGAGCTTTTAAGGAGGGGGAGAAGATGAGGGCAGTGGAGAGAGGGGGTTGTATGCAGAGGGAAGAGCTACTATTTGATGCCATTTGGCAGGTATGTGTGTGTGGCAGGCATGGTTGAGTTCCTGCACCTATTCTCTGAGAAAAAAAGCCCTGAGTTTATATGATTTGAGTTTCTCACAAATTACCCTTACAGCCCTATACTGGTAGGAGTAAATAGATGAATTCCAAATTACAGATCTATGCACAGATGGATGTCTATGTGTATGTGTGTGTGTGTATATATATATATATATATATATATATATATATATATCTATGAATATATGATGCTGTTTGGCATATACAGTATATAAATAAGTAGTCAATCAGTAACTAACCCAATATTCAGTCTAGCTGTTCAACAGATTTAGGTGAATTGATATCTGTTGGTAGTGGCCTCTTTGACTGCACATAGATGCCAGGCCCAATTTGCTCAAATCACAGAGTAACAAAATTTTTGAGACTGCACTAAGTCGTCTCACAAAACTTTAAAATTCCAGCAGGACAGTAATGGGCTGTACACACAATAGGATTTCCTGACAACAAATGTTCGATGTAAGCTTGTTATCGGAAATTCCGACCGTGTGTATGCTCCATTGGACATTTGCTGTCGGAATTTCCGTCAACAAAGAGCAGGTTCTAAAATTTTCCGACAACAAAACTTGTTGTCGGAAATTCCGAGCGTATGTACACAATTCCGACGCACAAAAGTCCACACGTGCTCGGAATCAAGCAGAAGAGCCACACCGGCTATTGAACTTCATTTTTTTTGGCTCGTCATATGTGTTGTACGTCACGCGTTCCTGACGTTCAGAATTTCCGACAACATTTGTGTGACCGTGTGTATGCAAGACAAGCTTGAGCCAACATCCGTCGGAAAAAAATCCACGGTTTTGTTGAATGTCCGATTGTGTGTACATAGCATAAATCTTTTTGTATCACAGCTTTGTGTGTTTAGTTTTACTGAAATGCACAGCAATGTACAGAACATGTCATCACGCAGTATATGTACACTAGATTACCAAAAGCATTGGGACCTTTGCCTTTACACGCACATGAACTTTAATGGCTTCCCAGTCTTAGTCTGTAGGGTTCAATGTTGAATTGCCCACCCTTTGCAGCTATAACAGCTTCAACTCTTCTGTGAAGGCTGTCCACAAGGTTTAGGAGTGTGTCTATGGGAATGTTTATCCATTCTTCCAGAAGCGCATTTGTGAGGTCAGCAAATGATATTGGAAAGAAGGCAGACTCGCAGTTTCCACTCTAATTCATCCCAAAGGTGTTCTATCGGGTTGAGGTTAGGCCAGTCAAGTTCCTCCACCCCAAACTCACTCAAACCATATCTTTATGGACCTTGCTTTGTGCACTGGTCCAAATCATTTAGTGGAGGGCGGATTATGGTGTGGGGTTGTTTTTTAGTGGTTGGGCTTGGCTCCTTAGTTCCAGTGAGGGGAACGCTTAGAGCGTCAAGAGTTTCATGCTCCCAACTTTGTGGGAACAGTTTGGGATTGGCCCTTCCTGTTCCAACATAACTGCGTACCAGTGCACAAAGCAAGGTCCATAAAGATATGGATGAGCGAGTTTGGGGTGGAGGAACTGGCCTGCATAGAGGCCTAATCTCAACCCAATAGAACACCTTTGGGATGAATTTGAGCGCAGACTGCGGGCCAGGCTTTCTCTCCAACATCAGTGCCTAACCTCACAAATGCGCTTCTGGAAGAATGATCAAACATTCCTATAGAAACACTCCTAAACCCCGTGGACAGCCTTCCCAGAAGAGTTGAAGCTGTTATAGCTGTAAAGGGTGGGCCAACTCAATATTGAACCCTACGGACTAAGAATGGTATGCCATTAAAGTCAAAAGCGTTTAAAGGCAGGTGTCCCAATACTTTTGGTAATATAGTGTATCTTAAGCACAGGGGTGCGGAGCCAGTCTTAAGCATAAGTGTCTTAGAGAATAATGGAATCTGCATAGAGATAAAAGTGGGTATGGTCATTATACCCTGTAGATGTTTTCTATACCAAGCCCATCATATGCACTGGACTGTAGGATAAAAATTAATTGAGAGGAAGTAAAGTCTTTTTTAAGGTCGGGTAGTAAATTTGCACCTAAATGTACCTAAAGCAGAGCTCTGACCCAACAGCTAAATTAACAGCTCCATAGTGTCCCAGTGTCAGTCTAATATTGCTTCTTCGTGTGATTTTGTGAGGATAACTTAGACTACATAGACTATATTTGGCAGGTATGCTAGCAGCATTATAGAATATATTTAACAATTTCTATAATAAAAAATATCCAGATTAAAAACACACTGCTGCCATCTAAAACCTTTCAAAACAAGCAGCATGCATAAGAAGATGATTGATGCTTTCCAGACTGGTGGGCGCTGTCACCTAGAGCTATAACAAGTTAAGAATCTTTAGTATCTAACAAAATTCCACTTGTGTTAGATGCCTGGTTCCCCACTGCACTCGGTGGTTTCTTCTGCCAGCTGTTACTACAGGCCAGGCATGTGACACAACCTGAATTGTGTTAGATACTGAAGATATTCGGCGGCCATAGCGATTGAAGAGAGGAAAGATCAGAATCCGCACCCAAGTATTAATCATCTTCTTTTGCAGGGTGCTTGTTTTTAAATTATTTTGGTTGGTGAAAGAGTAACGGTAAATAGATCTGTGAAGGTTTTCATTCAAACACATTCAAGGAAAATGTTAACTGATTTTCAAATTTTTTACAAATATCCGAAAAGTGTGGCGTGTATTTGTATTCAGCCCCCCTGAGTCAATACTTTGTAGAACCACCTTTCGCTGCAATTACAGCTGCAAGTCTTTTTGGGTATGTCTTTACCAGCTTTGTACATCTAGACAGTGACATTTTTGCCCATTCTTCTTAGCAAAATAACTCAAGCTCTGTTAGATTGAATAGAGAGGGTCTGTGAACAGCAATTTTCAAGTCTTGCCACAGATTCTCAATTGGATTTAGGTCTGGACTTTGACTGGGCCATTCTAACACATGAATATGCTTTGAGCTAAACCATTCCATTGTAGCTCTGGCTGTATGTTTAAGGCCGTTATCCTGCTGAAAGGTGAACCTCCGCCCAAGTCTTTTACAGACTCTAACAGGTTCTCTTCTAAGATTGCCCTGTATTTGGCTCCATCCGTCTTCCTATCAACTCTGACCAGCTTCCCTGTCCCTGCTGAAGAGAAGCATCCCCACAACGTGATACTGCCATCACCATGTTTCAGGGTGGGAATGGAATGTTCAGTGTGATGTCCAGTGTTAGTTTTCCACCACACATAGCCTTTTGCTTTTAGGCCAAAAAGTTCAATTTTGGTCTCATCTGACCAGAGAACCTTCTTCCACATGTTTGCTGTGTCCCCTACATGACTTCTTGCAAACTGCAAATGTGAATTCTTATGGTTTTCTTTCAACAATGGCTTTCTTCTTGCCACACTTCAATAAAGGCCAGATTTGTGGAGTGCATGACTAATAGTTGTCCTGTGGACAGATTCTCCCACCTGAGCTGTGGATCTCTGCAGCTCCTCCAGAGTTACCATAGGCCTCTTGGCTGCTTCTCTGATTAATGCTCTCCTCGCCCGGCCTGTCAGTTTAGGTGGATGCCCATTTCTTGGTAGGTTTGCAGTTGTGCCATACTCTTTCCATTTTCGAATGATAGATTGAACAGTGTTCTGGGAGATGTTCTAAGCTTGGGATATTTTTTATAACCTAACCCTGCTTTAAACTTCTCCACAACATTATCCCTGACCTGTCTGGTGTGTTCCTTGGCCTTTATGATGCTGTTTGTTCACTAAGGTTCGCTAACAAACTTCTGAGGTCTTCACAGAACAGCTGTATTTATACTGAGATTAAATTACACACAGGTGGACTCTATTTACTAATTAGGTGACTTCTGAAGGCAATTGGTTCCACTAGATTTTAGTTAAGGGTATCAGAGTAAAGGGGGCTGAATACAAATGCACGCCACACATTTCAGATATTTATTTGTAAAAAAAATTGAAAACCATTTTTTATCATTTTCCTTCCACTTCATAATTATGTGCCACTTTGTGTTGGTCTATCACATAAAATACATTTACGTTTTTGATTGTAGCATGACAAAATGTAGAAAAATTCAAGGGATATGAATACTTTTTCAAGGCACTGTACATGGTTAAAGGTGTGAATTGTTGTCAATTTGCTGTGGTAGATATGTAAAATAGAATTCTGTGTGGAATACAGTTGAAGTCAAAAGCCCCCACCTCTGTTCAGAGATGGTTGTTTCAGTTTGACATAGATGGTTTCTTTCATGCTTCTTACTAACCAGTTGTCCTCTCTGTCCAAATTTGCACCTCCATGCAGAAGCCATTGAAACTGTAAGGAAAGATATGAGACAAAATAACACTCTTGACAGTCACACACAACCCAAACCAGACCAAGTATGTTCCTTTGCGGGACCTTTGTTTCAACATCACCTATTTCAAGTACATGTATAACTTCTATAGACAGAAACATGTCTGTGCTATGGGATCACTTTTATCTCCCATTGTAGCTAACCTCTGCATTGAAGAGGTGAGACGAGATTCTTGAACTCTTTTGGGGGATTGTTGGCAAGTCATTAGCTCAGTCATGGGGATGATACATGGGTCAAGATTAGAATGTCAAAAATACAAGCAGACAAATAAATTAAGTTTACACGCGAGGAGGCCCAGAATACAAATTACTCTTAATGGTCTGTTTCTTACATGTCAAGGACAGGGGGTTGACTTAGACATTAAGGTATATATGGAACCTATCCATATAGACCAATATTGTCATTTTGACTCCCACCACCCACTGGCACACAAGCTCGAATTTATTACAATGGTGATGATGGTAGCAACGAACACAAATCCTAAAGACAAAGAATACATAAAGTTTGTGGCTATCCAGACTGAACTTTTGTTAAAGCCTCTACAAGGTCAAGAGAAAAACACAGGGTAAGCAAAAAAAGGAAACAAGCCGAGCACACAGGGTAATATAGTCATCCTGTATGCAGCTGAAATGTTCAGAAAACTCATCAGGATCTTTAGCAAACATCACATACCTGTCTGTGTCTTTTCTCAAGTAATTTTTTGCTACAAGTAGTTACTAATCCTTACATTGTTAGAATAAGATATTTATAAGTCTGTGTGTACATGCTTTTAGCTTTCTTCTGTTATCCCATGAACTTTTGCATGTTTGCTGAGTGTGGTTTGGGAAAAATGACAATTGTAATTAAACAATAACAATGATCTGTTGGGACAATTGGATCTTCCGCAAGCCCTGGTCTTTATGTTCTTGTTTGTTCTTTGTTAGATCATGTTCCTTCTTCCTATTGTACAACTTTAACAAAACACAACTTAAGAAAACTGCCAATTAAAATAGAAATAGATTTTTGCTGCAATGATACGATAAATTTGCTTCTTATTATATAGCCCCATTGAAAACAATAGGAGGCTAGCAGCTCCCCCAGCTATACACAGCCACTCACATGTAATCGCCCAAGGAGCGACTACCTGTGAATGATTGATTCTGGGCGCAGACAAACTCTGTCCAGGGCCAGTCATTGGCAGGTAATCCTTTCATGAGCCATTAAATGTGAATGACCGTAAATAGCTGTGGTAGCTCTTAGCGTCCAATTGTTTTCAATGGGGCTTCCTGTCTGCAGCTAATTGCAAGGAACCCCTGCTGGGTTTCCTTGAAAACAATCGCTAATGATTCCATTTGAAAATATGAATGGGGTCTAAAACTGAACTCTGAGGAAACAACTAAATACACAAATGAAATACATCTATGTGAGCTCTTTAACCTGCTAAACAGGGACGTAACTACAGATCATGGTAAATTACCAGCATAGTTAGTACACTACTAGGGACTGTAGCCGTGGACAAAAGTTATCAGGGAAGGGGTGGGCATCAATGCAAGAACTTGACTTTTAACATTATTTTCCAGGTAACCAGTCAGTCTTCAGTAGCTTACCAGTCTTTTTTTAGTATCTCAGATCTCAGTACTTTAGTGTAAACTCCAATCCATCCCACTCCTTCAAACACTACAACAAGCAAGTTGTGATGGCAATAATAATGACCATGAAAACATTTTATATCGTATTCTGTGACCCTAATACAAGCTGCCTTAAACTGAGTTTTTTCAGAATTACAAACAGCTGTCAGTTTTTAGCTGAGGAGACACTCTGGATTTTTTTACAGCCTGAGGAAGACTGTTGGACATACAGGGTTAATTTCAGTTCTCTAGCTGAGATGACCAGAAGCTCTGATGGCACTAAATCTATACTATCAAGACAGCGAAACAAATTCCCTCATCGAATAGCCTGCAAAATGGGACCTGTGACTAGTGACAACGATTCTGAGGTCTCCTTGTGTACATTTGACACCAACTCTTATAAAAATTGTTAACATCGCAGGCGATGCAGAGTCCGAATCAACAGCAACTTCTACAATCCCTAATGGTACAGCACTGAATTTGTTTCATCGTCACATGCACACAGTTTTTCTATGTTTAATTTGTTTCAACAGTCCCTCTAATAGAGCCCCCTTCGACCTCCAGGCTGACCATGTGGTCAGTTATGAGGCCACATGAGATTCATGTGTATTGCATTTGTAATACCTATATGGTGTTAGGCTGGTGCTTGGTGATTTTAAGTCACAATTTGGAACATGTGACATGTTCCACCCTTGTTTAGGGTGGAATATGTCACATGTCCTAGCAGCTGCAGCCTCCCCCCCCCCCTTCCCCCTCCCTGTGACTGCAAGCAGGGAATCTTCTCCCTGCACCCACTGTCACTATTTAAAAATAACCCGAGTGTTTGGGGCTCCGCCCACAGGGCTGCATCATTCATTCACAGTTTGCTGTAAATGCACGAACTACAACTACCGTTAGCCATTGCAGCTGCCGGCTTGTAGTTCTGAATGGATGGTGAGGTTGCTGATGAGCAGCCTAGTAGTTCATTCACAAGCCCTGCAGCTTGTAAACAGCTGAAAGCTGCAGGGCTTGTCTTCAGGATTTGGGCGTTGCACCCCTGATCCACTGATCACAAATGCAATGCTTTCCAGACTCCTTAGGGAAAAAATAATAAATGAACATTTTTTTTCCTGCAAAAAATAAAAAAAAGCAAGCAATGCATTTGCCTTATTTACCATCAATAGAGATTGCATACATGTGTTTTCCTGGCTTAATATGCGGTAGAGCATCAACTGCCAGCTATACAAACATAGATTAGCATTGGTCTCTGAAGGCAGCATCACATTACATAAACGTATCAATTGTCCTAATGATTGACACCTAAAACTGCAAATTCTTTATTTCAGCCTTTATTATGGGAACACCTTTATGGTGCAGTTTACCAATCTCTAAATTCAGTACCTGCAATCTTTCCAAGGACAGTCTTCTTAACATTCCAGATCCCACTTCCCTGGATTTGTTTTCTGGATATGTAGTAAACATAATAGCTCCTCCACCGTGGGGTATCATCCCACCAACCACACAAGCTGGTCTGTGTTAAGGTTACCATATTTTAACCACTTCAATACCGGGCCTATTCTGGCACTTCTCTCCTTCATGTAAAAATCATAATTTTTTTGCTAGAAAATTACTCAGAACCCCTAAACATTATATATGTTTTTTTTTAGCAGACACCCTAGGGAATAAAAAGGCAGTCATTGCAACTTTTTATCTCACACGGTATTTGCACAATCATTTTTGAAACGCCAATTTTTTTGTATAATGTGAAAGATGATGTTACGCCGAGGAAATAGATACCTAACATGTCACGCTTTAAATTTGCGCTCAATCGTGGAATGGCGCCAAACTTAATTACTTGAAAATCTCCATAGGCAACGCTTTCAAATTTTCTTACAGGTTACCAGTTTAGAGTTACAGAGGAGGTCTAGTGCTAGAATTGTTGCACACGCTTTAACTCACGCGGCGATACCTCACATGTGTGCTTTAAGCGGTGTTTACATATGTGGGCAGGACTTACGTGGTCGTTCGCTTCTGAGCACGAGCTACCGGGGACAGGGGCGTTTTAAATTTTTTTTTATTATTATTTAATTTTTTATTTTACTTAATTTTTTTTTATTTTTACACTTTTTTTAACTTTTTTTTTTAATTACTTTTATTCCTATTACAAGGAATGTAAACTTCCTTTGTAATAGGAATCTATGTGACAGGTCCTCTTTATGGAGAGATGTGGGGTCAATAAGCCCCACATTTCTCCTCCAGGCTGGAAAGCATGAGATTGGGAAAAAAAAATTCACGATCTCATGCTGACAGCCGCGATCGCGGCTTTGTTTATTTCCGGGTACCCGTGCGTGACGTCATAACGTCACGCCCGGGCCTCCGATGGCCATAGAGATGACTGGTGACCATCTGGTCACCAGTCATCTCTATCGTCTTCATCTGGCGCCGGCCGATTCTATCTCCGGGCCCCCGATGGCACGGGAGAGCCCGGAAAAACACCGGATGGCGGGGGAGGGGGGACGTCCCCTCCCGTCACCTATAAGAACGATCAAGCAGCGGAACTGCCGCTATGATCATTCTTATTGTGCACAGAATCGCTGGCTGCAAAGAATGACATCTGAATGATGCATCTATGCAGGCATCATTCAGATATCACCCCACAAAGTAGAGGACGTCATTTTACTATAGCTGGGTATTGAAGTGGTTAAAAATGAAAGCGAGGAGCACCCTATTAACTATGCCCACTTTTGACCACAAAACCACACTCTCAATTGTAGCCACACCCACAAAATCACACCTATTTTTAACTCCCATGAACAATTGGTACAGCCCAGTACACATGTGCCAAAATTCAGCAGGTTCAGCAGGAACCAGTTGAATTTCGGTATGTGTTTTTCACTGTCTGTTCAACAGAAGCCATCCTAGTGACTGGAATCTGTTGAACAGAGACAAAACTTTGCACATGGTGGGTGTGGCTAAGTTACAGTAACAGTAAACAGGTCTTAAAAGAATATGATTATTTAAAACCTGAGCCTATATGCTGCTAATTGTCAAGAAAGGGAAAAGCATACAGTTCAGTAGTACGCATTAAAGTGGTTGTAAAGGTAAAAAGCTTTTTATGCATTCTCTGCATTAAAGGGGTTGTAAACCCTCATGTTTTTTCACCTTAATGCATCCTATGCATTAAGGTGAAAAACCTTCTGTCACTGATCGGCCCCCCAGTCCTGCAATTCACACGCCGGCGACGCGCTCTTCCCCTCTACCCATTGTCTCAGCTCTTGATTGGATAGTTTGATAGCAGTGCAGCCATTGGCTCCCACTGCTGTCAATCAAATCCAATGGCCCGGGGGGGCGTCTATGGACACAAATGCTGGACTCAGGAGCGCGCCCACAAGGTAACCCCCACCCCCCGGGAGAGCGCTTCTCCTAGGGCAGGGGTCTCAAACTGGTGGCCCTCCAGCTGTTGCGGAACAACAAGTCCCATCATGCCTCTGCCTGAGGGAATCATGCTTGTAACTGTCAGCCTTGCAAAGGCCTCATGGGACTTGTAGTTTTGCAGCAGCTGGAGGGCCGTCAGTTTGAGACCCCTGTCCTAGGGGGTTATACGATCCGGGGAGGAGCTACCAGCACTGCCGAGGGACACCAGAAGTCGAGGATCAGGGCCACTCTGTGCAAAATGAACTGTACAGTGGAGGTAAGTTTGACATGTTTGTTATTTAAAAAAAAAACAAAAAACGAAGCCTTACAATCACTTTAAGGTAAAAAACCTTTTTATGTCTCCCCCCACCCATAAAAAACTTACCTGAGACAGATCTTGATACAGTGCTGTGCCCAGCTTTAGCAGTGCTGTTCTTCTCTCCCCTCTTCTCACAGGGGGCTTGGCAGGAGCAGGAGCTATTGGCTTCTGCTGCTGTCATTCAAATCCTGTGAGCACGAGCCCACATGAGTGCCCCCATAGCAAGCTGTTACTTTTATAAAAGTAACGTACAGTACAGGGGCCAGGATTAAGTAATGCACAGAGTTTGGGGGTCAGGATTAAGTAACGTACAGTGTGGTAATGGTGCCATTTTGGATTGGCACGTGCACAGTGTAACTTGAGTTGGAGCCTGTGTATTGCAGTGCACTACAATGCCTAGCTCCTTGGTGCAAATCTGGGGTTGCCTGTTTTCCGGGGACTGTCCCTGGGAAATGGGGATGAATGGTAATTTGGCTTACCCACTTTTGTCACTGATCAGGTAGAGAGCACAGATACTGGTTCATGTCAACTTTCTCTATTCCACAATCTTTGGTCTTGTCAGAGTGTTGGGCTTTAGTCATTTTCTAGTTAGTTGCTCAGGTTGTATACTGTGCTATACATTGTATAATTTAGACCACTCAACTCTGAAATTTGTGCTGTGCAATATACTGTATATAGTCCACACCTTTCAAATCTGTACATTGTGCTACATATTGTATGCTCTACACCTCTTCTATTTGTACATTGTGCATTTTATAGATTTCTTGCCTCTACACTCTATACAGTGAACTCTGCGTTAGATATTTGTCATCACTCTACTATGTACACTGTGGTGTACATTATATGGAAATGCTCTACTATTTCCACACTGCTCCACTATGTGTGCTGTGCTGTCCATTATTTACTGGACACTGCTCCACCATGCTCTCTGTGCTGTACATTCTATGATCCAAAATGGCTACACAATATACACTACTGTATGTTATATACTTCTCATTTCTTCATTGTGCACACTGTAATATATGATATATGGTTGTCTTTTGGACTTGCACTTAACTTTATTGTTGCAGATAATGGATTAAGGGGCATGTAGAATTGATTAGATGTTTACTAAAAGTGTCAATTGCTATTAAGGTCCCTTACTTACTTATGTTTGACATGTGGATTCTATGCTAATTATTTTGACTCCAGGTATTGACTAAAATGTCAAAGGGTATTGGCACTTACATCAATACAGAACAATTATCTTACCGCTTCAAAGCAACCCTGTCATGACAGAATCATTGAAGCTGCCTTTCCTATCCTCTACATATGAAAATGTAATTTACCTGGCTGACATGACCCTGCTGTTTCAGTAAACACCCTGACACTGATCCACAATATGTATGTAAATATGACATCTGATTTTCTGATCTGCATGTTTTTTCTGGGTTAGTGATTCAGCAAATGCTAAAGTCAGGATAGCAAGGCCCTGTATTTCTGTAAAGAGGGCAGTAATGGCGGCCCCCACATTTCTCCCACAACAGCTTTAATTAAAGTTTCTTCTCAGAAGCACAAGCTTAGATGGCTCCTGGCTCTGTATCTTCATCTTCTGCTATGTACACGTGTGAATATGGACCCTAAGCTACTCCAAAATAGCATCTTCTTAACTATTTCAGTCCAGCACAGACACCTCTACTTTACACCATTTCTTGCACTTGCTTCCTGAAAATGGATATTGCAGGCACTTTTCAAGCAATGTCAAATGTATTGTTTTAGTGGATGACTTTTTGTGTTATCCCCCTCTTCCCTAGAATTACTTATTTATTTATTTTAAACAATGAAGAATCCGCCAATATCTTGTCATTTGTTACAGTGTAGCAGAGCTAGTGAAGCACGCCGGCGGGCGCTTCATCAGGAGTGCTCATTCAGAGTGATGAATGTACCTAAACACACATTTGTTCGTAAAACTTGCAGAGTGGATGAGCATCATTAGGTATGAGGAATAGGTGCCTCACGCTGAGAGAAGAGGGGGCCAAACAGATGCTGCGCATTTTTTGCAGACATCTTTCATCCTGCGGCTCGTCATTAATATCCTTGAAGGTGATCTTTTTTGTGTCTTCTCTTATTTAATAAGCATAAAAACATTGCGGGCAAAAGCTGCAGTGCTGATCACACAGATTTCGTTAGCTTGCTTAGTAAATGTGAATAAGCTGTTCAATAAATTAACCCTTCCAGGCCAGTGCAGCTGTAATTGTTAAAGGTAGCATTAGACAGCAGTGCTTTTCCCAATGCCTCTAAAAGCGACATAATCCAGTCTGGCCAATAACAGATCAGAAAATAACAATATGGCCATACTGCAACTACAATGTATGCGTGCGTGCGCATATATATATATACACAGTTAGGTCTATATCTATTTGGACACAAGCGCAATTTTTGTTTTTTTCAGGTGTTTACCAAAACATTCAAGCTATAGTTATATAATAGATACAGCTCTTAAGAGTAACCACCCCCCCTTTTTCAAGGGACCAAAAGTACGTGGACAATTGAATCAAAAGCTGTTTCATGGTCAGGTGTGGACTACTCTTTCATTATTTCTTCATCAGTTAAGCAGGTAAAAGGTCTGGAGTTGATTCTAAGTGTGGTATTTGCATTTGTAATCTATTGCTGTGAACCTACATCATGCGTTCAAAGGAGCTGTCCATGCAAGTGAAACAGGCCATTGTAAGGCTTCAAGAACAAATCCACCAGAGAGATAGCAGCAACATTAGGGGTGGCCAAATCAACAGTTTGGTATATTCTGAGGAAAGAAGAATGCACTGGTGAGCTCAGTAACATTAAAAGGCTTGGACGTCCATGGAAGGCAACAGTGGTGGATGATCGCAGGATCCTCTCTATGGTAAAGAAAAACCCATTCACAACATCCAGACAAGTGAAGGACACTCTCCAGGAGGTGGGCATATCATTGTGAAAGTCTACAATCAAGAGAAGACTTCACGAGAACAAATACAGAGGGTTCACCACTAGCTGCAAATCATTCATAAGCCTGAAGAATAGAAAAGCCAAATTTGACTTTGCCAAAAAACATCTAAAAAAGCCAGACCAGTTCTGGAAAAGCATTCTTTGGACGGATGAAACTAAGATTAATCTGTACCAGAATGATGGGAGGAAAAAAGTATGGAGAAGGCTCATGATCCAAAGCACACAACGTCATCTGTAAAACATGGTGGAGGCAGGGTGATGGCATGGCCATGCATGGCTTACAGTGGCACTTTGTCATTGATGTTTATTGATGATGTGACAGAAGATAGAAGCAGCCGGATGAATTCTGCAGTGTTCAGAGATATACTGTCAGCCCAGATTCAGCCAAATGTAGCAAAGTTGATCGGACAGAGCTTCGCAGTACAGATGGACAATGATCCAAAACACACTGCAAAAGCAACCCAGGAGCTTTTGAAGGTAAAGAAGTGCACTGGCCGAGTGAATCACCCGAGTTGAACCCAATTGAGCATGCATTTCACTTGCTGAAGGCAAAACTAAAGGCAGAAAGACCCACAAACAAAGAATAACTGGCAACAGCTGCAGTTAGAGCATGGCAAAGCAGTAGAAAGGAGGAAACGCAGTCTTTGGTAATGCCCATGGGTTCCAGACTACAGGCAGTCATTGCTAGTAAAGGAATCTCTACAAAATATTAAAAATTAACATTTTATTTATGATTATATTCATTTTTCCAATTACATTTGAGCCCCTGAAAATAGGGGAACCGTGTATAAAAATGATTGCAGTTCCTAAACTTTGTGCTTGATATTTATGTTCAACCCCTTGAATTAAAGATGAAAGTCTGCACTTCAAATTCATTTGGATTGTTTAGTTTTAATTTTATTCTGGTGGCATACGGAGCCAAAAGTATGAAAACTGTGCCTGTATCCAAATATATATGGACCTAATACCCGGTACACACGATGAGATTATCGGATGAATGATCGTCTTTTTTTTTTGCATGCTAATCTCAGATCGAATCTGATGAGTTTACTAAAGTCACAAATTCCCGTACGACAGAAAAATCATTCAGAAGTGATGTCATGTGTTGTAATGCATTCATATTGCATTTTCAAACGATAAGTTCACTTTTTGTAAAAAAATAATAATACTGATAATAAATTCACATCTTTTTGCAGGTAAAAAAAAAAAAGCGCATTTATTATTTTTTTTTACATTGCAGCCTTTAAAGCTTTGTGCAAAGTATGGATCCTGCAGACACTCAGTAAGAAGTACTGATACAGACAGGCAGGTACTGAATAGCAGAAGGACTCAATGGACTACGACAGTGCTCACCAGGTCCCTCGCAGTTCATTGAGAAATTACAGGTCATCAGCCTCTGACTGTACTTGTAGTCTAATTCATTCACAGAAAACTCTGAATGGATGACACGGCCGTGTGGGCGGAACCCGCCACAGCCACGCTGTTTTCAAATTGTGAAAGCGGGTGTGGGGAGAAGATCCCCCACCTGCTGTTACAGAGCAAGGAGTGCTGGCAGCGGGAGGAGGGTCACTAGAAGCATGTTACATGTTATACCCTAAATATAGGTGTAACATGTAACATGCCCCTAAAGATTAACTTAGCCTTTAACACTGTAATGATAAATGTTTTCTAAAAGCAGTGCTCCCACAGTATAAATTGGACAAGTTGCAGTATGCCCTTTGACCAGAAATATATAATATATTATAAGGTTTGGGGGATAATAGCTCCACGGGACCAAGTGCATATACCGTTTAAACTTTAAACAAAAAGGCTTTTATTTGTAAGCCTATCAAAAATCTTCATTCAGCACACAGCACAATATATATATAATATATAAAACAAAGTCCGCTTAAACGATGATTAAACGAAAATCGCACAATCTGGCATCGTACGAAATTTTTTTTTCGTGCATGTCCGAGTAATATTGGATGAACTGTCATGATCGGCTCTAGAAAGCTCTGTACTAACGATCCGATTATCGTGCGAACGCTTCGAAAGCGGTATTTTCCTGCGTTTTTCTGATCGTGTTTACGGGGCATAACTGTGTGTATATGTATATATATATTGTGGAGAGGCAACCCTGTGTCGCTGTGTATATTAGCAATTTGAGCCTGGTTTTTCTAAAGACAGGAATGCTGATTGCACACCTGTGGGCTGGGTTTATATTCTTCCCAGGATTAGAGCTCAGGGCTCAGACTTGGAGAAAGCTCCACCCGGCAGACAGGAAGTCTGGCCTAGGAGGTCGGGAGGGTCCCAGTAAAAGACGGCTCGAGGAGAAAGAGACAGGAGGTCTCAGAGTCTAAGGCTGCAGGTGGAGGCCTGTTTGTGCACGTCTGTACAGCCCAAAGCTGACAGTGAGTAAGCCGGGAGGCTGAAGTTTGTGTTTATACAGTGATGGTGGAACCCCCTGTGAGGGAAGATTACTGATTGTTGGAACTTTTTTGTTACTTTTAAATAAAAGTGGGCTGCCATGCCCTAAAAACACAGTCTGCAGTGTCACATTTCTGGAAAACTTCATGCACCACTTGAACCTAATCACCCTGATATCTTACTGTATGTGTGTGTGTATATATATATATATATACACACATACACACACAGCGGGTAAAATAAGTATTGAACATGTCACCATTTTCTAGGTAAATATATTTCTAAAGGTGCTGTTGACATGAAATTTTCACCAGATGTCGTTAACATCCCATGCAATCCATACATACAAACAAACCAAAACAAATAAGTTCAGAAGTGAAGTTATGTGTAATAAAATGGAGTAGCACAGGGAAAAAGTATTGAACACATGAAGAAAGGGAGGTGCAAAAAGGCATGGAAAGCCAAGAAACCAGCTGACATTTATCAGTAATTAGAAAGCAATCTGGCCCCTTGTCAGTGCAAATTAATCAATGCTGGTTCAGTCTCAACTGATGACCTATAAAAAGGGGTCTCATTACCAAGGTGTCACACAAGAAGCATCTCATAATGGGTAAAAGCAAAGTGCTCTCTCAAGACCTTCACAACCTTATTGTTGCAAAACATACTGATGGCATTGGTTACGGAAGGATTTCTAAACTTCTGAATGTTCCAGTGAGCACTGTTGGGGCCATAATCCAGAAGTGGAAAGAACATAATTTTACCATAAACTGGCCATAACCAGGTGCTCCTCGCAAGATTTCTGACAAAGGAGTGAAAAGAATTATCAGAAGAGTTGTCCAAGAGCTAAGGACCACTTATGGAGAGCTTCAGAAAGGCCTGGAATTAGCAGGTACAATTGTTTCAAAGAAAACAATAAGTAATACACTCAATCACCATGACCTGTATGCACGCTCACCACGCAAGACTCCATTGATGAAGAAAAAGCATGTTGAAGCTCATTTAAAGTTTGCTGCACAACATTTGGACAAGCCTGTGAAATACAAGTATAGTCTAGTCAGATGAGACCAAAATTGAACTCTTTGGATGCCATAATACACACCATGTTTGGAGGTCAAATAGCACTGCACATCACCCCAAAAACACCATACCAACACTGAAGTTTGGAGGTGGGAACATCATGGTGTGGGGCTGTTTTTCGGCATGCAGTACTGGCAAACTTCATATCATTGAAGGGGGGATCAATGGAAAAATGTACCAAGACATTCTTGATAAAAATCTGCTGCCATCTACCAGGATGATGAAGAAAAAAGGAGAGTGGACATTTCAACAAGACAATGATCCCAAACACAAAGTCAAGGAAACTCTCAATTGGTTTCAAAGAAAGAAAATAAAGCTGCTAGAATGGCGCAACCATTCACCTGTCTTGAATCCAATAGAAAATTTATGGAAAAAACTAAGGATCAGAGTTCGTAGAAGAGGCCCACCGAACCTTCAAGAGTTGAAGACTGTGTGGAAGAATGGGCCAAAATCACACCTGAGCAATGCATGCAACTAGTTTCTCCATACAGGAGGCGTCTTGAAGCTGTCATTACCAACAAAGGATTTTGTACTAAATATAAATTTCAGTTAGCGTGTTCAATACTTTTTCCCTGTGTCATTCCATTTTATTACACATAACTTCATTTCTGAAAGTATTTATTTTGTTTTTTTTGTATGTATTGATTGCATGGGATGTTACCGACGTGTGGTGAAAATTTCATGTCAATAGCACCTTTAGAAACATATTTACCTAGAAAAATGGTGACGTGTTCAATACTTGTTTTACCCGTTATATGTATTAATAAATATATATATTGTACAGGACGCCAAGGTTGGGTAGCACTGATAGCACCGATATTTGGGGTATGGTCCCTTTAAGGGAAGTGCGGTAGTGTTCAGGGGGTCACCCAGAATAGGTCAGGAATTCCGGGGAGTAGAGTCAATCAGGAGAGGACTGCCTCGCAGTCCTCTCTGTCTTAATAGAGAGTTATTTGGGACCCGGAATTTGGGAGGCTCTGAAGTGATATTCGGGTGGGAAAGAGCCTTCTCCCCTGACCACAAGGGTTTAAAGGCCTCCAGGAAACAGCTCATAAAAGACAAGAAGTCGTAATGAGCTGTGTATCTGTTGGAAGCTGCTAAAGATTCAACAAGGGCTCTTAAAATTCTGGGGTAAAGACCCGGACACAAACTGTACGTGCCTTTTCTTTAATTTTCTTTGTGCTGAAGATAAGTGGACTTTATTTTATGCTGAAGATAAGCGGACTTTGTTTTATATATTATATATATATATATATTGAGCTGTGTGCTGAATGAAGCTTTATTTTTGATTTGCTTACAAATAAAAGCCTTTTTGTTTAAAATTAAAACGGTTTATGCACTTGGTCCCATGGAGCTATTATCCCCCAAACCTTATAATATATTATATTTTTCTGGTCAAAGGGCATACTGCAACTTGTCCAATTTATACTGTGGGAGCACTGCTTTTAGAAAACATTTATCATTACAGTGTTAAAGGCTAAGTTAATCTTTAGGGGCATGTTACATGTTACACCTATATTTAGGGTATAACATGTAACATGCTTCTAGTGACCCTCCTCCCGCTGCCAGCACTCTGTAACAGCAGGTGGGAGAATCTTTTCCCCACACCCGCTTTCACAATTTGAAAACAGCTTGGCTGTGGCGGGTTCCGCCCACACGGCCGTGTCATCCATTCAGAGTTTTCTGTGAATGAATTAGACTACAAGTACAGTCAGAGGCTGATGACCTGTAGTTCTCAATGAACTGCGAGGGACCTGGTGAGCACTGTCGTAGTCCATTGAGTCCTTCTGCTATTCAGTACCTGCCTGTCTGTATCAGAGATACTGACATACTTCTTACTGAGTGTCTGCGGGATCCATATTTTGCACAAAGCTTTAAAGGCTGCAATGTAAAAAAAATAATAAATGCGCATTTTTTTTTTACCTGCAAAAAGATGTGAATTTATTATCAGTATTATTATTTTTTTACAAAAAGTGAACTTATCCTTTAAAGCAGTATAAGTAATATGGAAAATAAAATAGATACCGTAATTTTATTTGACTTTTAGGGTAGCTCAAAAGAAGAGCTTTTCATTTTCCAGTTTCTAAAACTAGAATTTAGCTTTCTGAGCTATTGTTCTGACCAACTAGGCCTAAAACATTTTGTCACGTGTAAAGCTGCAGATTTTATAAGGTACACAAGTCAGTTGCTGAGACTGATTACAAGTCTCCAGTAAATCTACCACCTCTCAATCTTTAAATCTTCCTCTTTGCACCTGAACCATCCCAGAGCCACACATGTCATTCCTCTGCCATTTCCCCTGTGGCTGAAATGTGACTTGGCTTCAAGATGTCATTCTTAAAGGCAACCATGTTGTATTTTTGATTAAGTACACATTTTGAGATTTATAATGCTCCCTCTGTTGGTCATCTGTATATCTGATAACACAATTCTAAATTCTGCTTGATAACCTTTTAAACCTTCACACCGGCAGTACGAATATATGCGGCCTTATTGCGGGTGGGCCTTAACGGCGAGCAGCCGTATACGTGTGTACCAGAATGTAAACAGAGTTGTGCCGAGAGCGCATGCTTGTGCATTACTGGCGGCTAACGGAAAGCTCCTGATCTTCACTTGCGATCAGGAGCTTTTCGATCATATGACCACTGTGACAGCCAATCACAGCAGTCAGATAATCAGAAACTCTGCTGCGCCTCCTGGCATCCGAAACCTCTTAAAGGGTCGGGAGGCGCCAGCATTAAAGGATTAATATAAGATGACTAATAGACTTTAGAGAACATTCAAAGAACTTTTGGCGACATGGAAGTCAGTTTTTAGCCAACCATTATTCCCACCTTTGCATTTTGGTGCATTTTTTGCATCTGTTGAATTCAACGGAAATGCATCAAAACACATTGTTATGGATCAGGATACAGAGGGTACAAGAACAAAAGAAAGACTAGACAATGCGAACTGTATCACCAGTAATTGCGCATTCTCAGAAATTGATCAGTATACTGGCAAATTATCCTAAGAACCCAAACTTCCCTAATCCAGACACATGAAACAACCAAAAACAGCATGTATATGCTATACATACAATTCACAGGGTAGAATGTCACCACCTGAAGTTCATCAGCTCACTGGCCTGCTAGCCAACCGTACACACACATAGATACACAGAGATCACTGTTGCTGGTAATGTGATATTTCCTTGTCTATGGCAGCAGATTTGGTAGCTTCCATATGCTGACACTAATCTGCATGTAACCAGTTTACAGCTTAATAACTTTAGTATTGCAAAAGGGCGTAACAGTGCAGAAATATGTAATAATTACAAAAACCAAGAAAAAATAGATACAGGGATATTGGTTATTTGCTACAAAATAAAAATGGGAGCAAAAAACAGATGTAAGCATTCCCACTTGGGCAGTGTGATTTTATCCTGTTGGTGGAGCACACTGGGGAAATTCATTAACTGCTTTCTTCAGAATAAGCTTGAGACGAACTACCCTGGTAATCTTCATTCTACCTAACTTTCTAGCGGTAGTGATGTGGGATGGACTCTTCCTCCTTTTGCCTATTACCTTTTAAAGGTGGTCTCCTGGTGGGAGGAAAGTCCTTTTCTGTGAACTAGTGATTAGTTATATGGACTGGCTTGGTCAGAGTTAGGAACTTCAACACCAGGGCATCATCCTCTTCGCAGCAAATGCAAACACAACTTGACCGCTGTGGCAAGGCTCCATATAATCTTTTAGTCACCCTCTAGATGGTTCTAAAAGGCCAGGACATGCAGATTTTTATCTGCTTGCAGCTCATAGTTCATAGTATCAAAAGGAATAACACTCCTCTTCCCATGGCTAATATTTTTTATCTTTTTAATAAAAACATATTACCTCTGGTTTTTGGAATATGAGTAGTAACCCCAGACAGTGTGGTGACCCAATGTGCAATGACTTTTTCCATCCTCCTGATTTGCAGTCACCAAGTCTGGAGGATCTTTTGATGGCTTTCACCCTTCCCATATCAGAGTGGGGCTCTGGCCAGCTCTGAGAGTCTTTATGCAGCAGCTGGTATGTTCCGATAACCTATGCATGCTTCCTACCTGATACTGTAAGTTTTTTTTACTTAGGCACAGATTTACTTATTCATGCTTTACTGCACTTTTTCTCTATACCTGTGCTGGGGCAATTTATAACATCCCCCCAATTTGACAGGGGAAGCAAACATATTCTATGTAATTCTTTGAATCCTATTAGATTGTAAGCTCCCAGTAGCAGGGCCTTCCTAACCCTCTTATATTGTTGCTGTATGGTCTCCCTTTATATTGTAAAGCAATGCACAAACTGTTGGCAGTATATAAATCCTGTATAATAATAATGTATAAATATGTTCCTTACTAAAGTCTCATTTTTCTTCTTTTCTTTAAAAATAACAAAAATTTTATAGTTACATAGTCAGGTTGAAAAAAGACACAAGTCCATCCAGTTCAACCATAAAAAAAGTAAATAAATAAAATAAAATATATCATACAATCCCACATACCCAATCCTATACCCACAGTTGATCCAGAGGAAGGCGAACCCCCCCCCCCCCCCCCCCCAAGAAAAGCATGTTCCAATTTCATACAGTAGGGAAAAAAATTCCTTCCTGATCCCAGAGAGGCAATAGGATTTTTCCTGAATCAACTTTACCTATAAATGTTAGTACCCAGTTATATTACTTATCTCCTCTGTGTAGTGGTTTAACACAGAGCAGCCCCAATCCTGCTCTTCTCAGGTCCCATGCCAGAGCTCCTGGCTCCTCCCTCCTGTCGAGTGCCCCCACAGCAAGCAGCTAGCTATGGGGGCACTCGAGCCAAGCTGCAGCTCTGTGTATCCATTCAGACACAGAGCCACAGGTCTGTCCCACCCCCTCCCTCTCCTCATTGGCTAACTGACTTTGACATCTGCGGGAGCCAATGGTGCCACTTCTGTGTCTCAGTCAATCAGGATTGAGAGTCCCGGTCGGCTGTGGCACTCGTGCACATCGCTGGGTCGAGATGGGGCTCAGGTAAGTATTAGGGAGCCAAGGGGTTATGGGGGCTGCTACACACAGAAGGTTTTTTTATCTTAATGCATAGAATGCATTAAGTTAAAAAAAAAACTTCTGCCTTTAGAACCAATTTAATTGTATATCTGATGTTAGTAATATCACAACAGGGGCTTAACTTTATGTGTGGCATACTGCTGTTTGGTACCTTCTCTCCAGGTATTGACGATCGCTGGAGCAATATTTGCATCTTTGTGTCACAGTCGATAAAAGATATGCCTTAATTTTTGACATACTCATTTTGTTTGCAAGCCTGTTTATGAAGGTTGAAATGCTCAGTTTGACATTTTCTTCTCCAGTTTTAACCATTTTGCACTTCAACTTACATCTAAAAGTGCTTTTGACAGTCCCTCTGAAATCTTGTATATAAAGAAGTTGCAAAGCTCAAACACTTTACTTTAAAAACAAACGTAGTTTTTTTTTTTTGTTTTTTTTTTTTACATTGCAAAGCATGTGTGCAATATTGCTCATCTTCTGCAATACAATGTCATTTGTAGTTTATTTTTTTTGACCAAACTGTTCTAGTAACTAGTAACAAACTGTTCAAACGTTGATTAAAGAGCAACTTCAAAATTCTAGGTACATGTTTAATGTGTATGTAAAGTGCTACTGGTAGATATTTTTTCAAGTACATTGTTAACAGGTATTATCTGTTGGTGACATCTTGATATGACTAATATTTTCCTATATTTTTTAGGTGTATGTACACCTAAAACATAATAGATGCAATCAGTCCTATTTTACTATGTTGACTCATTTGGTCAGGCTTAATTACACTGGGCATAAGGTGATGGAGTATTTGGAAAGTTTGAAGTGGTATTAACCCCTTCCCGCCGAGCGTACGCGGATGTGCGTACTCAGCTTTCGGGGGTTATACCGGGATGATGCCCGCAGCTGCAGGCATCATCACCGTTGTTTAGAGCCGGCGATTGGCTATCTGAATATAACAACTGAGGTGGCTAAAAGCTGCTCAGCTGTTATACCGGAGGAGCGAGAGGGGACGTCCCCCCCTCCCGCGGCTCTTACTGGGCCTCCTGTTCGATCAGGAGGCCCACTGACAAATCGGCTGCCTCCGGCGGCTGGGGGTGGGCTGGAACGAAGCCGTGGGCGGCTTCGTTCCAGCCTCCTAATTGTAAACGCGGAAGCGACATCATGACGTCACTTCCCGTTTACTCGGCTGCCAATGGTGCCGATTTAAAAAAAATACACAGTATTCAGAATCGCCGCTTTTGGCGATCTGAATACTTTGAAGTGCAAAGGAGGGATCGGGGGTCTTTTAGACCCCGATCCCTCCATAAAAAGTACCTGTCACCACCTATTACTGTCACAAGGGATGTTTACATTCCTTGTGACAGCAATAAAAGTCATCAAAGATTTTTTTTTTTAAACACAATTTAAAAATATATAATTAAATAAAATAAATAAGAAAAAAAAAAATTTTTTTTTTAAAGCGTCCCCATCCCCGCAAGCTCGCGCAGTAAAGAAAACGCATACGGAAGTCGCGCCCACATATGTAAACGGTGTTCAAATCACAGATGTGAGGTATCGCCGCAATCGTCAGAGCGAGAGCAGTAATTCTAGCACTAGACCTCCTCTGTAACTCTAACCTGGTAACCGTAAAAAAATGTAAAGCGTCGCCTATGGAAATTCTTAGGTACCGTAGTTTGTTGCCATTCCACGAGTGCGTGCAATTATAAAGCGTGACATGTTTGGTATCTATTTACTCGGCGTAACATCATCTTTCACATTATACAAAAAAATTGGGCTAACTTTACTGTTTGGATTTTTTAAAATTCATGAAAGTGTCCCTTTTCCCAAAAATTTGCGTTTAAAACTCCGCTGCACAAATACCGTGTGACATAAAATATTGCAACAATTGCCATTTTATTCTCTAGATTCTCTGCTAAAAAAAAAAAATATATATATATATATATATATATATATATATATATATATATATATATAATGTTTGGGGGTTCTAAGTAATTTTCTAGCAAAAAATACGGATTTTAACTTGTAAACACCAAATTTCAAAAATAGGCTTAGTCATGAAAGGGTTAATGCCCGGTATACATGATGAGATTATTGGACGAATGATCCTCCCCTTTTTTTTTTGCATGCTAATCTCAGTTTGAATCTGAAGAGTTTACTAAAGTCACGAAAATTCACGCATGACAGAATAAAAATTCAGAAGTGATGTCATGTGTTGTAATGTATTTGTATTACATTTTCGAACAACAGCTGTACTGCTTAAACAAAAATCTTACAATCTGGCATCGTAGAAAATTTTTTTTTGTGCATGTCCAATTGGATGAACTCTCATGATCAGCTCTCGAAAGCTCTGCACTAACGATCTGATTATCATAGAAACACTTCGAAAGCGGTATTTTTCGTACAGTTTTCTGATCGTGTGTACGGGGTTTAAGGCTGGGTTCACACTGGAGAACGCAGCGGCTCACAGCAGGAGCCTGGTGCATCTCCATTCACGGTTTTAGGTCCGATTTCAGCTCACATTTTTAGCTAAATTCGGACCTTAAACAGACCAAAAGACACACAGGGCTCCTGTGCAATTTGCTCCGATGTGTGAACCGGCTCCATAGAGAGCTGGTCACAATCTCCTGCTATGAGAATTGGATGCTGCGAAACCCGCATCTGATTTGCAATAGTGTGAACCCAGCCTAAATGTTTTTACCTTAAGACCCCTTTCACACTGAAGTCACTTTACAGGCATTTTAGCGCTAAAAATAGTTCCTGTAAAGTGCATGTAAACTGCCTCCTATGGGGCAGTGCGCTTGTAGAACGGAGAAAAAAAAAATCAAGCAGCGTCTTTGGAGCAGTGTATACACTGCTCCTCAACTGCCCCTGCCATTGAAATCAATGAGCAGTGCTGCCAAAGCGCCTGCAAAGCGCTTCGGCAGCGGCGCTTTTCTGGTACTGAAGAAGTCACGTGACATGACGATATGCATTTGGATTGGAGCACGGGACGCTGCCACAGACAAACAACAGGAGACGAGCTCGGCGCTCGTAGTTACTACATACTGCAGCATTGTTTTAAATGTAAGTTGATTGGACTTGTTTTATTAAATAAATATACCTTTTATATGGGATCACGCTATGTGCGTCTCTTTCCCCCTCACACAGTACATCACTACTCCACCTGATGAACACTGAAGAGAGAGGCACGGGTCATATTCCAGTTTCCAGGCACAGGGACAGATTCCAGATTGGTGATACTCCTGGAGGCATACAATTTTGGCACTCGTGGATTGATGC
The DNA here is from genome assembly GCF_042186555.1 of Aquarana catesbeiana. NCBI lineage: Eukaryota > Metazoa > Chordata > Amphibia > Anura > Ranidae > Aquarana > Aquarana catesbeiana. Next base: position 197,881,532 of record NC_133331.1, read on the forward strand.
CCACACTCACTTCATGAAAGTGAGTGCAACCTCCCCCCCGTGTGTGTCTTGCCCCCCCTCCATTGTGGTCGTCGCAGAGTTATTTTACATGCTGTATACTTTTTATTTTTTATATTTCGCTTGGCATGTTCATCATTGTCACTACCTTATACACGGAACGTCTACACCTGCGGGTCATTTGCAACACAGGCTGTACACCTTACAGCTGTAAGGTAAGCGGCTTGCAAACACGGAGGTGTCCTCACTGAAGATCCCCCTTCCCTTCACGATTGGAATTGTTTTGTGTTTCTCATCACGAGTTTTTGTTTTTTGGACTGGATGATAGAACTAATATTCATGTTTGCCCTAGGGATTTGTCACTTGTAGTTCACCAGGATTTGGCACGTTTTTGCTAATGGGGCACTAGCCCACATATATTTTTCTTGCATTATATATATTTTTTTGCATTGTGTCATTATTCATCCTATTTGTGTTAGTATATGCAATTTTGCTTTACTATATTCAAGCAGTCACTGTTTCACAATTACCTTTATATATTAGGCTTTGTCTGCCTGCAACATTATAGTCATGTTGATTAGCTACATTGCACTGCACTGCATCCCCGCCATTCTTTTAGCATGTAGGATCCATTCATGCATTGGCCCGTTTCTGCTTTTTTAGTTCACTTTGCCACTTTAGTCATCTTTGTAGCCCCCCCCCCCCCCCCCCCCCTTCATCACAGCGCAACTACCATCTTCCCCCACTTTTGTCTCATTTGTCCTGCCTTGGATCAGTACTTAGGTGTTGCAGCAGTGTCCTTTTAGCGTAGCCCCCCCCCCCCCCGACAGCGCAGGAGTTTCCACTTTCCACTCTTTAACCCCTTGTTAACCCCTTCTTTTGGGGTTAAAAGCGCCCGCTCCCACCTACACGCGCCTGCTAACGCGGGGCGGTCTTCAGTGTGAAAGGGGTCTAATGCATTAATTGCATTAAGAAGGGTGAAAGGGGTTAAAAAGGTACTAAGTCCCCCCCCCCTTTTTTTTAGTACATAATATGTATGGTTTGCTTCCACCTCCATACCGGGCCTATTCTGGCACTCATCTCCTACATGTAAAAATCAACATTTTTTTTGCTAGAAAATTACTCAGAACCCCCAAACATTATATTTGTTTTTTTAGCAGAGACCCTAGGAAATAAAATGGCAGTTGTTGCAACTTTGTATGTCAGCAATTTTTCAAGCGTGCTTTTTTTTCAGTTTATGAATGAAGTTTTATGAATTAAAAAAAAAAATAAAACTAAAGTTGCCCCAATTTTTTTTAATAATGTGAAATATGATGTTACGCCGCGTAAATAGATACCTAACATGTCACGCTTTAAAATTGTGCACACTTGTGGAATGGCGCCAAACTTCAATACTTAAAGATCTCCATAGGCGACGCTTTAGATTTTTTTTTACAGGTTACAGTACCTGACCGTGAGATTGTGTTTCCAGCGCGATCCCATCGCGCTGGTTCTCGGCGACAGGGTACTGTGCATGTCGCGCTGGCTCATTCATCGGGAAAGGAAAACTTTTTTCCTTTCGCGATGAGCGACAGGCAGTGCTGACAGGTGTCTGGTATGAATCCTGAGGGGGAACGCCGCGCCAAATTTTAAATGAAAAAAAAAAGGCGTGGGTTCCCCCCCAGGGGAATACCAGGCCCTTAGGTCTGGTATGGATTGTAAGGGGAACCCCCTATGCCGAAAAATTGCAGGGCGCCCCCTCCCCCAAGGAACCAACCCCCCCCATGTTGAGGGCATGCGGCCTGGTACGGTTAGGGAGGGGGGGCGCTCGCTCGTCCCCACCCCCTTTCCTGACCGGCCGGGCTACGTGCTCGGATAAGGGTCTGGTATGGATTTTGGGGGTACCCCCACGCCGATTTTTCGGCGTAGGGGGTTCCCCTTACAATCCATACCAGACCTAAGGGCCTGGTATGCCCCTGGGGGGAACCAACGCCGTTTTTTTTTTTCATTTAAAATTTGGCGCGGTGTTCCCCCTCAGGATTCATACCAGACACCTGTCAGCACTGCCAGTCGCTCATTACGAAAGGAAAAAAGTTTTCCTTTCCCGATGAGTGAGCCATCTCTGCGCTGGCTCCCGCGATGGGTCTCGTAGGTGTCAAATCTGGCCGAGAAAAGCGGCGAGATTGACACAATATCGCGGTCACCTACTGTACCTGTTTAGAGTTACAGAGGACTCTTGCTCAGGGGGCAGAGCAGAGAGCTGAGCGATCAGTGGTGATTCCCAGTTCTCTGTCTAAAGGCTCCTACACACTATAAGAAAATCGGGCGAATATTTTCATCCGAGGAACTTTCGTATGATTTCCGTATAGTGTGTGCACAACTTTCGACAGACGATTCCGAATTTTCGTACTAAAATTCCCGAAGGGACAAACTACAAAATTTTTCTCATACGGGAACAGAATGAATGATTTTCTTTTATAGTGTACTGTTTTCATACGATTTTCATACGAAAAATCAGAAATGAAAGACTGGGCATGATCAGAAACAATAAACAACAAAGAAAAAGCTTTTCTCGTACGAGAATTTTCATACAAATTTTTGTTCATTGGATCCAGTTTGCTGCAAAACAACAAGTAAAATCGAACGCTCGTTCGCCCGATTTTCTTATGGTGTGTACCCTACTTTAGAGCCGGCGTGGGACAGATGCTGCATCCACCTAGGTAAGTATGATTTCTAAAACAAAAACAATACAAACTTCTCTTTTAACCACTTGCCTTCCAAGCATATTCTGACACTTCTCTCCTACATGGTAAATCAGTTTTTTTTTTGCTAGAAAATTACTTAGAACCGCTAAACATTATAGATTTTTTTAAGTACAGATGCTCAATTGGATTGAGATCTAAAGCATTTGGAGGCCAAGTCAACACCTTCTTCTATTGCTCTGTAGTCCAGTTCTGATGCTCATGTGCCCATTGTCGGCGCTTTTGACATGGATCAGCAAGGGCGCCCTGACCTCTTTGCGGCTACAAAACCCCATACACAACTAACTGCGATGCACAGGGTCTTCTGACACCTTTTTATCAGAGCAAGCATGAACTTTTTTAGCAATTTGAGCCACAGTAGCTCCTCTATTATATTGGATTACACTGGCCAGCCCTGGCTCCCCACATGCATCAATCAGCCTTGGTTAACCATGACCCTGTCGCAAGTTCGCCAATTTTCTTTCCTTGGATCACTTTAGGTAGGTCCTGACCACTGCAGACTGAGAATATCCCTTAAGAGCATACCGTTTTTGGAGATGATCTGACCCAGTCGTTTAGCCATTACAATTTGGCCCTTGTCGAAGTCTAGTGACTTTGAAGTGCAACTTTGAATGGGTGGGACTTGGATGTGACTTGTCCCTCAGCAAAGTCTGAAACACTGTTGCACTACTGTTGCATGTAAAACATTCAAGTACAACTTTCATGCTACTTTTGAGAGATACCTTTGAAGTCTGTGGCCCTCAAATTGCATGAAAGTGGGACCAAAGTAGTGCATGAACTACTTTGAAGTCTCAGCGACTTTAGGTCACCCATATATGAATAGTTATCATTGGAAAACATGGGGTACAACTTGTAATGTGACTTTGATGTCCAAAGTCGCACGACAAGTCCCACAAGTGGGAATGGAGTCTTATTGTCTGCTTTCAACACATCAACTTTAGGAACAATATGTTCACTTGCTGCCTCATATATCCCACCCACTTTCAGGTGCCATTTGAATGAAAGAATCAATGTTATTCCCTTTACCTGTGAGTGGTGATAATGTTATGGCTGACTGGTGTATATTGATGTTATTATTATTACTATTATTTTATTTCTGGCAATAAGAATTGAATCCTGGTCATAGAGATAGTGACAGGATTGTGTGTGAGGCAGAGTGCTGCCAGGGGGAGGAGCCTGAGGGGGTTATACAGCGAGGGGAAAAAAAGTATTTGGTCTCCTGCAGATTTTGTACGTTTGGCCACTGACAAAAAAATGATCAGTCCATAATTTTATTGGTAGGTTTATTTTAATTGTGAGAGACAGAACAACAACAACAAAAAATCCAGAAAAATACATTTTAAAAAGTTATACATTTATTTGGATTTTAATGAGTGAAATAAGTATTTGACCCTTCTGCAAAACATGACTTAGTACTTGGTGACAAAACCCTTGTTGGCAATCACTGAGGTAAGACATTTCTTGTAGTTGGCCACCAGGTTTGCACACATCTCAGGAGGGATTTTGTTCCACTCCTCTTTGCAGATCCTCTCCAAGTCATTAACCACTTGCCGACCGCCGCACGCCGATGTACGTCCAAACTTTGAACGGGGATATCGTTGTTATGGCAGCAGCTAGCTGCCATAACCCCGGTATCCCCGTTTTTGTGCGGCGGCCGGCTTTCAGATAAAAGTGGTCCCTGCGGCGGACTCGCCGCAAGATCACTTTTATCGGTGGCGGGAGAGGGCCCCCCCGCTGCCATCCAGTGCCCTCCGCCGCTTACCGGAGCCGTCGGTAGCGGCGGAGGCGATTGCATCTGTCTCCGTCCTGTGCCTGGAGACGAGTGAGGCTAAGATGGCGCCCACTAGTCTCCATGACACCTCTTAAAGGCACATTTTTTCAAATGTCATTTTTTTAACTGACTTTTTTTTTAAATTGCATTTTATTGTAAATATGAGATCTGAGGTCTTTTTGGCCCCAGATCTCATATTTAAGAGGTCCTGTCATGCTTTTTTCTATTACAAGGGATGTTTACATCCCTTGTAATAGGAATAAAAGTGACACAATTTTTTTTTTAAAAAACAGTGTAAAAATAAATAAAATAATGTAAAATAAATAATAAAAATAAAAAAAAAAAATTAAAAAAACCACCCGTCCTGTCGAGCTTGCGCGCAGAAGCGAACGCATACGCGAGTAGCGCCCGCATATAAAAACGGTGGTCAAACCACACATGTGAGGTATCGCCACGACCGGTAGAGCGAGAGCAATAATTCTAGCCCTAGACCTCCTCTGTACTGCAAAATATGCAACCTGTAGAATTTTTTAAACGTCGCCTATGGAGATTTTTGAGGGTAAAAGTTTGACGCCATTCCACGAGCGGGCACAATTTTCAAGCGTGACATGTTGGGTATCAATTTACTTGGCGTAACATTATATTTCACAATATAAAAAATGGGCTAACTTTACTGTTGTCTTATTTTTTATTCAAAAAAGTGAATTTTTTCCACAAAAGTGCGCTTTTAAGACCGCTGCGCAAATATGGTGCAATAAAAAGTATTGCAACGACCGCCATTTTATTCTCTAGGGTGTTAGAAGAAAAACGATATATAATGTTTGGGGGTTCTAAGTAATTTTCTAGCAAAAAAACCTGTTTAAAACATGTAAACACCTAAAATCCAAAACGAGGCTGGTCCTTAAGTGGTTAAGGTTTTCGAGGCTGATGTTTGCTAACGCGAACCTTCAGCTCCCTCCACATATTTTCTATGGGATTAAGGTCACTGGCTAGGCCACTCCAGGACCTTAATGTGCTTCTTCTTGAGCCACTTCTTTGTTGCCTTGGATGTATGTTTTGGGTCCTTGTCATGCTGGAATACCCATCTACGACCCATTTTCAATGCCCTGGCTGAGGGAAGGAGGTTCTCACACAAGATTTGACAGTACATAGGCCCGTTCATCGTCCCTTTGATTTGGTGAAGTTGTCCTGTCCCCTTAGCAGAAAACTCCCCCAAAGCATAATGTTTCCACCTCCATGTTTGACGGAGGGGATGGTGTTTTTGGGGTCATAGGCAGCATTCCTCCTCCTCCAGACACGGTGAGTTGAGTTGATGCCACAGAGCTCGATTTTGGTCTCATCTGACCACAACATTTTCACTCAGTTCTCCTTTGAATCATTCAGATGTTCATTAGCAAACTTCAGACGGGTCTGTACATGTGCTTTCTTCAGCAGGGGGACCTTGCGGGTGCTGCAGGATTTCAGTCCTTCACGGCTTAGTGTGTTACCAAATGTTTTCTTGGTGACTATGGTCCCAACTACCTTGAGATCATTGACAAGATTCTCCTGTGTAGTTCTGGGCTGATTGCTCACCGTTCTCATGATCATTGAAACTCCACGAAGGGAGATTTGACAGTTATTTTGTACTTCTTCCATTTGCGAATAATTGCACCAACTGTTGTCACCCTCTCACCAAGCTGCTTGGCAATGGTCTTGTGACCCATTCCAGCCTTGTGAAGGTCTACAATCTTGGACAGCTCTTTGGTCTTGGCCATGGTGGAGAGATTGAAATCTGATTGATTGCTTCTGTGGACAGGTCTCTTTTATACAGGTAACAAGCTGAGATTAGGAGCACTCCCTTTAAGAGAGTGCTCCTAATCTCAGCTCATTACCTGTATAGAAGATACCTGGGAGCCAGAAATCTTGCTGATGGATAGGGAATCAAATACTTATTTCACCCAGTTTTTCTGGATATTTTTGTTGTTAATCTGTCTCTCACTGTTAAAATAAACCTACCAATAAAATTATAGACTGATCATTTCTTTGTCAGTGGGCAAACGTACAAAATCAGCAGGGGATTAAATACTTTTTTTTTAACTCACTGTAGGTACATGGCTGTGTGTGAGGCAGAGTGCTGCCAGGGTGAAGAGCCTCAGGGTGTTATAGTTACAAGGCTGTGTGTGAGGCAGAGTGCTGCCAGGGGGAGGAGCCTGAGGGGGTTATAGGTACATGGTTGTGTGTGAGGCAGAGTGCTGCCAGGGGGAGGAGCCTCATGAGGTTATAGGTACATGGCTGTGTGTGAGGAAGAGTGCTGCGGGGGGGGGGAGGAGCCTCAGGGGGTTTTAGGTAAATGGCTGTGTGTGAGGCAGAGGGCTGCCAGGGGGAGGAGCCTCAGGGGGTTATAGGTATGTGGCTGTGTGTGAGGGAGAGTGCTGCCAGGGGGAGGAGCCTCAGGGATTTATAGGTACGTGGCTGTGTGTGAGGCAGAGTGCTGCCAGGGGGAGGAGCCTCAGGGGATTTATAGGTACATGGCTGTGTGTGAGGGAGAGTGCTGCCAGGGGGAGGAGCCTCAAGGGATTATAGGTACATGGCTGTGTGTGAGGCAGAGGGCTGCCAGGGGGAGGAGCCTCAGGGGGTTATAGGTATGTGGCTGTGTGTGAGGCAGAGTGCTGCCAGGGGGAGGAGCCTCAGGACATAGTAAAGGAAGTCTGTGTCTGAGGTAATAGCACAGCTAAAGAGAAAAAGGAAAAGGTAATAGAAAACTTTTGAAAAGCAGATGTTCTCTTTAGAACTGTCACTGACTAATACTTTTAGTAGGTGTGTAATCATTTGTTTTTACAGATATTCAAGTAAATTACAAGTAAACGATGTAAAATAAAACAAAATGTATTTTGTGTTACACATACTGTATATTATATACATCTTTTCAGCTCTGTCAATTCAGTAATTGTTCCTCAAACAATTTCATTTGATGCAGCTGGCAGTAAGTCAAACCCAAAGAAATATGTAGGTATGGTGTAGGCGCTCATACAATACCCGGGCTCCATGAACCGCAGAGGACAGCGCTGGGACTTGTGATACTTTACCACGTCTGTGCTTTGTTTCCTTCACCCACAAGGCTAGGAATGGGAGCTGCCACTGTTTTGGGTTCATTTCATTAAGGTAAGCAGAGCATGGCTACAGATGGACACCAGAGCTTAAAGGGGTTGTAAAGGTAAAAATTTTTTCACCTTAATGCATTCTATGCATTAAGGTGAAAAAACTTCTGACAGAACCGCCGCCCCCAGCCCCCCCCGTTTTACTTACCTGACGCCTCGAAAGTCAGCTTCGCGTTCCCGACATCTGTTCCTCCGCTCACCCTGGCCGCTGATTGGCTGCAGTGGATGGATTGAAAGCAGCGCAGCCATTGGCTCGCGCTGCTGTCAATCACATCCGATGACGCGGCGCGCCGGGGGGCGGGGCCGAGTGATACAGCGAGCGGCTATAGCCGCCGGCTGTATCACGGGAGCGCGCCCGCAAGCACTCACCACTGTGCGAGGGAGCTCGCATTAAGGTGGTGAATGCTTGCGGGGAGGAGCTGAAACAGCCGCCGAGGGACCCCAGAAGACGAGGTTCGGGGCCACTCTGTGCAGAACGAGCTGCACAGTGAAGGTAAGTATAACATGTTTGTTATTTTAAAAAAAAAAAAAAAACACCTTTACAAACACTTTAAAGTCAGGAAGAAACGAGCATTCATTTACAAGGTGCAGTGGTGTGCCTTTAAGAACGAATGGAAATGTATTGCACTGACAAGAAAAAAAACATGCTTTTTTTGTGCCTTGAAGGAACATGCGTGATTACACAGGTGTTTGCACAGATGTGAACTGAGCCTTCCATGTTAAAGTGTAACTCCACTCTTTAAGGTTATAAGGCCTCATTCATATGGAGTAATTACA